>NC_091982.1:192148084-192487470 GCF_044704955.1 Pristiophorus japonicus | reverse complement strand
GAGAGACAGAGAGACACACTGTGGGGGCCCCATCCCAGCACGCTGTTGAAGGGCTCCTGTGCTGCAGTCGGTGAGTAGAAACTTAATTTTTTTTTTTTTTTTGATTGATTTATTGGTTGATTTATTTATTTATTTGTCATTTATTATTGATGGTGGCTCTTTATTTGTAAATGTGATGTGTTTTATATTTGTAATCTTCCCTTTTCCCCGTGCCCCCCCCCCCCGCCCAATCTCTCTTCCTTATGCCTGATTTCTAAGTGTAGGCAAGGTTTTTCTGAGCGTACAAAAATCTACACTTACTCCATTCTAAGTTAGTTTGGAGTAAGTTTTCGCTGCCTAAACTTGCAAAACAGGCGTAAGTGGCCGGACATGCCCCCTTTTGAAAAAAAATCTGTTCTAAAATGAAACTGTTCTAACTCACTACAACTGGAGCAAACTAAATGGTGAGAATTGCAATTTCTAAGATACTTCATTCTAAACTAGTTGCTCCAAAAAAAATAGGAGCAACTCAGGCCGAAACTTGACCTCATTGATACTAACTTTTTATTCCAGATTTAATGAACTATCACCTGCTATCGTGAAGGTGCAGCAGTGCCAAGAGAAGAGTAACTTTATTTTTATTACTTTGTTAATTCCAAGAGGATTCAGATCCATTCTGGACCTCGTCAAATGTGAACAACTTTACAAAATGGTCAATCAATCCATCATCATCCAAGCAGTTTCCACTGGAAATTTGTTGTCATGGTTTTTATGGTAAAAAGCTTGTGTGTTTTTCAAGAACAAGCAAATCTTACTATAGAATCAAAGAATGTTACTGTTTGAAGAAGCCCATTTTGCCCATCACATCTACACAGGTTCTCTGAAAAAGGATCCACTTCGTCCCATTTCCCTACCCTTTCAATTTTTTCTTTTTCAAATACTTATCCACTTCTATTTTAAAAGCTATTTTGTGTTCCGCTTCCACTACTGTTTCTGATCCTTCTGCATATTTTTTTTAAACCTAGCCTCCTTGTTCTTTTGGTGATGGTCTGAAATTTATGCCCATTAGTTACTGACACATTGATCAGCAGGAATAGCTTGTTGCTAGTTACCTTTTCTCCATTACAACAGTGACTACACATCAAAAAGTACTTCATTGGCTGTAAAGCAATTTGGGACGTCCGGTGGTTGTGAAAGGTGCTATATAAATGCAAGTTTTTCTTTTTTAATCTAAACCCATCACCATTTGGAACATCCCTATCTGATCTCTTCATATATTTCTCAGTTTTAAAGAAAGAGCTCAAGTTTCTCCTCATAACTAAACCTCTATTTCCTAATATTAACTTGGTAAATCTCTTATGCACCCTTTCCACGACCTTGACATTCTTCCTGAAGTAGGACACTGAAAAATGAACACAATATTCTAACTGACCTAACAAATACTTTATATAGGTTTAACATACCTCTTTGCTTTTGTACTCTATGGCCCAATTTATAAAATGTAGGATCCCATAATTTTTTTTAATAGCCAAACTTGTCCTTACACTTTAAGATTTTTAAGTATCTTTGGGAGCAAGATGTTAATTTCATGATATGATTTCCTAAGTTTAGCAGAATAGGTAGAGGAGAGCATCTACTGTTCTGGTAGGCGAGAATATACTTCGGAATAATAAATAAAAATAGAAAATGCTGGAAATACTCAGCAGATCAGACAGCATCTGTGGAGAGAGAAACAGGTAACGTTTCAGGTCGATGACCTTTCGTCAGAACTTAGAAATAATAGGTCATCTTGTGAAAACTTATTCTTGAGACCATCTAAAGGGCAAATATCTGGAGCATTTCACTTGTCGACATCAGCATTATTGTTTCAGCAACTCACTCAGTATGTAATGCTTTAGTTTTGCTGTATTTCAAACTAGCCTAAATATGCAAGTGTGCAGAGACCCTGGGGCAACTTTTATACTACGTTGGTACATTTAATTGTGCAGATTGAACAAATGAGGAAGATTGGCATAAATACTTTAAAAAATGAATTTATCTAGTGTTGTGTATCTGTAAAGCATGCACTCCCATGTTCCGCCACCAGGGAGTGCATCCCCTGAAGTCCCAAGGGATCCCAGCATCCCTTGGGAGCACTATATATAAGCCAGCCCCTAAGCCTGTTACTCACTCTGGAGTGTCTTAATAAAGACTGAGGTCACTGTTACTTTAACCTCCCTGTGTGCAGTCTCATCTGTGTTAGGAACTCAACAACTGGCGACGAGTACACGAATCCAATGCAAAGATGCAGCAAACTGTGGGCATCCTGTAGAAATTCTCGGAGGGTGAGGACTGGGAAGCCTATGTCAAATGGTTAGACCAGTACTTTGTAGCCAACGAGCTGGATGGAGAAGGAAGCGCTGCAAAAAGGAGAGCAGTCCTCCTCACGGTCTGCGGGGCACCGACCTACAGCCTCATGAAGAATCTTCTGGCTCCAGTGAAACCCACAGGTAAGTCGTATGAGGAGCTGTGTACACTGGTTCGGGAGCATCTTAACCCGAGGGAGAGCGTGCTGATGGCGAGGTATCGGTTCTACACGTACCAGCAATCTGAAGGTCAGGAAGTGGCGAGCTACGTCGCCAAGCTAAGGTGACTTGCAGGACAATGTGAGTTTAATGGCTACCTGCAGCAAATGCTCAGAGACTTTTTTGTACTGGGCATTGGCCACGAGACCATCCTACGAAAACTTTTGACTGTAGAGACACCGACCCTCAGTAAGGCCATTGCGATAAAACGGGCGTTTATGTCCATCAGTGATAATACCAAACAAATCTCTCAGTACACAAGTGCTAGCAATGTTCATAAATTAACTGGAACTATGCGAGCAGAAATGTACAGGGCAGAAACCACGAGTCTACAACTGCCAGCAGGGCTCAAATGACCCAGATGACTCAGAGTCCACAACAAAGGATGACTGCAAGGCAATTCACATCTTGTTGGCGTTGTGGAGGCTTCCATTCAGCCTATTCATGCCGCTTCAAAAGGTATATTTGCAAGAGCTGTGGAACAATGGGACACCTCCAACGAGCTGCAAGCTCTGCAAAACCTGCTAACCACCACATGGCAGAGGAAGATCGGTCCATGGTGGACTAAAGCAATTTCGAGCCTCAGAGAGAGGAGGCAGATGCTGAAGTACACTGGGTGCACACATTTTCGACCAAATGTCCACCTATAATGCTAAACATAAAATTGAATGGCTTACACGTAGCCATGGAATTGGACACTGGCGCTAGCCAATCCATCATGAGTAAAAAGATGTTTGAGAGACTGTTGGAGCAGATTTTTGGACATAATAAAGCCTAGGGGAACACTTGACTAGTATACCAAACATTTGTCCCCCTCGAATGAATTTTGTAAGAGATAATACTGATGCATTATTGTATGCTTGCCTATACTGGTTATAGGAAGCCTGCCACTTGTTTTTTCTGTGAAAACAGGGGAATTAGGCCTTTTTGTTTATAATGGCCTGTCACAATGCGAGGCTGGCTTATATCAAGAGCCCAGCCTTGAACGGTAATTGTATGAAAAGCTTTGTAAACCTAGTAATATAAGGACTGTTGCTAAGGCACGTGATGTAAAGTGACGTAATGTGTAAGATAAAGGAACCTCGCAGGCGATTTCAAATTGAGAAAGTGGTTCAGCAGGCGCGGGTCTCTAACACTTCTCCCAAAACTTTGTCTCTGATTTAATAAACCTCTCTTTAAATACAGTCTCGGAAATATTTTTCCAACATAATGGCGTCACGACAGGATACTGTCTGATCAGACGTGATCAATTAAGACAGTATCTGGAATCTGGTGTTAGAGACTGAAAGAGAGGCGTACGGGCACGACGGGATAGTGCATAAGGTACGAGTAGGTAGATAGCGGGAGGAGGCTGACTAACCAGTTTGATTTTTTCCCTTTAGTAAATAAAGTCGGTGCGGTAGGGAGCTGATCACTCCAACCTACAGCTGAAACTCCGGTAGTAAGGAAACGCGCTAGCTTTGTTGCAAAGACAAAAGGTCCCCACAGAGTAGTCGTGGCCGTGAATATTACAGGAACAAAGGGAAACGTCCGAGACTGGCGAACATGGAAGGTAAGGAAGGGAATGTAAAACGCGGGCCGCCCGGGTCGTTAATTAATTAATTGTAACTTGCGTAATTACGTAATGCCATAAAAAGCTGATAGTGACTATCTTAAGCGACATATGGATCAAAAAATAGAGCCGGCCAACCAATTAATAAGCTTTGTTGAATGAAGAGAGACTTTTGTGAATGTCTGTCGTTGAGTGAGAGTCCTTGTGTGATTTTTTGACTGCGGAATGAATTTTTATGTTTTCATGTTTTTAAAAGCCTGTTTGGAAGAGTGCTGCAGCTGTCTGTTAATTTTAGCTCCACCCACTTCTCCAAACAGAGTGAAAGTTTTTTCAACCCTTTGTAGTGTTGTCCTGCATGTGGGAAGTTTTAAGACATTTTAAGTTAGGAACGCAGGTGTGGATATATTCGGATGATAAGTTACGGAGCTAGGAAATGCACAAAGGATAGGTTTGTTGAGTAAAAGATAAAAAATACATGGTCCCGGTGGTTGAAAAAAAAAGAATTTATTTGACACGCTCACTTACTTGTCGAAAGAAAACATGCAATGATTGATTACATTGGGTTGAAAGACATAAATTTAGTCTAGGAATGAGATAAAGAATGCCTTTTAAAACGCTCCCATTTTCCTTTGTGTAAAACCTTGACACGAAAGCTTCTAGCTCAGTTTAAAAAAAAAAAGGGTTTTAAATTGGCATTACAAAATGTGAAGTGGGATTCGGAGAAATTAAGAGAAGGCACAGCAAAATACTGAGATGGATTCTAAACTAAAAAAAAAATTAATTAAATTAAATCTGGTCTCTTAAAGAAAAAAGGAGAAAATAAAACTAAAAGGTTTGGAAACAATCTAGAAATACCTTCACGGATCAGGTCAAACTCCTGGGCGAGTGGCGAGTTATCTGCGAAGGTGTAAAAGGGACTTTTGAAAAATTTTAAAAACAGCAAGCTTTAGCAGTTTAGAAGAGACATTTTAACGACTTTGAAACTGGAGCATTTTGAGATAACGAAAAGCAGCCCTCAAAGCCTATGTGCTAGACTCCGTTCTAGTTATGGTGAAAAGAAAAAAGATAAAGACGCAACTTTGAAAGAAAACAAATTGAACAATTTGAAAGGAAAAGTGTCTTCGATTGTCTGATGATTTAAAATTGACAAATTTACAGAGACACGAGCCCTCCGTGTAAAATACAAAACCTAATTTGAAGAAAGGTGATCTAGAAAAAAGACGTAACGCACTAATTAGGTGCTGGAAAAAAAAAGGGGGTGTTTGCGATGGAAAAAGACATAACTTACTAAATACTAGTTGATATCAGCTGTGAAAAAGATATTGGTTTAATTGGAAAAAAAAGAATTTGAAGTAGTAAAAGACACTCTCCATTGATAATGATTTTAAATTACGAGAAAGTTTCACTGCAGTTTGAAAGATTTCCAAAATGGACATTGTTTATCAAGAAAAGTCCCGAACAGTTTAAACAAGCAGGAGGGTTTTGAAAATAACGAGGAGAAAAGATCTAAGCTATGCGAACTCAGCACAGAAAAAAATGGGAATTAGAGAAGCTTACTAAATTTTAAAATTCTTATAGAAAATGGAACTGGCACAGATGTTTAGATTTTGTGCTGAGAGAGAAATAAAACACAAGATTTGTCCAGTGAACGGGACCGTAAAATAAAACGAAATGTTAGAATGTACACAGCGTGTGTGAAGAAAGGTCATCTGAAAAAAAAAGACGTAATGCACTAATTAGGTGCTGGAAAAATAAAAAGGGCTGTTTGCGATGGAAAAAGACATAACTTACTAAATACCAGTTGACATCAGCTGAGAATAGAAGCTCTTTTAGCAGCCAGTAATAAACCAAAACAGGTAGTGGTTATTAAAATTAAAGCCCACCAAAGGGAACCGGACCGAACCAGTCCAGATTGGCTGAGTCACCAGGGGAATAAAGCTGCAGACGTAGCTGCCCAGAAGGCCTTAGAACAGGAGGAGTGTGAGGAAGCCGTAGTCAGTGCCGCTGGGGCCCGAGACGAACAGATAAGTATTGAGAAACTACACCAGGACACTTCTGAGGAGGAAATAGGTATGTGGACAAAGCAGGGCGCAACGCAAGGGAAGGATAACGTTTGGAGACAAAACGACAAGGTAATGGCACCTGAACGCATACAGAATATCTTATTGGAGTTGCATCATGGCCTGTCTCATTCAGGATGAGAGGCCATGACCGGGAGTCTTGGGAGAGATTGGTGGTGGAAAGGGATGGGGAGAGATATTGTCAAACATTGCCATTGATGCGTTACGTGCGCACAATATAATCCAGGCAGGCCCATTAAAATTAAAATGGGACACCAGCCCCGTCCACGGGGGCCATGGGAACACATACAAATTGATTTCACAGGTCCTTTGCCCCCATCCCATGGAAAAAGATATTGCCTAGTGATTATAGATCAATTTACCCAGTGGGTGGAAGCTTTCCCCACACGTGATTGCACTGCCTCAACAGTGACAAGGATATTGACCGAGCAGGTGATTCCCCGATGGGGAGTGCCTCTTCAAATAGATTCCGACCAAGGCACCCACTTCACCGGGAAGATTGTAAAAACAATATGCCAGCTGATGAGCATAAAACAAAAATTCCACATCCCCTACCACCCGCAGAGTTCTGGAATGGTAGAGCGCATGAACCGTACCCTCAAAAACGCCCTGGCAAAGGCCATGCAAACGTCAGGAAAAACGTGGACGCAAGTATTACCCATTATATTGATGAAGTTAAGAGCCACAACAAACCGGACAAGCGGATTAACCCCTTATGAACTAATGACAGGAAGGGCGATGCAATTACCAGAGAACATCATAACAGGTGGGGCCGATGTAGGCCCATTTAAAAGACATAATAAAACGGTATGTTTTGGAACTAAGTACTCAATTAAAAGGGATGCGTAAATTAGTTAGGGACAATCAGGAAGAAAGAGACGCGGAAGCAGAGCTTACAAAGCTCCCTGAAGTCCCGCTGGCGGGAAGTCGCGTTATGGTAAGGGTCCTCCCGGGAAAACCGGGGTTTGCCCCAAAATGGATAGGACCATATGAGGTTATAATCAGTGGGGATACTTGTGCCTGCATCGATATTAAAGGGAACGGGCAATGGAAGCATTGGACCCCAGCTTAAGGTTTTTGAACCAGCCGTTTAGCACACGTATTAGTAGTTGTTGTTGTCCATTTACAGATTGACAGCAAGAGATTCTTCAAGCAAGCCATACGGCCATTTTGCCTTTGACTATTTGTTAAATATAGAGTAATAAGATGAAATTATATGTTGCGATCGGTGCGATTATCATAGTTCGTGTTCGGTCCGGCCTGCTAGCTAGACCGAAGTGAGAGTTACATGTGAATACCTTTTTGTACATGTCTTATATTTATACACAAATTGGAAACCTTTCTAGTTGCTGGATATGTTCGCACATCCCCATACATAGCAAAGGAGGCAGCCCCTTGAGGTCAATCTCCCTTAACATTTCGGAAGTAGCGGAGTGGGTAATGCAACAAAACGGTACAGAAGAAGTAAATGATACTTGGAATCAGAGTGGGGATAAAGAAACGTGGAGATCGGGGGGGGTTACCTTTTGGATGCATTTGACGGATGGTACCAGCCGGAATATAATAGGTCGGTACGACCCCCGTTCCTGGTTTTGACCAACACCTCAGGAGTTGGAAGGCCCACCGCTGACATTTGTTTCACTAGAAACCTGACTGGTAAGAAAACAGATTTTGTAGCCAGGACTGGGAGCCTAAAATTAGGTGGCGACGGGGGCTGAGAGAGGGAGATTGGGATCGAATCTAACAGCATACAATGGCACTTATTTTGTGTGTAGGCACAAGGCCTACCCCTGGTTGCCTCAGGACTGGAGGGGGTCCTGTTATTTGGGATATGTGGTCCCCTTCGTCAGATGGGTACATACTTTAGCAGAAGTACAAACGCCAGATCGACTAAGACGAGATCTTGCCCCGGTAGAGAGGCTATTTGAGGTCATGATGCTCCCATTCGGGATAGGACGCACCATGGATGAATTACATAACCTAGAGAGAGTACTGGAACGGATAGCTAACGACACTGCTGGAACAATGGAGGGCATAACGGCTGAAATGGTAGCCATATGCACAATGGTACTCCAGAACCGAATGGCCCTAGATTATATTCTAGCACAAAGTGGGGGCACATGCGCCTTAATTGGAGCTGAATGTTGCACTTACATTCCCGATAAGTCAGAAAACATAACCAACCTTGCTGATCACATAAGAAGGGAGGTAAAGAAGTTATCCACGCCAGTAGGAGGACCTGGATGGTTTGACTGGCTATTAGGAGAATCCTGGGGGTCCTATCTTATGCATGGAGTAATTATTCTGGTTGTAATAATAATTACTTGCTGTCTGATTATCGGGTGTTTTAATATCTGCTGTAAAGTTATGATGGCCCGACTGATGCCAGTAGCCAGTGTAATCGCCGAAGAAGTACACCTGATGGAAATACCTGAAGAGACAAAGGATAAAGAAACAGACGACGTTGACACTGACCACTATCTTTGAAGGGTAGCCTAGAGCTACGGGCAAGGTGGACATACGGAACACCAGGGAAGTAACATACCCCAAAGGCCATATATATAACACCATGCTACCATCATTGTGGTCATCTGGATTTCGTGAACATCCTCCAGGACCAAAAGGGGGAACTGTTGGAGCAGATTTTTGGACATAATAAAACCTAGGGGGGGCACTTGACTAGTATACCAAACATTTGTCCCCCTCGAATGAATTTTGTAAGAGACAGTACTGATGCCTTATTGTATGCTTGCCTTTACTGGTTATAGGAAGCCTGCCACTTGTTTTTTCTGTGAAAACAGGGGAATTAGGCCTCTTCTTTGTTTATAATGGCCTGTCACAATGCAAGGCTGACTTATATCAAGAGCCCAGCCTTGAACGGTAATTGTATGAAAAGCTTTGTAAACCTTGTAATATAAGGACTGTTGCTAAGGCACGTGATGTAAAGTGACGTAATTTGTAAGATAAAGGAACCTCGCAGGCGATTTCAAATTGAGAAAGTGGTTCAGCAGGCGCGGGTCTCTAACACTTCTCCCAAAGCTTTGTCTCCGATTTAGTAAACCTCTCTAAATACAGTCTCGGAAATATTTTTCCAACAGAGACTGTTGTGCAACAAGGCACTCAGACCAGCCCTGAACCCCATCCACACGAAACTGAGAACGTACACCAAAGAGCTTATCACTGTCCTGGGCAGTGCCATGGTCAAGGTCACCTACGATGGCATGGTGCACGAACTGCCACTCTGGATTGTCCCGGGTGATGGCTCCACACTGTTTGGAAGGAGCTGGCTGGGCAAAATCCGCTGGAACTGGGATGACATCCGAGCGCTATCACATGTGGATGAGGCCTCATGTGCCCAGGTTTTTAACAAATTTCCTTCCCTTTTTTTGAGCCAGTCATTGGAAATTTTTCCGGAGCGAAGGTGCGGATCCACTTGGTCCCAGAGGCACGACCCATTCACCACAAGGCGCGAGCGGTACCTCACATGATGAGGGAGAGAGTGGAAATTGAGCTGGACAGGCTGCAACGCGAGGGCATCATCTGCCCAGTGGAATTCAGCGAGTGGGCCAGCCCAATTGTTCCAGTACTCAAAAGTGATGGCACGGTCAGGATTTGCTGCGATTATAAAGTAAGTACTAATACTTTCTCGCTACAGGACCAGTACCCGTTATCTAAGGCAGACAACCTATTTGCGACGCTGGCAGGAGGCAAGACGTTCACCAAGCTCGACCTGACTTCGGCCTACATGACGCAGGAGCTGGAGGAGTCTTCGAAGGGCCTCACCTGCATCAACACGCACAAGGGACTGTTTATCTACAACAGATGCCCGTTTGGAATTTGGTCGGCTGCAGCGATCTTCCAGAGAAACATGGAGAACCTACTCAAGTCGGTACCACGCACGGTGGTTTTTCAGGACGACATATTGCTCATGGGTCGGGACACCGTCGAACACCTACAAAACCTAGAGGAGGTCCTCCAGCGACTGGATCGCGTAGGGCTGTGGCTGAAGAGGTCGAAATGCGTCTTCATGGTAACAGGAGTGGAGTTTTTGGGGAGAAAGATCGCGGCGGACAGCATTCGGCCCACAAACACCAAGACAGAGGCTATCAGGAACGCGCCCAGGCCACAGAACTTCACGGATCTGCGGTCGTTCGTGAGACTCCTCAGCTATTTTGGTAACTTCCTACCGGGGTTAAGCACCCTCTTAGAGCCCTTACATGTGTTATTGCGTAAAGGTGAGAACTGGGTATGGGGAAAAAAACAAGTAATTGCTTTTGAGAAAGCCAGAAACATTTTATGCTCCAACAAGCTGCTTGTATTGTTTCACCCGTGTAAAAGACTCGTGCTAGCATGTGATGCGTCGTTGTACGGAGTCGGGTGTGTATTACAACAAGCTAACATTGTGGGGAAGTTGCAACCTGTCGCCAATGCTTTCAGGAGCTTGTCTAAGGCTGAGAGGGCCTACAGCATGATTTGAGAAAGAGGCATTAGCATGTGTGTTCGGGGTAAAGAAAATGCATCAGTACCTGTTTGGCCTCAAATTTAAGCTGGAAACCGATCTCAAGCCCCTCATATCACTGTTCACGAAAAACAAGGGGATAAATACTAATGCCTCAGCCCGCATACAAAAGTGGGCACTCGCGCGATCAGCGTATAACTATACCATCCGCCACAGGCCAGACACCAAGAACTGTACGGATGCTCTCAGTCAGCTACCATTGCCCACCACAGGGGTGGATATAGCGCAGCCTGCAAACTTGTTGATGGTGGCACAGCCCGCAGACTTGTTGATGGTCATGGAAGCTTTTGAAAATGATAAATAACCTGTCACGCCCACCAGATTAGGACTTGGACCAGCCAAGATCCTCTGCTGTCTCTAGTAAAAAACTGTGTACTGCATGGGAGCTGGGCCAGCATCCCCGTTGAAATGCAAGAGCTAACCAAGTAGTTCCAGCGGCGAAAGGACGAGCTGTCCATTCAGGCAGGCTGCCTGTTGTGGGGTAACCATGTAGTGCTACCCAAAAAGGGCAGGGAGACGTTCATCTCGGATCTCCACAGCACACACCCGGGTATAGTAATAATGAAAGCGATAGCCAGATCCCATGTGTGGTGGCCCGGTATCGACTCTGACTTAGAGTCCTGTGTACGGCAATGCTCAGTTGAGATACGCGCCGAGAAAGACACCACTAAGTTTGTGGTCCTGGCCATCCAGACCATGGTCGAGCATCCATGTCGACTATGCGGGCCCGTTTCTCGGCATAAATTATGTGTGCAAACCTCTGGAATCCTGGACTCAGGAGTCGAGAGTGCTACCGTTGAGCCAAGGCTGACACCCACCAGTCTTACTCATTCTTTGAAATTAACCCTGGCTTCCACATCATAAAACTCTCCCCTCAGTTTACCTCTTATTCTTTCTCTGACCCGGCACATTCTGAAGTTTTACTATTCTATATTATTTTTACTATTTGGAAAATTTTGTTTTAAATAGTTAATTTATTATAATTACTGCAGTGTTTCAGTGCCTCTGTTCGTTCTATAAATGTTGGTTCTGCTGTCTTTGCTGGGCAAAATAAGACTAGGGTTAAAGCAGCATGGGAGAAGTCACCTTGTACATACAGCTCAATTTTTTTAAGGGATTGTATCCCTACTGACTTCTCAATACTAGATGACAACCATTTTCTAATTATATGTGGAGCTGAAGAAAATGAGGAACATTGTACCTGTGGTACTATCATTTTTACTCTTGCAGACATGTGTCAAGATATGATGACACTTGAAATCATATGAATCATGAAGAATATCTGGCAGATTCAAGAACTTGACCTTAAGTAAAATGTAACTGTTACTATGATAACTACTTAAACCTTGATTTGATCAAAATGATCTGGAATTTAATTTTTGGTGGCTTACTTGAAACTGAAATGTTTTGAAGTATGTCGATGTGAGAGATTGAGATTTTCAGTCAACATGTTGCTACTTAGGGCTGGATTTTTGGTTGGCTAATGCCTCAGTTAGCGGCCAAAGAGGGCGTTTATGTGAGCGTAATAGGTTACTGACCAGAAGCGCAGCATTTAGCGCCCCTACTGAAAATTCATTAGAGGCTCACTGGGGGAGCAAACCAGTAGCGCATGGCTGTTGACGATCACTCTGATCATGATGTATTCCTGGTGCAACACCCACACTTGCACTGCAGTCGGAAAATTAGGTGCGGCTGCCTCATTCAACGGCTGCCAAGAACGTCTGTAAAAACAGTCGGGACAGGCTTGCAGAGTCGTTAATTGGTGGCTACTGAAAGGGAAACGTTTCCCTCGGAGGTCACAGTCAGTGCAACGTTTACACACAGCGCGGTGGTGAGCCTCGAGTTTACAGTGGCAAAGAGACATACCAGTTGAGCTCGACAGAAACTTATTTCTGAAACTTTTATGGGGGCATTACTTATTCACCACTGTTGAATTTTACATGCTCTAGCAAGGCGTCATGAAGAGAGAAGGACTGTTGGCCATGTGGTGGCAAAATGAGGAGAACCCCTAGACCTCGGGGCATGAGGCCTTACCCCCCACGGCTTTACGGGCCGTTACGCCCATACCTGGACCTGTCCGAGGAGCAGTGTGTCAGAAGGCTGTGCTTCCGAAAGAAGATTGTTACAGAGATATGGCATCTCCTGCAGGAAGATCTGCAGCCTCACATTGGCACCAGGACTGCGCTGCCTGTTGCAGTGAAGGTCACGGTGGCACTCACCTCCTATGCCTCCGGCTCCTTCTCGGCTGCAACAGGGGATATATGCAACGTCTCACAATTCGCAGCACATCACTGCATTTGCGATGTTACACAGGTGCTCTACACACGCAGAATGGACTTCATTACCTTCCCGATGACCAGGGAGAAACAGGATGAGCGCGCAAGTGGGTTTGCCAGGATAGTGGGCTTGCCGAGGGTTCAAGGAGCAATTGATGCATGCATGTGGCCTTGCGAGCAGCATTCCATAATGCAGAGGTCTTCAGAAACAAAAAGGGATAGCACTCCTTAAATGTGCAACTGATGTGCGGCCACACACAGTCAATGCTCGCTATCCTGGAAGTGCACATGATGTCTTTATCCTGCGGGAGAGCACTGTGCCTCAACTATTTCACCCACCAGGACAAGGCCAAGGCTGGCTGTTCGGGGACAAGGGATACAGCCTGGCCGCCTGGCTAATGACCCCCCTCCGCAACCCTACCACAGAGCCAGAGGAATGCTACAATGAGAGCTATGCTGCCATCCACAACATCATAGAGCAGAATATAGGAGTCTTGAAGCAACGATTCCAATGCCTGGACCACTCTGGAGGCAGCCTTCAATACTCCCCTCAACAGGTCTCATTATTCATTGTGGTGTGCTGCATGCTGCACGCTGCACAACTTGGCCATCATGTGAGTCCAGGCCATGCCAGTGGGGATCGCGCGCCCACCTCAGGAGAAGGAGCAGCAACAGGAGCGTGGCGACGCCCCGAATGAACAGCAACATGATGAGGACCAGCAGCATCCACGGAGGAGGCAGTGTGCCAATACTGGCGGCGGCAGGGCTATTTGTCGGCGGCTCAAAAGGGAACACTTTGCTTAAATGGAGTGTGCTGAGGGATGCAGCTAATAATTATTGCATATTGAGGCAACATAGAAAATAGGTGCAGGAGTAGGCCATTCGGCCCTGCGAGCCTGCACCACCATTCAATAAGATCATGGCTGATCATTCCCTCAGTACCCCTTTCCTACTTTCTCTCCATAGCCCTTGATTCCCCCTAGCCATAAGGACCATATCTAACTCCCTCTTGAATATATCCAATGAACTGGCATCAACAACTTTCTGCAGCAGGGAATTCCACAGGTTAACAACTCTCTGAGTGAAGAAGTTTCTCCTCCTCTCAGTCCTAAATGGCCTACCCCTTATCCTAAGACTGTGTCCCCTGGTTCTGGACTTCCCCAACATCGGGAACATTCTTCCCACATCTAACTTGTCCAGTCCCGTCAGAATCTTATGTTTCTATGAGATCCCTTCTCATCCTTCTAAACTCCAGTGTATAAAGGCCCAGTTGATCCAGTCTCTCCTCATATGTCTGTCCAGCCATCCCAGGAATCAGTCTGGTGAACCTTCGCTGCACTCACTCAATAGCAAGAACGTCCTTCCTCAGATTAGGAGACCAAAACTGAACACAATATTCCAGGTGAGGCCTCACCAAGGCCCTGTTCAACTGCAGTAAGACCTCCCTGCTCCTATACTCAAATCCCCTAGCTATGAAGGCCAACATACCATTTGCCTTCTTCACCGCCTGCTGTACTTGAATGTCAACTTTCAATAACGTCACATTTAACCACATTATACTGCATCTGCCATGCATTTGTCCACTCACCTAACCTGTCCAAGTCACCCTGCAGCCTCTTAGCGTCCTCCTCACAGCTCACATCGCCACCCAGTTTAGTGTCATCTGCAAACTTGGAGATATTACACTCCATTCTTTCATCTAAATCATTAATGTATATTGTAAAGAGCTGGGTCCCAGCACTGAGCCCTGCGGCACTCCACTAGTCACTGAATGCCATTCTGAAAAGGACCCGTTTATCCCAACTCTCTGCTTCCTGTCTACCAACCAGTTCTCTATCCACGTCAGTACATTACCCCCAATACCATGTGCTTTAATTTTGCAAACCAATCTCTTGTGTGGGACCTTGTCAAAAGCCTTTTGAAAGTCCAAATACACCACATCCACTGGTTCTCCCTTGTCCACTTTACCAGTTACATCCTCAAAAAATTTCAGAAGATTTGTTAAGCATGATTTCCCTTTCATAAATCCATACTGACTTGGATCCTGTCACTTCAATGTGCTGCTTTTTCATCCTTAATAATTGATTCCAACATTTTCCCCACTACTGATGTCAGGCTAACCGGTCTATAATTACCCGTTTTCTCTCTCCCTCCCTTTTTAAAAAGTGGTGTTACATTAGCTACCCTCCAGTCCATAGGAACTGATTCAGAGTCGATAGACTGTTGGAAAATGATCACCAATGCATCCACTATTTCTAGGGCCACTTCCTTAAGTGCTCTGGGATGCAGACTATCAGGCCCTGGGGATTTATCGGCCTTCAATCCCATCAATTTTCCTAACACAATGTCCCGCCTAATGAGGATATCCTTCAGTTCCTCCTTCTCACTAGACCCTCGGTCCCCTAGTACTTCCGGAAGGTTATTTGTGTCTTCCTTCGTGAAGAGAGAACTAAAGTATTTGTTCAATTGGTCTGCCATTTCTTTGTTCCCCATTATAAATTCACCTGAATCCGACTGCAAGGGACCTACGTTTGTCTTCACTAATCTTTTTCTCTTCACCTATCTATAAAAGCTTTTGCAATCCATTTTTATGTTTCTGCAAGCTTCCTCTCATACTCTATTTTTCCCCTCTTAGTTAAACCCTTTGTCCTCCTCTGCTGAGTTCTAAATTTCTCCCTGTCCTTAGGTTTGCTGCTTTTTTTGGCCAATTTATATGCCTCTTCCTTGGATTTAACACTATCCCTGATTTCCCTTGTTAGCCACAGTTGTGCCACCTTCCCCATTTTATTTTTACTCCAGACAGGATGTACAATTGTTGAAGTTCATCCATGTGATCTTTAAATGTTTGCCATTGCCTATCCACCGTCAACCCTTTAAGTATCATTTGCCAGTCAATTCTAGCCAATTCACACTTCATATCATCGAAGTTACCTTTCCTTAAGTTCAGGACCCTAGTTTCTGAATTAGCTGTGTCACTCTCCATCTTAATAAAGAATTCTACCATATTATGGTCACTCTTCCCCAAGAGGCCTAGCACAACAAGATTGCTAATTAATGCCACCTTTCCGTTACAAGTCAACAGTCATACACCAGAGGCTGAAGGAGACGTTTAACGTTACATTTTATTGCAAACACATCCCTCAAACAACCCCAACTCCCCCCAAAGAGATAACAAAATGGGGCACCCGCCCCTTCAAATATTATCATCATCATCATCATAGGCAATCCCTCAGAATCGAGGAAGATTTGCTTCCACTCTTAACATGAGTTCTTAGGTGGTTGTGCAGTCCAATACAAGAACCACAATCTCTGTCACAGGTGGGGCAGATAGTTGTTGAGGGAAGGGTTGGGTGGGACTGGTTTGCTGCATGCTCTTTCCGCTGCCGGCGCTTGATTTCTGCACGCTGTTGGTGACGCGACTCTAGGTGCTCATCGCCCTCCCGGATGCGCTTCCTCCACTTAGGGCGGTCTTTGGCCAGGGTATCCCAGGTTCAGTGGGGATGTTGCACTTTATCAGGGAGGCTTTGAGGGTGTCCTTGTAATGTGCCCACCTGTGGCTCATTTGCCATGAAAGAGTTCCAAGTCGAGCACTTGCTTTGGGAGTCTCATGTCTGGAAGATGAATAACATTTAGACCTTCTCAACATAGGGCCTATGGCCACACCTTTGATTAGTGGGTCTTGGTAGATGCCTCAACCCCCTCCCTCACCTACTGCCCCTCCTCAGTGGATCCTCAGTGCCTGCAGCAAAGTCACTTGAGGCCTGCTCTGTGTGTGAGGGAGGCAGGACAGATGGCGCAGCACAATGTCCTAGACCAGCTCTGGGCCTGGAAGGCCCAGTTGCTGACAGCCCCGCCTGAGAATGGACAGCTGGGGTGCGGACCGCGGTAGGTGCAAAGGCGGAATGGCACTGTTGGGAGACCAAATTGTGTCCTCCTGAGAGGACATTGCGTTCCATCTGGACTAAGGGCCTGCCACTCTCCCGGAGCAGAGCCTCGGCATCCGGAGCAATTTGGTGGAGCGCAGATTGCTGGCCTACTTTGGCACCATTACCTCCCTGTTGGACTGATGGGGTCCAAGACATGATGGCAGCAGTCAGTGCTTGCGTGGCATCAATTTTGACCCTGCATCAGAGCAGACAGCGCATTGATGCATTGATGCCAGCTCGCACTGATGACATGGCAGAATGCAGGTGTTGCATGTTCTTGGCCTGCCACACAAGGGCCACTGCCACGTCAGCCATGGCCCGTGCCATCATGTCTTGGACCTCATGGTCACGTGGTGTCAAGCTTCCGTTGCAATCGACCAAGGATGGGCTCGATGAACTCCCAACCCGTAAGTGCCAAGGTTGAGGCGGCTCCCGCCACATTCAACACAAGTGCATTGACCCTTGGCAGGATCCTTGCTGATGTAACATTGATCTGACGGTGCATTTGCATTGACTCCCTGGAAATAGTCTCCAAGTCCAGGTCCTTATCTGCCTGTCTGTGAGCAGGACTCATGGGCCGACTTACCTTCTGGAGATCTTGCTCCCGAACTTCCCCTCACACTGCAGGCTACTGGGGCCAGGAGCCTCGGGTTCAGCCAACCCGGGAAGACGGCCTCTTCGACCGAAGTGCTTTCTGCACCCGATACAAATATGGACATCTCTCCCTGTCCCGGCACACTCCTCTCCACCTCCTCCTCATCTTACCCGTCGTCTGAAGACGTAGGTTGACAGGCAGGCTGGTGCTCTTCTGGCTCATCATCTGTAAGCACAAAGCAATAGAAGTGTGGTTGCATCAGAAGTGTGGTTACCAGCTGGTTATGGGGCAGGAAGGCAAGAAGGACGGGGGCATCTTTATTTTGGTTGTTACATCTTGCAAGGCATGTGGCCTCAAGGCTAAGGAGACTCATGCAAAATGGCCATGTCATTCACATACCATCACTGTCAAACGGGGCCTAGCCTCCCCGCCCTCCTGGTCGGTCAGGTCCAGCAGGTAGGACTGGCCCACTCCCCAATGATCCAACTCGTGCAGATTGTGCGCGAGTTTGTCCTGCAATGACAAAAGCAAAAAATTGTTGTTAGCTGTGTAGGTGCTGGTGTGTCACATGTCTCTGCAGTAAGATACTCGCAAGTAAGATGGAGAAGTGTGCATTATCGGCAATTCATACTGCGTGGTATCGCACAGTGGATGTGTGATCGGGTGGGTCTGGGGCACAAGCAACTACCAGCAAGTATGAGGCTCAGGACTGGGACTGCATATTAAGAGTCGAAAGGTGCTGGTAGGTGCACTCGGGCTGAGTAAGGAGGTAGAAGGTGAGTGATGCTTGGATGGGTAGGCCATATCTGGTGAGGTGATGGAGAGGTCTCAGGCCGGCTTCAGCAATGAGGAGCATGGCCTGGAACACAGAGAAGGGGTGGGCAGTGCAAAGTGTTTACATTGTGTGAGACAGTGAGGTTCACATGAAAGCTTTGGAAGGTGAATGGAAAGGGTACTCACCCTGATGACCGTTAGTAAAGTTGTTGAAAATATTGCGACATTGGGTCGCTGTTGTTGGCACCGTGCTCTGAGCTGTAACGTGCTCAGCTACCTCCCTCCAGAGCCTTCTGCAATCCCAAGGCGCTGGCATTCGTCCCCCTCAGGCTGAAGTGTACTCCAGCGACTCTACATTGCCTCCAGCAAGGCATCAAGGGCGGTGAGTGAGAAGAGGGTAGAAAGCTGCCATCCTCTTTACTCCTCCATTTTCGCACTCTGAAGACCGCGTGGAGCTGCAACAGCACATGCGCGAACTTCAGTTGCCACGCCTTTAAGACTTGGTTGTTCCCGGGGTCTGACTCAGAGTTCCACACATGCACAATGGGTCCACCAAATTTAATGATCAAACTTTTGTTATGGGCCCCCCCAGTTCTGGTGTGCAATGGCTGATTTAACGTCCCTGTCAGCTTATCGCCCGATTCTAATGAATTTCTGGGCGGAGGGCGCAAACTTTTTCAAGGCAATAAAGTTACCATTCCACCTGGGTTACTGCCCCAAATGAGGCGCAACCGAATTTCCACCCCTTATAACTTAGTGTTAATTCTTCTTTCAAATTTTATTTGAGAAATCCATTAACTGTTAGTGTTTGACTTCTGCAGAATGCTACCTTATGGATGTTTATCAATTTGCGACTGTGGAATTGATTGAGGTAATGAGAAACTTTCTTGCACTGAATTTGTATGATTGAGAGAGTGGCCTGAAGGCATAATTGCAGTTCAACAGCTAGGCTAAAGGACAAGAATAAAGGAGAGGTATAAGTGATGGTGGTAGTAAGTTTACATTGCTTAACTACATTTATAACCTTTTTTAATCATGAGGAGGGAGTGGTGGGGGGAGGAACTTAACACAATCACAATCACTAAGGAGGTGGTACTCAGTGAGATAATGGGACTAAAGGCAGATAAATCCCCTGGACCTGATGGCTTGCATCCTAGGGTCTTAAGAGAAGTAGCGGCAGGGATTGTGGCTGCATTGGTTGTAATTTACTAAAATTCCCTGGATTCTGGGGAGGTCCCAGCAGATTGGAAAACTGCAAATGTAATGCCCCTACTTAAAAAGGAGGCAAACAAAAAGCAGGAAACTATACACTAGTTAGCCTAACATCTGTGGTTGGGAAAATGTTGGGAGTCCATTATTAAAAAAGCACTAGCAGGACATTTGGATAAGCAAAGTTCGGTCAGGCAGAGTCAGCATGGATTTATGAAGGGGAAGTCATGTTTGACAAATCTGCTGGCATTCTATGAGGATGTAACAAACAGGGTGGGAACCAGTGGATGTGGTGTATTTGGACTTCCAGAAGGCATTTGACAAGGTGCCACATAAAAGGTTACTGCACAAGATAAAAGTTCCTGGATGTGGGGGTAATATATTAGAATGGATAGAGGATTAGCTAACTAACAGAAAACAGAGAGTCAGGATAAATGGTTCATTCTCGGGTTGGCAACCAGTCACTAGTGGGGTGCCGCAGGGATCAGTGCTGGGACCCCAACTATTTACAATCTATACTAATGACTTGGACGAAGGGACTGAGTGTAACGTAGCCAAGTTTGCTGACAATACAAAGATGGGAGGAAAAGCAATGTGTGAGGAGGACACAAAAAATCTGCAAAAGGACATAGACAGGCTAAGTGAGTGGGCAAAAATTTGGCAGATGGAGTATAATGTTGGAAAGTGTGAGGTCATGCACTTTGGCAGAAAAAAATCAAAGAGCAAGTTATTATTTAAATGGAGAAAGATTGCAAAGTAACGCAGTACAGCGGGACCTGGGAGTACTTGTGCATGAAACATAAAAGGATAGTATGCAGGTTCAGCAAGTGATCAGGAAGGCCAATGGTATCTTGGCCTTTATTGCAAAGGGGATGGACTATAAAAGCAGGGAAGCCTTGCTACAGCTATACAAGGTATTTGTGAGGCTACACCTGGAATATTGCGTGCAGTTTTGGTTTCCATATTTACGAAAGGATATACTTGCTTTGGAGGCAGTTCAGAAAAGGTTCACTAGATTGATTCTGGGGATGAGGGGGTTGACTTATGAGGAAAGTTTGTGTAGGTTGGGCCTCTACTCATTGGAGTTCAGAAAAATGAGAGGTGATCTTATCAAAATGTGTAAGATTATGAGGGGACTTGACAAGGTGGATGCAGAGAGGATGTTTCCACTGATGGGAGAGACTAGAACTATAGAGGGCATGATCTTAGAATAAGGGGCCGACCATTTAAAACCAAGATGAGGAGGAATTTCTTCTGAGGGTTGTACATCTGTGGAATTTGCTGCCTCGGAGAGCTGTGGAAGCTGGAACATTGAATAAATTTAAGAGAAATAGACAGTTTCTTGAGTGATAAGGGATTATGGGGAGCGGGCGGGGAAGTGGAGCTGAGTCCATGATCTTATTGAATGGCGGATCAGGCTCGAGGGGCCGTATGGCCTACTCCTGTTCCTATTCCTTATGTTCTTATGTACAGTGCCTGTTTCTTTTATCCCAAAGATGTGAATTAAAGCAGTAATTAAATCAACTGTGCTTTAAAAAGAAAAGGAATAAATGATGCCAAAATTTGCAGGCCACAGGAATGTGGGAAGGAAGGACCTTGAGACAATCACTATCACTAGGGGAGTAATGCTGGACAGGCTAATGGGACTGAAGGTAGACAAGTCCCCTGGTCCTGATGAAATACATCCCAAGGTATTAAAAGAGATGGCTGAAGTTATAGCAGATGCATTCGTTATAATCTATCAAAATTCTCTGGACTCTGGGTAGGTACCAACGGATTGGAGAGCAGCTAATGTAACGCCTCTGTTTAAAAAAGGGGGCAGGCAAAAGGCAGGTAACTATAGGCCGGTTAGTTTAACATCTGTAGTGGGGAAAATGCTTGAAACTATCATTAAGGAAGAAATAGCGGGACATCTGGATAGGAATAGTGCAATCAAGCAGACGCAGCATGGATTCATGAAAGGGAAATCATGTTTAACTAACTTACTGAAATTCTTTGAGGATATAACGAGCATGGTGGATAGAGGTGTAACGATGGATGTGGTGTATTTAGATTTCCAAAAGGCATTCGATAAGGTGCCACACAAAAGGTTACTACAGAAGATAAAGGTACGCGGAGTCAGAGGAAATGTATTAGCATGGATAGAGAATTGGCCGGCGAACAGAAAGCAGAGAGTCGGGATAAATGGGTCCTTTTTCCGGTTGGAAATCAGTGGTTAGTGGTGTGCCACAGGGACCAGTGCTGGGACCACAACTGTTTACAATATACATAGATGACCTAGAAGAGGGGACAGAGTGTAGTGCAACAAAATTTGCAGATGACACTAAGATTAGTGGGAAAGCGGGTTGTGTAGAGGACTCAGAGAGACTGCAAGGAGATTTGGATAGGTTAAACGAATGGGCTAAGGTTTGGCAGATGGAATACAATGTCGGAAAGTGTGAGGTCATCCACCTTGGGAAAAAAAACAGTAAAAGGGAATATTATTTGAATGGGGAGAAATTACAACATGCTGCGGTGCAAAGGGACCTGGGGGTCCTTGTGCATGAATCCCAAAAGGTTAGTTTGCAGGTGCAGCAGGTAATCAGGAAGGCAAATGGAATATTGGCCTTCATTGCGAAAGGGATGGAGTACAAAAGCAGGGAGGTCTTGCTGCAACTGTATAAGGTATTGGTAAGGCCGCACCTGGAGTACTGCGTGCAGTTTTGGTCACCTTACTTAAGGAAGGATATACTAGCTTTGGAAGGGGTACAGAGATGATTCATTAGGCTGATTCCAGAAATGAGGGGGTTATCTTATGATGATAGATTGAGTAGACTGGGTCTTTACTCCTTGGAGTTCAGAAGGATGAGGGGTGATCTTATAGAAACATTTAAAATCATGAAAGGGATAGACAAGATAGAGGCAGAGAGGTTGTTTCCATTGGTGGGGGAGACTAGAACTAGGGGGCACAGCCTCAAAATACGGAGGAGCCAATTTAAAACCGAGTTGAGAAAAAATTTCTTCTCCCAGAGGGTTGTGAATCTGTGGAATTCTCTGCCCAAGGAAACAGTTGAGGCTAGCTCATTGAATGTTTTCAAGTCAAAGATAGATAGATTTTTAAGCAATAAGGGAATTAAGGGTTACGGGGAGAGGGCGGGTAAGTGGAGCTGAGTCCACGACAAGATCAGCCATGATCTTATTGAATGGCGGGGCAGGCTCGAGGGGCTAGATGGCCTACTCCTGTTCCTAATTCTTATGTTCTTATGTTCTTATGATGTGAATATCTATGGCTTCCATGAGTGAAGTTGCAAAGACATCAGTACCCATAAAGTAGGATGAATGTGATTTATACCATTGGAGTTTATTGTAATGATTTACAGGTCTCATATTGCTTCTTTAGCACAATAGAACATTTCATAGGATGTGAATATAACAGGACATTGCGAAATGGATAAAGACAAGGAATAGTGATAGTGAAAAATAGCAAGATCAAAGTGGTCTTTGAAGGAGCAGAGGGCACAAGGCAGAAAGGATAAGGAGGAAGCATACCAGAATATGGGCTCAAAACAGCTGATTCCTCTGTAGCTGAAAGTGAAGCATTGAGAGAATGGTGGATGCAAAGGAGACCAGTCGGATGAATGGGGGCACTGTATAGGATTGAATGAAGTTACAGAGGAATAGTGAAACTATGGAGGGATCTGTAGATAAGGAAAATAATCTTGAAATTGATACATAGATGGATGCTATGTGTATCTACTTTTGCAACTCTTCAAGTTGTAAACATGAGTAAATCGACTTCCGTCCTCTTTTACAAATTTGATGGTGCTGTAAGGCTTAATCCTTCACCTGGGTTCCTAAATTTTAAAATGGTTTGAAGACTGGATCGGGTCATATCTGTGGCAATTCGTTAGGCAATTTTTTTAAAACTTCACATTCAGGAAAGAAATAGACGGGGTTTGTAAAAGTTAGGTTTGTGTCCACTTTCTATTTGAAAATCAGTGTTTTAATGTGGGTGTAAAGCCTATATCTAGTATGTACCCAGGAAAATGCATCAAAAAGCCCCTATCTGAATTTAGATTACTGAACTGTATTTCTGTGTTATGAAAATTAGGTTTTGATATGCAGCAAATATATGTAAAACTATTGAAAAACATGGAACTCCATTTTTTTCAGAAAAGATCAGTTGTGAAAGTTGCTCATTATGTAAAGAAATGCATTAACACTGGATGAATTAAATATTTCTGGGTCTGTGTCATGGTTCAGAATTCTGTTATTTTTTCCACAAGTAGGACCCAGACACGAGCTGTTTGAACAAGCTTTTGTACAAAATGCATTTTAAAAGTGGTTAGCTGCTTCAGGTGAATCCCTTGCCGAGTTGTCAATACAATGGCAGTCAAGAGGTACTTTAAATGCAGGGTTGGTCATTGTTTTAGAGTTCTCAAGCAATGGCTCATTTTTAGCAATATCCAGTCATTCCGCAGACAACTACAGTAATTGTGTTGGTGTTGACAATTTTTTTTGATCTCTACAAGTCGTTTGAAGCTTTTTAAGAAACAACACCTGTAGAGGGCAGGAACTCAGCAAAAAGGCTATGAGGGAGAAATAGCTTCTGCTCTGTCGTCAGGACCAATAGCAGAACAATCTACATTTTTATGTTAAGTAAGAATACCCTCAAGTGGGCTAGTGTATATTTTTTTTATTTTTGTAATGGTACATGAATACAAGTTAAAATTAGTATGATAAAAGTCACAGTACAATGTTTGTATGTGGAATAAAACAGCTTATGAAGCAAGTTAATGTTCTCTTGATTTACCTTCAGAGTGATTAAAGGAGTTCGTGTGCTTAATGAGATTGTCCAGATCACAAGAAAATGTCATTATTACATTGCAGGTCCTACAATACTAGCAGGTACAGGGCAGTGGGAGTCAACCTGCTTCAAAAAAGAGCAGTTAATCAGACGGTTTAACGGAGAAACTGACACCACTGAGCCGTGTAGAAATCTGCGACAGGTGAGAATTTGGAACAGCCTGTTATAGGCTTACTTTTTGTTCAAGATGACCTTGCATTGAGTTCTGATGAAAGGCTACACCTAAAACATTAACTTGTCTTTTTCCTTTACAGATGCTGACAGACCTGCCCCATATTTCCTGCACTTTATATTTTTATACCAGCTTATTTTGGTTACCTGTTACATTTTGGATTTGTTAATGTATATAGTCAGAATAATCTAAGGATCTTTTCAGTGGAGATTTTATTCACCGATTTATTCCATTAGGATTGTTAAAATTTCAGTTGAGTGTAGGTTTAACAAATTCCACATCCTGTTTGATTATGATTCAATAGGTATGGTGCAGCCATTGATTTGTTTAAACACTCGTATGTTGGTTATTGTGTTGCCACTTTCATTCTTAGAATAGGTGATTGTCACCCTTTTTGTGAACCAGTGATCCATTACTGAAGTTTCATCCCGATTAGTTTGTGTTATTTAAATATTTGGCGGCTAACATAAAAGGGAATCCAAAGATCTTCATATCATATAGACAGTCCCTCTTCTTCCATTTTGGCCAGTTTTGGGGTGGGGATGTTGCACTTTTATCAAGAAGGCCTTGAGAGTGTTCTTGAAACGTTTCTTCTGCCCACGTGGGGCTCACTTGCCGTGTCGGAGTTCCAAGTAGAGCGCCTGCTTAGGGAGTCTCATGTCGAGCATGCAGACGATGTGGCCCGCTCAACGGAGCTGGTCGAGCGTGGTCAGTGCTTCGATGCTGGGGGATGTTGGCCTGAGCATATTAACAGTAAAAGGGTTGTTAAAGGAGCGGTGGAGCTGATTAGGGACCAAGTGGAGATCTGTTGGAGGCAGAAGGCATGGCTGAGGTACTAAATGAGTACTTTGGATAGGTGTTTACAAAGTAAGAGGACGTTGCTGAAGCTATGGTAATTAAAGAGACTACAAGGATACTGGATGAAGTAAAAATAGATAAAGAGGAGGTACCAGAAAGGCTGGCAGTACTTGGTCACCTGGTCTGAATGCATCCTAGATTGCTGAGGGAAATAAGATTAGAAATTGCGGAGGTGTTGGCCACAATCTTCCA
Organism: Pristiophorus japonicus; assembly: GCF_044704955.1. Taxonomy (NCBI): domain Eukaryota; kingdom Metazoa; phylum Chordata; class Chondrichthyes; family Pristiophoridae; genus Pristiophorus; species Pristiophorus japonicus. The sequence continues at coordinate 192,461,927 of NC_091982.1, read as the reverse complement.
ATCCTCCAGGGCTGATGCCAGAGGACTGGAGGATTGCAAATGATACACCCTTGTCAGGTTTATCCTTCTCGTTTTTGAACAAGTAGAAGCCAGCCAGTCGGTGGTGGGGAAGCTTTTCAAAACAATAATCCGGGAGAAAATTGCCAGTTAGACAAGCATGGACTAATAAAGGAGAGCTAGCACAGATTTGTTCAGGGCAAATAATGTTTGACTAACTTGGTGAGGTAACAGAGAGGGTGGATGAGGGCAGTGCAGTTGATGTGTATATGAACTTTCAAAAGACATTTGATACAGTAACACAAAATAGCCTTGGTGAAAACAGATTCAATAGTTGTTTTCAAATGAGAATTGGATAACTACTTGAAGGACAAAGAATTGCAGAAATATGGGGAAATTGTGAGGGAATAGGACTAACTGGATTGCTTTTCGAAAGAGTCGGTGCAGGCTTGATAGACCGAATGGCCTCCTTCTGTGCTGTACTGTTCTATGATTCTCTGATTTGAATTATTAAAAGTGAATATGGGGGAAGATTTCATCTGTTCATAATCTGTTGCAAAATCATAAATATATTTTTTATACATCTGTTTATAATTTTCTTAAAAATACCAAACAATAGAAATCTTTCCCCATATTTGTCAAATTATCAGCCACAGGACAGATTTTTCCACAAGTAAGGAAGAGTTCCTAGCCTGGGTCTTAGTCATAGGTAGACAACATTACCTGCTGTACTTCATTGTATGTTCTACTTGTACAATAAGTAAAAATAAACAATTTTGAGTTCTCCTTGACAAAGGAGATCATTCTATTTTTATTTTTGGTCCACTCAAGTTTAAAATGTAATAGCGATTTTGTTATATACAGAGCTCACTCCTAAGTAAGTAGAGCTGAAAACAGGTTATTTAATCAGTTGTTACCTCCTTAAGAAACTTCTCTCACAAAATAAGCAAGCGGAAGTTGAGCACACTAATAGACACTGCTAGCAATGTATTAATAAATTTCAAGATAATGTCACTTGCAGTCAACCTGTGTATGGGCCAGTTTTAACTCTGGGGTGGGGATTACTGTGGAGCTAGGTGAAAAGGAAAGTGATTAGTGTCCTAATTTTTCAAATGAAGATTATATACCATCATTCCAACTGTTCCCCTCTTAAGGATGTTTTTGGAAAGATTCTCAATGCCTTCGAGCTCAGTTCAAGTTGATTAGAAAGTAGATTTCTGAGTCCTGCTCTATGGGGAGATACCTCACCTGGTGTCAGTGTGCACTGGAAAATCATAGGTAATATGTTCCTGATTCTATGCTACATGTGGGTAACAAGAAAGGAGTCAAAAAATCTATCCTTAAAGCTGCAACTTAAGACAGCTAGACAAATCCCTCAATTGACTTGCCCAATCTACTTCTGCAGCTTTCTCCAGCTCTGTGTCCTACAGTAGGGCCCAAGTTTCAGGCTGCGCCGTCCGTTTTTCGCGCCTAAAAAAAGCTTACCTATTCTCCGGCTCCCTGTAGGTCCTCTGGAGCTGGGCGCAGCGCAGGACGAGCTGTTGGGGGCAGAGCCAGGTCCCTGCGCTGAAAACAGTGCCGGGACCTCTGCACATGCGCGCTACAGTGGGCGCACATGTGCAGTAGCTCCAGGCGCCCAAAGCTGTGAGAGGGGCCCGAAACACGCAGCCCCTAGCCCTGGCCGAATGGCCTCACTGGGGCTGCGTGAATAAGGCTCTTCCCACCCGACCCCCGCCCCCCCAGACCTCTGCAACCCCCGAGACCCGACGCCACTTACCTGTAAATCCAGCCCGAGGTCTCTCCCTTCCCCCACCCCCTCTCCTTCCCTCCCTCCTCCTCTCCCTCCCTCCTTTCTTCCCTCCCTCCTCTCTCCCTCCTTCCCTCCCCCCCTCTCTCCCTCCTTCCCTACATCCTCTCTTCCCCCCCTCTCCCCCCCTTCTCCTCCTCCCCTTCCCCTCTCTCCCCCTTCTCCTCCTCCCCTTCCCCCCCTCTCCCTCTTCTCCTCCTCTCCCCCCCTTCTCCCCCCTTCTCCTCGCCCCTCCTCCCACCCCCAACCCTCCTCCTCCCATCCCCAACCCTCCTCCTCCCCTCCTCCACCCCTCCTCCTCCCCTCCACCCTCCTCCTCCCCTCCTCCACCCCTCCTCCTCCCCTCCACCCCTCCTCCTCCCCTCCACCCCTCCTCCTCCCCTCCGCCCCCTTCTCCTCCCCTACCCCCCTTCTCCCCCTCCCCCACCCCCTTCGCCCCCTCCCCACCCACCTCCCCCTCCCCCCACCCCCCTTCTCTCCCCTCCCCTCCCCCCTCCTCTCCCCCCTCCTCACCCCTTCTCCCCCTCCCCCCCTTCTCCCCCTCCCCCCCCCCATTCTCCTTCTCACCCTCCCCCCCCCACCCCACCCCCCCTTCTCCCCCTCCCCCTCCCCCTCCCCCTCCCTTCGCTGTCAGAAACACAGACACTGACAGACAGAGAGTGAGAGACACACACACAGACAGACAGATAGAAACACTGACAGAGACACACTGGGGGGACCATCCCAGCACGCTGTTGGAGGACTCCCGGTGCTGCAGTCGGTAAGTAGAAAATGTTTTTTTTTTAAATTTTTTTTTTTGGATTGATTTATTGATTGATTTATTGTTGTATTTATCATTTATTATTGATGATTGCTCTTTATTTATAAAACTAAAGTGTTTAATGTTTGTAAACTTCCATTTTAAACCCCCCCCATTCCCTACGCCTAATTTGTAACCTACGCCTGATTTTCTAAAGTGTAGACAAGGTTTTTTCGAACATACAAAAATTTTCACTTACTCCATTCTAAGTTAGTTTGGAGTAAGTTTTCACTGCCTAAACTTTGAAAACAGGCGTAAGTGGCCGGACACGCCCCCTTTTGAAAAAAAAATTCTGTTCCAAAGTGAAACTGTTCTAACTGACTAGAACTGGAGCAAACTAAATGCCGAGAATTCAAATTTCAAAGATACTCCGTTCTAAACCAGTTGCTCCAAAAAATCAGGAGCAACTCGGGCCGAAACTTGGCCCCATAGGTACTTTGGTCATCCCATTGTGGCCTCCTGTGCATTCTGCTCCATCCCCACTTTTCTAAATCTCACCTCATCTTTAAAAGACTCCTTAAAAACTTCTCTCTTCAACAACCACATTTTTGGTGACCTCTAACTCTAATGGTACTGCTTGGCAACTAATTTTCTTCTGTAAAGCAATTTGGGAAGTTTACTATGTTAAGGGTGCCATACAAAGCCAAATTGTTGTTATAGCTGGCAAAGTATATTCCACTTTAAAAAAATATATTGTTTCTATAGACTTGCAAAGACTTAGTGTGCCTTGAACTTTTCCAGCTGGTCCACATAGAGTCTGGTCACTTATTGGATTACAAAAAGAAGTTGTTTGTTAACAAGCGTGAACGTGTGCCCTTGTTTTAATTCAGAACTTTTTAATAGTGATTAGAAAAGGAGCAAAAGAATGTACTAAAACAATGGAGTTCGAGAGATAAGAAAGCAATTTGGTTAAAAAATATATGTATTTCTCTGTTAAATTATTGTTGTTTTATAACACTAAATATTCCAAAGGGATTATTTGCATACTTTTACTGATTTTCCAGCATTTCCTTGTTTAATCTGTAATTTTGCTGTTCTAAATATGTTTATAGAAACATGTAAAATATTGGTCCACTAGCACCTTCTAGGCAATATTTTTGCACCATAAAACAATTAAATTATGTATTCACTAATAATTAAATGTAGTTAGCAATCAGGCTCTCTCCTAATCCTTTTAACCCAATAAAGAACAATTTCCATCAGAAGACTGGATCTCCAACACATAACATTAGGCCATTCATAGGAATAGGCCATTCAGACCTTCAGGCCTGTTCCACCTTTCAGTTAGATGATGGCTGATCTACACCGCAACTTAATTTTCCTGCCTTTGTTCCATATACCTTAATATCCTTACCTAACAAAAATCTATCTTGGTCTTGAAAGTTTGAATTGTCCTTGCATTCACAGCCTTTTTTCTCGTAAATGACATAGCTCTAATTTTAAGATTATATCCCTTTGTTCTTGGTCCCCCCACCAGAGGAGATAGTTTCTATGGGCCCAAATTTGGCCAGTACAAATTTCTGGTGCACTCACCAGAGGTGCGCTGCTTTTCTGGAACAAAAAGGGCACCAAAAATCTTCAGGCCAAGTTTGGCCGCTCCCCAGCCTCTCCTCGATGGTGGCGCAGCGTGGCAACTGGATTCGGGGGCAGAGCCATTTCAGTGCCGGGACCGCTGCACATGCGCGCTAAAGTGTGTGCGCATGTGCACTAGCTCCACGCAGCCCGAATCTCTGCGACCCTCTGCAGGCTGTATGGGAGGGGCCCAAAGCATGCCGCCCCGATCCCGGGCCGAGCGGCCTGCCGCACAGGCCGGCCGCTGCCTTCCCATGCTCATTTGGACCTGCCCGGGGGAGCAGGAGCTGGAGGAGCCCGGGGGAGCTGGAGCTGGAGGAGCCCGGGGGAGCAGGAGCTGGAGCTGGAGCTGGAGGAGCCCAGGGGAGTAGGAGTAGGAGTAGGAGTAGGAGTAGGAGTAGGAGTAGGAGTAGGAGTAGGAGTAGGAGTAGGAGTAGGAGTAGGAGCAGGAGCTGGAGGAGCCCGGGGGAGCAGGAGCAGGAGCTGGAGGTGCCCGGGGGAGCAGGAGCAGGGGCTGGAGGAGCCCGGGGGAGAGCAGGAGCTGGAGGAGCCCGGGGGAGTAGGAGCAGGAGCTGGAGGAGCCCGGGGGAGTAAGCGCAGGAGCTGGAAGAGCCCGGGGCAGTAGGAGCAGGAGCTGGAGGAGCCCGGGGGAGTAGGAGCAGGAGCAAAGAGCTGGAGGAGCCCAGAGGAGTAGGAGCAAGAGCTGGAGGAGCCCGGGGGAGTAGGAGCTGGAGGAGCCCGGGGGAGTAGGAGCAGGAGCTGGAGGAGCCTGGGGGAGCTGGAGCTGGAGGAGCCCGGGGGAGCAGGAGCTGGAGCTGGAGGAGCCCGGAGGAGCAGGAGCAGGAGCTGGAGGAGCCCGGGGGAGCAGGAGCAGGAGCTGGAGGAGCCCGGGGGAGTAGGAGCAGGAGCTGGAGGAGCCCGGGGGAGTAGGAGCAGGAGCTGGAGGAGCCCGGGGGAGCAGGAGCAGGAGCAAGAGCTGGAGGAGCCCGGAGGAGTAGGAGCAGGAGCTGGAGGAGCCTGGGGGAGCAGGAGCAGGAGCTGGAGGAGCCCAAAGGAGCAGGAGCTGGAGGAGCCCGGGGGAGCTGGAGCTGGGGGAGCCCGGGGGAGCTGGAGCTGGAGGAGCCTGGGGGAGCAGGAGCAGTAGCTGGAGGAGCCCGGGGGAACAGGAGCAGGAGCTGGAGGAGCCCGGGGGAACAGGAGCAGGAGCTGGAGGAGCCCGGGGGAGCGGGAGCAGGAGCTGGAGGAGCCTGGGGAAGCAGGAGCAGGAGGAGCCCGGGGGAGTAGGAGGATCCTGGGGGAGCGGGAGCAGGAGCAGGAGCAGGAGCCCGGGGGAGCGGGAGCAGGAGCTGGAGGAGCCCGGGGGAGCCGGAGCGAGCTTCCCGCCCCTAGCTGCAGTCGGCAAGGTTGGACTTTTTATTTTTTAGTAATTGATTTATTTTTCATTTATTATTAATGATGTTAAGATGTTGTCCCTCCCCCCTCCCCTATCTCTGGCAACCTGCGCTGATTTCTTATTTCACCCCAAGGTTTTTCAGAGCGGACACAAGTGGCCTCATACGCTGGCCTAAGTTAGTTTGGAGTAACTTTTAGCTGGCTAAACTTGCTTAAATTGCCAAAACATGCGTGTGTGCCTAGTAACGCCTCCTTTTGGGAAAAAAAAACTAAAAAAAACCTAACTAACTCACTTACACTGGAGCAGATTAAATGGGGAGAATTGCGATTTTTAAGTTACTTCAAAAAAATCTAGTTGCTCCAATAAAAACAGAGCAACTCCTGGAGAAATTTGGTCCCTACATATGTACCCTATCAAATCCTTTTAACATTTTAAACACCTCGATCAGATCACCTCTCAATCTCCTATACTAAAAGGGAATACAAGCCAAGTTTATGCAACTTGTCATCATAATGTAATCCTCTAAACCCCAGTATCATTCTGGTGAATCTGCTTCTCACCCCCTGCAAGGCCAATATATCCTTCCTGAGGTACGGTGCCCAAATAACGCAGTACCCCATCATCATCATAGGCAGTCCCTCGAAATCGAGGAAGACTTGCTTCCACTCTAAAAGTGAGTTTTTAGGTGACTGAACAGTCCAATATGGGAATTACAGTCTCTGTCACAGGTGGGACAGACAGTCGTTGAAGGAAAGAGTGGGTAGGACTGGTTTGCCGCACGCTCCTTCCGCTGCCTGAGCTTGATTTCTGCATGCTCTTGGCAATGAGACTCTAGGTGCTCAGCGCCCTCCTGGATGCACTGCCTCCACTTAGGGCGGTCTTTGGCAAGGGTTTCCCAGGTGTCGGTGGGGATGTTGCATTTTATCAAGGAGGCTTTGAGAGTGTCCTTGAAACATTTCCTCTGCCCACCTTGGGCTCGCTTGCCATGTAAGAATCCATGCCTGATACAAGACTCCCAAAGCAAGCAGTACTCCAGATAGGGTCTGACCAACAAACTGGACCTTGTACCCCTGTATGTACCATGAAGGAATAATGTGCCACTGGATTAATATGGTGCAACACACCAGAGATCTTGTTGGAGGCCAACCACACATTTGTGCTTATTCCAAAGAGAAGTAAATATGAATTATGAAACTGTACGTCACCTTGGAACTATGTCAAATTAATGTTTTGTAATTACACACAAGCACAATTATCAGTAATGTTACAAATAAAAATATTAGACAGCAAGAATTTTCTTCTCTCCACTTCCATGCTAATTATCATAAATTTAGATTGAAGCTTGTGTACATTTTGTTTCCTAATAATGTTCTTCTGCAGGTTTCAGGAGCTACCTTACAAGGTCTATTTGGCAATCTAGCAGCATACTAATGTCTATCAACCTGTTCTCCAAGATGCTGGGCTCAGGAATGTCTGAGTTACAGTCCTTCGATGACATTACCTACATACACAAGACATTGCCACTGGACAAAACTGAGCAGGAAGCATTGGAGTACTTCATGAAGCAGATGAATAATTCTCATCATGATGGCTGGGCAACAAAAATGGACTGGATTTTTCATACAATAAGGCAACATAACTTGAACTGACAAATGCAGAACACTCGGAGAGGAATGACTGAATTACGCAGAGTGGAATGCTGAATGAAATTAGAGGCAGAAATCAAACTGCATCAATCGCATAGAAATTGCATATATTGTGGATAATGTAGAGCATTATTCAAATACTATTTTAATAGCTTATGAGGAAATTATTACAATAATTTCAAATGCAATATAGGGTTTCAGATAAGATCAAGTTATTAGTGAAGGCTTTATTTAAAAAGATTGAGTGCTGAAATTCCAGATGATTCAGCCCTAACATTAAATTACTGAAATTATTTTTTACTCCATCAATATTTGTGCATTCCTTAATATTGATTCTGATATTATGTATTTCATTCAATTTTGCCCAACAGTAACAATCAGTAAATGAATGTGAACAGCATTTAGACTTTTACATTTTGAAAACAACATTCTAATAAATCCCAATACTAGATATCAAATAATGCAATATCTGCTTGTGCTGACTTTAACCTAAGAAATTGTATATGAGCTGTCTGTTTTTTGCAGCAGTGATGCCTATATTTTGTCTTTTACGATACAGGTGCAGCGTCCAGAATCCAGAACCCTCGGGACCGAGGCCGTTCCGGATTCCACATTTTCCCAAACTTTGGATCGTCATTCTGACGTCACGAATCCGGAAACACCCGAGCCCAGGTTCAGATAATTCCAGAACGTCAGTAAAGGGGGGGGTGGGGTCCAGCCGCAGAGCTGTTTTGGCCGCCGGCCCCGTCGATGAGGTCGTTGTGGGTGGGCCCCGCCGCGGAGGAGTTGTTCGGGTGGGGCCCCGCTGAGGAGCTATTTGGGCGGGGCCCTGCTGCCAAGAAAGTGTTCGGGCGGGCCCCGCCGCCAAGGAAGTGTTCGGGCGGACCCCGCCAAGGAGTAGGTCACGAGATAAGGGCAGCAGCGGCAAGGCCAGAGGTCAGGCAGCAGCAGGACCCAGAGGTCGGAACATTTTACGGATTCCGGACGATCCTGACTCCGATCGTTCCGGATTCCGGAACTCCGGATTTTGGTCGCTGCACCTGTACCAACAATCTACTGGTTATGCATGTGCAATTAAAATCCTGAAGAGAAGTACGTTTGTCACAGTGCAGATCATCAGTTAAGACGAACTTTAGTAACTTAATTGTTACAAGTTTCTCTTCAACATCAATTTCTCTCAAATTTACAGGTCATTAACAGTTTATTTCAGAATAAATGCTTTGGAATATTACTGAAGTATATGGCTTTACAAGATCATTTTATTATGGAAAGACTTGTTGAATAAGTAAATGACGAAATGCAAAAGTGATTGAAACCCAGCATTCCATGGACATTATGAACTCCATGCAAACACTATGATCCATATCACAAGAGCAAAATACTGCGGATAATGGAATCCAAAACAAAAACACAACATGCTGGAAACACTCAGCAGGCCAGGCAGCATCCGTGGAGAGAGAAACGTTTCAGGTCTGACGAAGGGTCTCAGACCTGAAACGTTAACTGTTTCTCTCTCCACGGAAGAGTCTTCAGTTCTCATATATGGTGCTGAATATATAAATAGATATTTATTTATTCTATTAAATAAGATATGGAAACAGGAAAGATTATTCAACACTGTAGCTTCTTCTTTAGCAATATAAAGTTTTGAATAGGTCCCTCAGACAAATCTTTCCATTTCTGTCTTGCCATTTTTTAAACCGCATTCTCTTCTATCTTTCTCTGAGTTTAAACAAAATGAAGAAATGAATTGTTTTTTGCATTAATGCAGTTAACTCTCATTTTGTTGATTTTAAAATGAATGGCCCTGAAATTGCAGTGGAAGGCTTTCCGCAAGGAAATGCCTCCGATCTGCAAATAAAATATCTGCGTACCTGGTGGTCTGGGAGGTACGGAGATTCGCGGTGCTGGGCCTCTCCGGATACCCGCGGGTAGATGCCCATGTATCTCAGCGGCATCCCCATAAGCATGAATGGGAATACCCCAGAAAATACATATACACTTCAAATAAATTTTAAAAATTACATTTAAAATGAATTAAAATGGTATTTCATTGAATAATTCAAACAAAAATTACATTTTTTGAAAAATAAATTTACATGTTTTAAAGGGGCTAAAATAAACTTACCTTTATTGTACAGGTTTTTTAATGTATAAATGATTGATAAGATTTTATTTTTCTGTTTTTTTTAAACTCTTACACTGGTAAAAGCAGAACTTGCGCGACGCTTATGGGCGTGAGCGCACCTTGTATGTGTGCATAGGGGCCGGAAATTACAGCCTATTATCTTCTAGCTTAAAATAATTTTTGGACTTCCCGATTTGTTTTCAATATTTTAACTGGTTGGTTGATGCCCCACAAGATGTTCTAATGAGGATAATCTAAATGTAATAATAGACATTAATTCCTGCAATAATCTGCGTTACCATTATTTGCCTCCTCCATGCTACAACACTTATGAAATATGATGATCAACACTGACTTTGAGATAACTTGGACAGGTTGTTGAGACAATGAGGCGGCAAGCCAGGTAGCTGCCACTGTAGATAAGAACCAACACAATAATGAATCTCTAATTGACCCCAGAATCTAATTAGACAGTGCCCCACAGTGGTACCTGAACAGTGACATTAAAGGTACAGGTAGATTAGCAACTAAACATTACAACCATGCTTGAGGCTACCTGTAAGCAGCACAAGATATCAGGTAATTACAATTTTTGAGACACGTTGACCACACACATTTACATTGTTGTGTCACTTTGTTTTTAAGTATCAAAGAAAGCCAATTAATTATAATGTGTAGAAAAATTATCCCAATAACATAAAATATCTTCTAATTAATTACAGGTGTCACACTTTAAAAAAAAAGCAAGTCTGTCTGACCTCTTAGTGTTCTAAGGATCTGCAAAGAATAATCGGCCTCTCATCATCATCATCTGCTTCGAGTTGACCAGGGAAGGGCACCATGTGTCCTTGCACACCAAGTTACAACTGCAGAAGAATGATAAATTTATGTTACATGGTATAAGGCTGCTGTACTTATAAAACAGTATTTCCTCTGACCTACTGTTAGATCCACTAGTATGTATGAATATTAAATAGCATTTTTTATTCATCCTCCAGTCCAAAGTCTTCCAGTGTATGTTAAAATGTTAAGTTTAGCGATTTTGCCTGTAATCAGTTTGTCAAATTCTTCATGCTTCTTTATATCATTTTTTAAATTGCAATTTTGCTGCATAGATCTGTGACATTGAGTTTGTTTTTATGTAAAAACAAATATAAAATCCAGAATTTTAGTTACTTTTAACTTGAATATTTTACAATGCTAGTGAAGAAAATAGACAATCTAATTCTTCAATTCACATATACAAATAGAACTATAGATTATGCAAGAATGTTAAATAAGAATTCAACAAGTAGAGAAAATGATAATCAAAATTGGTTTGATTGGTCAAACATATTCTTTACCTTTGCTTTCAGACGAATGGAATATAGAATTTTCATTTCAAAATTATATTTCCATGTCTGTTTTATAACTCAAAATAATTTCTATACTTCTCTCAATATTTTTCAGAAGGGGAATTTCTGCAAGTTGCTTACTTATTCTATTTTAGCTTTTTCTACATTTGTCTTGTACTTGGATTTGATAGAATCATAGATCGATACAACACAGAAGGAGGCCATTCCACCCAGTGTACCTGTGCCGGCTCTTTGTTAGAGCTGGCACACCACTGTATACTTCCCTCCAGTCTGAAAAACAACTGTTCACCACTACTTTTTGCTTTCTGTCCTTTAGCAAATTTTGTATCTACACTGCCACTGTTCCCTTTAATTGCAAGGGCTAAAAAGTCTACTTACAACACAAACTTCCAGTAAAACCTCCATTTTAGTTTGTATACACCATTGAAGAAGTTTGTATTGCACTTTGAAAAAGATACTACAAGTGATACTTGAGTAAAATATTGAAAAAGGTGTTTTAGTAGCATTGGGTTCCCTAAAGTGTGGGTGCTTTTTTAAAAACTTGCTATCATCATCATAGGCAATCCCTTGGAATCGAGGAAGACTTGCTTCCACTCTTAGCATGAGTTCTTAGAGACTGTGGTTTTTGTATTGGACTGTACAGCCAGCTGTCACAGGTGGGACAAACAGTCATCGAGGGAAGGGGTGGGTGGGACTGGATTGCCGCACGCTCTTCCCACTGCCTGCGCTTGATTTCTGCATGATCTCGATGACGAGACTCGAGGTGCGCAGCGCCCTCCCGGATGCACTTCCTCCACTTAGTGCGGTCTTTGGCCAAGGATTCCCAGGTGTCAGTGGGGATGTTGCACTTTATCAGGGAGGCTGTGAGGGTGTCCTTGTAACGTTTCTGCTGCCCTCCTTTGACTCGTTTGCCGTGAAGGAGTTCTGAGTAGAGCGCTTGCTTTGGGAGTCTCATGTCTGGCATGCGAACTATGTGGCCTGCCCAGCAGAGCTGATCAAGTACGGTCAGTGCTTCAATGCTGGGGATGTTGGCCTGCATGAGGACACTAACGTTGGTGCGTCTGTCCTCCCGGGGCCTTGTTGGATCTTGCGGAGACATCGTTTGTGGTATTTCTCCCGTGACTTGAAATGTCTACTGTACATGGTCCATGTTTCTGAGCCAGACAGGAGGGCGGGTATTACTACAGTCCTGTAGACCATGAGCTTGGTAGCAGTTTTGAGGGCCTGGTCTTCAAACACTCTTTTCCTCAGAAGGCTGCACTGGCGTACTGGAGGCGGTGTTGGATCTCATCGTCAATGCTTGCTCTTGTTGATAGGAGGCGCCCAAGATAAGGAAAGTGGTCCACGTTGTCCAGGGCCGTACCGTGGATCTTGATGACTGGGGGGCAGTGTTGTGCGGTGAGGGCAGGCTGGTGGAGGAACTTTGTATTACTGATGTTTATATTGATGATTGCTAATGCACTAATGTTCAGATTCCTGCATTATATAAGAAATGATTTTAGAATTCAGCAAATGAGGATCAAGATATTGATAAAAAAAGGGAAAATAGAATATGAGAGTAAACTAGTGAGAGACATAAAAACAGACTGGAAAAGCTTCTATAGGTATTTAAAAAGAAAAAGATTAGCGAAAGTAAATGTGGGTCCCTTACAGGCTGAAACAGGAGAAATTATAATGGGGAATAAGGAAATGGCAGAGAAATTAAACAAATACTTTGTGTCTGTCTTCACGGAAGAAGACACAATAAATCTCCTGGAAATAACGGAGAAGGATCTAGTGAGAATGAGGAACTGAAAGAAATTAGTATTGGTAAAAAAAATGGTACTGGAAAAATTAATGGGACTGAAAGCTGATAAATCCCCTGGACCTGATGGCCTACATCCTAGAGGTTTGAAAGAGGTCACTATAGAGATAGTGGATGCATTGGTTGTCATCTAAAATTCCACAGATTTTAGAAAGGTTGCCACGAATTGCAAGGCAGCAAATGTAACCCCGTTATTTAAGAAAGGAGAGAGAAAACGGGGAACTACAGACCAGTTAGCCTAACATCGGTAGTTGGAAAAATGCTCGAATCTATTATTAAGGACGCGGTAGCAGGGCACTTAGAAAACAATAATAGGATTGAGCAGAGTCAACACGGATTTATGAAAGAGAAATCAGGTTTGACAAATCTGTTAAGAATTTTTTGAGGTTGTAACTAACAGAATAGATAAGGGGGAAACAGTGGATGGATTTCAGAAGGCATCCAATAAGGTGCGACACAAGAGGTTATTAAATAAAATTAGGGTTCATGGGAATGAGGGTACTATACTAGCATGGATTGAGGATTGGTTAACGGACAATCCTTACCCTCTTCCCCCCCCCCAGTCTCTCTCTCTTCCCCACCCCCCTCCGGTTTCTCTCGCTCTCTCTCTTCCCCCCCCCCCCCCAATCTCACTGACACAGCCATACCTATCTTCCCTGCATATGCTTGAATTTAAATCCTGAGTTCCGAATACTAAGTGACTCTGAGTGGTGATTTCTCCCACAACCATTGGCATAGTCGACAGGATCCACTGAAGACCCGACTCTCAGGACTCCCGAGAATCGACAGTAATCAGGTAAGTACGTTTAAAATACTACCCCATAGTTCGGACTGCCGATTTCATGGGTGTATAGTCAGGCTGAGGGGGATTCGCGAACAAAACAGGGGAGTCACGAAGGTTTCGGGCCAGAACAGCAGCGCTGCGCATAAGGGCTTAAGCTCGCCCGCTGTGGGGTCAGCTATAGTGGTAGATGATACGCCAGGGGATCTTCAGTGTCCGGTTGCACACGAGGAATTAAGCACACCTGCTGTGGGGGCAGCTAAAGCAATGGAGACCTTTGGGATCAGTTAACAGAATGCCTATTAAAAAATTATATATACACGAGAAAACCATCAAAAAAATTAGAAAGCGGGGATGGTATTCGGGAGGGAGTCTAGAGTGCCAGAAGGAATGGTGGAGTAAGGAACCCAGTAACAAAGAGGATAAGGCAGTTGTGATAATCTGTCATGCGGGTATATGAAAACCTGTAAAGAGGAACAAGAGCTTAAACAAAAGAGCTCGTATATGAAGCAAAAATAAAAGTACTAGAGATACAGTTAGGGGTTTGTCAGAAGAGAATCGTACGGACAAACAAAAGTATAGGTTTTAAAACAGAATTACAAGCACGCATAGGGGCGGGTCAGGGTAACTGGGGAAGTATAATGGGAGTCGTGCAAAAGAGGGACGAGGCGGTAACAGAATACGCAGAAAGTTTAACGCTTATGAGGAATTCTCGGGATTAGCAAATGTCGGGAGGAACGATGGGGTGGTTTTAAAAATGCTAAAGGAAGGATTGAGCTCCGCACATCAACAAATTTTAGATATGGGAATCCCGGTTGGGAACTCATATGCTAAGGTGGTTAGTTGAGCCAGTGACTTGGATAGGAAGAGAAGAAATCTGCCAAGAAAACAGTCGCTGTAGCAGCTGCAACAGGACGGAGAGCCTGCTTTCAGCAAGGCCACTGAGTGCGGGAATGCAAACAGGGAGAAAGTGCTGAGAGAGAGAAATGTGAGAATTGTGGCAGAGGAGATCATACTATGAGCCATTGTTGGAGTAAAGGAGGGGGACAGGAAGGACAGGGCTCCTCTGGAGCTGTCCCCTCATCAGGGAACGGACTAACCACTGAACAATTGCTAGAGATCATTAAAGCCGTAACTCAAACCAAGGTGGTGGCCTCGGCCCCCGAGGCCTGTGCGGATGATAACCGAATTTACTACACCAGGGGGCCAGCAATGCAGAATGTTGGTGGACACTGGAGCATCCATCTCGATAACCGACCAACCGCTATCTACAACCCATCACACCTTGAGAATCGTAGGGGTGGGTGGGACCACAAAAACCACGAAACGGAGTGAAACACAGTTATTAGAATTAGGGGGAATTTTAATCCCAGTATATTTCTGGGTCTGTCCAAATAATGAGGGGACCGTGTTGGGCGTGGATATATTAGAAGCGGGAGCCCTATAAATAAGCAAGTAATATGGTTGAACAACTGAGGACAAAAGAAACATAAATCAGGACAAAAGGCAGTCCTCCGACAATCAGCTTGGGTGTCAACCGCAAAGGTTCTCAGCAGGGACTGGATTAAGGATGGAGCTTACGGGGTCATTTGTTCCTTCTTTCCTGACTTATGGGCCTGCCATAAGCAAGATTGTGGAAGAGTTAAGATGGAGCCTATCTCCATCCCAGGGAAACCGCATAGGCCCCACAGACAATATCCGATAAAGTCCGAAGCAAGGACTGCGGTGAAGAGTATTGTGAAAGATTTGGTATTAGGGGGAATCCTGCGGAAAACTGCATCAGTCACGAACTCCCTAACCTGGCCGGTCATAAAGCCTGACGGGTCGTTGGCGACTCACCATTGATTATACGGCCCTGAATAAACGCACCCCTCGACTGCAACTCATAGTGGCAAGCCCGGCCACGATTTTAAATGTCCTTCATCTAGAACATAGAAGTTTTACGGTCCTGGATATAGCAAACTGATTTTGGGCTATACGGCTAGAGGAGGACGCTCAGGATAAATTTGCCTTTACTGTGGAGGGACAACAGTATACTTGGACCCGCCTCCCTCAGGTCTTCCACGATAGCCCCAGCATCTTTCAGCAAGCAATGAATGATACATTGTCCAAAACTGACCTATCCCCTTAAGGCAGCACTGTCCTCCAGTATGTAAATTTAAAGTCCTGACCATGCTGTTCAGACGTACACAAAGCACATGCTGAAGTCAAAGTCACTCTGGATCTGCACCTTTATTTCACAGCTCTCGAGTGCCACACTTGCCTGAGACCTGCCTTTATATACCTGTGTGGAACAGGTATGCAGTGTCTCCTACAAGTGCACCCCTGCTGGTAAAGTATGCTTGTGGTTACAGGTCATATCTAGTTACAGTCATGTATAGCATGGTAAGATACAGTTACGTAGAGTAGTGTGAGATACACGACATCACCCTCCCCCAAGGTCTTATTGTCTTTATAGATTCAGTCTCTTAGGTGGTCTGCGCTCTCGCGTGGAGCGTCTTAGTTGTGGTTCAGTTGTTTGCCTTGGTGCCTGTTTTTCTTTCGGTGTGATTGCTGGTATCTTGTCTGGGCTGTCTGTTTCGTTCAGTATGATTGCTGGTATCTCGCCTGGGCTGTCTGTTGAGACTGCCCTTTTCTCAGGTTGTTCCCTCTGTCTGTCCACCAGGTGTGGTGTGAGTTCCACATTGTAGTCTGCCTCTGGTTCTACACTGTTGTTGGTGAATCTACTTTTTACTTGGTCTACATGCCTCCGGCAGGTTTGGCCATTGTCCATTTGTACAACCAGTAGCCTGTTTCCTTCCTTGCCTGTTACTGTCTCTGCAAGCCATTTGGAACCCCTGCCATAGTTTAGCACAAACACTTTGTCCCCTATCTCATTCCACCTCCCCCTCGAATTTCATGGTACTCAGTTAGCTTCCTGCGCTTTGCCTCAACAATTTCATGCGTGTCTGGGAGGATTAACCAGAGCCTAGTCTTTAAGGTTAATTTCATCAATAGTTGCGTGGGGAGAACCCCAGTCAACGAATGCGGACGAGATCTGTATGCCAGCAGCAGTCGCGACAGATGGCTCTGCAGCGTGGGACCTTGGATTTTTAGCATGCCTTGTTTAACGATTTGCACTGCTCGCTCCGCCTGGCCATTGGAGGCCGGCTTGAACGGTGCCGTCTTAACGTGATTTATGCCGTGGTCAACTATAAAATCTTGAAATTCTGCGTTGGTGAAGCTCGGACCATTATTTCTGACCAATATGTCAGGAATTCCGTGCGTTGCAAACATGGTTCTAAGGCTCTCCACAGTGGTGGAGGTGGTGCTCGAGTTTAAAATGGTGCACTCGATCCACTTTGAAAATGAATCGACGATTACGAGGAACATTTTGCTCATGAATGGGCCCACATAGTCTACGTGCACCCGCGACCACGGTTTGGTAGGCCAGGGCCAGGGGCTTAGGGGGGCCTCCCTGGGGGCATTACTAAGTTGGGCACAAATGGTGCACCGCCGGACGCAGATCTCCAAGTCAGCGTCAATGCCAGGCCACCAGACGTGGGATCTGGTTATGGCCTTCATAAGGACGATCCCCGGATGCTCGTGGTGGAGCTCCCGGACAAATGCTTCTCTGCCTCGCAAGGGCATAACTACTTGGCTGCCCCACATCAGGTAGTCTGCCTGTAGTGATAGTTCATGCATGCGCCTATGAAAAGGTTTGATATCCTCGGGGCAGGCATTGCGAGCCTCTGCCCAGTCACCAGTTAAAACACATCTTTTGACTAAGGATAACGTGGGGTCGCTGGTCATCCAGGCTCTGATTTGGCGAGACGAGATGGGCGAACCTGTGGATTCAAAGGCATTGATTGCCATGACCATCTCACAGTCCTGTTCGTCGGACCCTTCCGTGGTCACCAGGGGTAGCCTGCTAAGTGCGTCGGCACAGTTGTCTGTGCCTGGTCTGTGCCTTATTGTGTAGTCGTAAGACACCAGCATGAGTGCCCACCGCTGAATGCGTGCCGAGGCTTTGGCGTTTATTGCCTTGCACTTGGATAGCAGGGACGTGAGGGGTTTGTGTTCGGTTTCTAACGCGAACTTGGCCCTGAAAAGGTATTTTGACACCATACACGCACGCGAGCGCCTCCTTCTCAACCATACCGTACCCATGCTCCGCCCGCGAAAGTGACCTGGATGCATAAGCAATGGGTTGTAATTTACCCGCATCATTGACATGCTGTAAAACGCACCCGACCCCGTATGCTGACGCATCACATGTAAGAACTAGCTTTTGACCTGGGTCAAAAAAGGCTAAAACACTGTTGGAACATAGAAGGTTGCGTGCCTTATTGAAGGCGCGTTCTTGGGTGTCCACCCAAAACCAATCGCACCCCTTTCTGAGTAGCACGTGGAGAGGCTCCAGCAGCGTGCTCAAGTTCTGCATAAAGTTCCCAAAGTAGTTGAGTAGCCCGAGAAAGGCACGCAGTTCCGAGACATTCCGGGGCCTGGGTGCCAGACGAATTGCTTCGGTTTTGGATTCTGTTGGGCGGATTCCATCAGCGGCAATCCGTCTGCCCAAAAATTCAACCTTGGGCGCGAGAAACAAACACTTGGATTTCTTAACTCTTAAGCGATCCAATCGACTTAGTACTTCCTCTAAATTGCGGAGATGGGATTCGGTGTCCCTGCCCGTGATGAGTATGTCATCTTGAAACACAACCGTCCCCGGGATGGACTTGAGCAGACTCTCCATGTTGCGCTGGAATATAGCAGCTGCCGACCTGATGCCGAATGGGCATTGATTGTACATAAAAAGGCCTCGATGTATGTTGAAGGTGATGAGTAGCTTAGACTCTTCGGTCAGTTCTTGCGTCATATACGCAGATGTGAGATCTAGTTTCGAGAAAAGTTTTCCTACAGCCAATGTGGCAAATAGGTCCTCCGCTCTGGGCAGCGGGTATTGGTCCTGTAGGGAGACTCTGTTTATGGTAGACTTGTAATCCCCACAGAGTCGTACGGATCCATCAGGCTTCATGGCGGGGACGATGGGACTTACCCGGTCGCTAAATTCCACGGGTGAGATAATGCCTTCCCGCAGAAGCCGGTCTAGTTCGTGTTCAATCTTTTCCCTCATCACATAAGGCACAGCTCCAGCCTTGTGATGTAGATTTTAACTTTAGCCCCTTTGAAGGTGCCCACACCTGGCTGAAAGAGATGTTCAAAATGACTTAGAACTGTTGAGCAGGAGGTCCGTTCCTCTGACGACATGGCGTGAACATCATCCCATTTCCAATTTAGTTTTGCCAGCCAGCTTCTCCCCAACAGTGCTGGGAGATCTCCAGGAACAATCCACAGGGGAAGTCGGTTCACTGTCCCTTTGTGTGTGACTGAGAGCATGGCGCTTCCAAGTACTGGGACGATTTCTTTGGTATAGGTCCTTAGTTTGGTGTCGATCCTTGTGAGTTTTGTTCTGTTGCTTTTGTGCAGCCACAGCTCATGAGAGATTGACTCGCTCCCGTGTCCAGTTCCATGTTGATGTGTATCCCGTTGAGTAGGACCCTCATCATTATTGGAGGCATCTTGTTGTAAGAACAGTGGACATTGATCGTGTTGACCCGCTGTACCTCAGCGTCCCGGGCACCGTCCCCACCGTCTTCAGGTCCGCTTTCCGACCCTTCCGATTCGTATACCAGCCGAGCTTCTGTTTTTCTGCACATGCGAGCCAGATGCCCTGTATAGTTGCAGTTTCTGCAAACAGCATGCTGAAATCGACACCCCCTTGTTGAGTGCCTTCCCCCACATCTCCAGCACAGACCGCTTCCATTGTTTCTGAAGGATGAGCTGCGTCTGGCTGATCTCTCTTGAGCTTCTCTCAGTCTGTAGTTGATTGCTCGCATTGTGGGTTGTTGAGGTGTGAATGGCCGATCATTTGGCCCTTGATGGCTTCTGGTGCCACTGCCTGCTGTTGAAGGCCTGCTCTCCTGCCTTTGTCTGTGTGTGGGGGTGGTGGCTTGTTTCACACTGTGAACCCCTTGTTCTGATGTTTCGTTAGTTGTAGTACCCGCAGTATAGATCAACCTCGTTTCTTCTTCTCCTGCCAAGAATGTCTGTGGAACCACTGTTGCTGCCTCTAGGGTCAAGTTCTTGGTCTCCATAAGCTTTTGGAATATGCCTGCATGGCCTATTCCTTCAATAAAAAAGTCTCTCAGTACTTCTCTCCTTAGTTCATCGGAGAACTCACAAACTAGCCAGCCTCCGAAGTTCCACCACAAAGTCGGGTATGCTCTGGCCCACACAGTGTCTGTCGTTGTAGAACCTGTGTCTGGCCATGTGTAGGCTGCTCGCTGGCTTCAGGTGGTCTCTCACCAGTGTGCTCAACTCCTCAAACGACTTGCTTGCTGGTTTCTCGGGTGCCAGCAGGTCCTTCATTAAGGCGTATGTTTTTGAGCCACAGCTGGTCAAGAGATGGGCCCTTCACTTGTCTGCCTTATTGTTGCCCAACCAGTCTTTGGTTACAAAGCTTTGCTGGAGCCTTTCTATAAAGTCCTCCCAATTGTCTCCAGCATTGTATTTCTCATCTGAGCCATTGCTAGCCATTCTGTGGATTCTGTGATCCCGTAACTCGTCACCACTGTAAAGTCCTGACCCTGCAGTACAGACTTACATGAGGCACATGCTGAAGTCAAGGTCACTCTGGACCTGCACCTTTATTTCACAGCTCTCGAGTGCCACACTTGCCTGAGACCTGTGTGGAACAGGTATGCAGTGTCTCCTGCAAGTGCATCCCTGGTGGTAAAGTATGCTTGTGGTTACAGGTCATATCTAGTTACAGTCATGTATAGCATGGTAAGATACAGTTATATACAGTAGTGTGAGATACATGACATCAATGATCTTCTGATCGCATCCCCGTTCAAAAAGAATTGCGGTGCACTGACCAGTGTCCTACAGACACTCCAAGATGCAGGGTTATGTGTAAGCCCCAAAAAGGTGCAAATAGGTCAGACTGTCGTACATTATCGAGGAGACAGCATCCGCCAGGGATATAGATCCATGCCGGAAGACCACCGCATGCAATTAGGGACATGCCACAACCCATTAATGGATGAAGGGTGCGCCAAGATCTAGGACTTTTGAATAACTGTTGCAATTTTATCCCGAAGTTTACATCATTGGTAGGCCCCATCCAAGATCTTATAAAAGGGGGAAAGCCCCTTTGGAATCTGTCAATTGGGGACCAGAGCAGGAACAGGCCGTGATTAGCGCCCCAGCCTTGGGGTTGCCTGACAGCTATTTCACTTATACAGCAGTAATGAAGATGAGTTTTATAACGCGGTTTTGGTGCAGGAACACAGAGATAGGAAAAGTCCAATTGCCTATTACTCGACACGGCAGTCACCCATTGCAGCAGGTCTTTCTCGTTGCGTCGCTGCTGTGGATTGCTCAGTGTGGGCGGTCCGCATCAATGAACCTGTCGCCGAGACGGGACAGACTATCCTACACACAACGCATACTTTAGTTGAACTTTTAAACACGGATAAATTGAGGACAGCCTCCAATAGTAGAAGAGCGGCTTGGGAAGCCATCCTTATACCCAAGGAAAATCTGTCCAAATTATCAACGATTCTGGTATGAATCCGGCAATAGGGATTCTCAGCGAAGGAGTAGAACATAAGTGTGAGGTCCTGGTGGAAGAAGAGTCGAGTTGTGGAATCAGGGATAGCCCATTAGAAGGAGGAGCGGAGACCCTCTTTGTAGACGAATCAAGACGTTTTGTCGACGGGGTGCGCAGACAGGGTGGGTCGTGGTGAAGGAGGACAGAACTGTTGTAAAAATGGGAACCTGGGCGGGGAGGCGGGGTGGAAATGTTCGGCACACTTGGCTGAACTGATAGCTCTAATACATGCCCTTATGAGGGAGAAAGGTAAATAGGTTAACATCTGCACAGCTAATCGATATGCCTTCGGGGCCGTACATGACTATATGACAACCTGGGCCCAAAGGGGATTTGTTACCGCCGCAGGAGGACATGTTGAGAACATTGACTCAGTACGGTAGCTGGTAGATGCCATGCGATCTCCGCGAGAAGCTGCAGTACTTAAGGTCAGGGCTCATCAGAAAGTTTGTGATTGAATACAGCAGTGAAACACGCATGCAGACACGGCGGCGAAACAAGCCTCAGGCGGCAGTGCCACACATACCACTCTCAACATAGCGGCCAATATGATCGGCCCTCAAGAGATTAACATGACCCAGTTGCAGAGTGACACTCCCTCAGAGGAAAAGGCAGAATGGCAGGAGCGAGGGGCGGCTAAAGGACCATATCAGATTATCATGACCAGCAATAATTGCGTATGCTTGGACATGAAAGGAGGGGAAACATTGGTCACAAGTAGCCATTTAAGAAAGATGATAAGATTAACGATAAATCTGTTTCATCCAACAGGAAAGCGACAAGTCAATGTCTCAATTATTTTCACAGGTTAAAACGAAGCAATGAATACGCGCGCATATTGATCGGCCTCAGCCTGGGGCTGGCTAAAGGTGGTAGAATTAACCCATTGTCTGCAGACAGCATGGTTCGTGCTGTATCCTGGATAATAACCCCCCCACCGCCAGGTCATAGGTCAAGGCGATGGACTATGGTAAGACAGGTAGATCAACAACAATGCTGTAATCACAGTGCTGATGTGGACAACCCATCCAGGTGGCGCTACGTGTCAGTCTTGGAGACAGGGAAAGAGTTAAGATCCTTTAATATGAGGCCTTACCAGGACAGAGGAACATTTTGGATAAAGGTGGCAAGAGGGTGGCGAGATAAAAGGGCAAGACAGAAACGGGGTCTAAATAATCAGGAAAAAAACACATTGGGACATCATTGATATACGAAGATAAGAGAAGATTAGGAACTTGATTGTTCCATCCTGGGTATAAGATTGGGATACAGGGTTCTATGTCCCACTTGCCACACACCTTCAACTCCCAGGTCAACAACCACAGAAGGAACCACAGGAGCTTATACGACGCCATATAGAGCTCCCCGATGTCCCGAGTTGAAACCTGGGCCACAGAATGGATTGATCCTAGTACTAACTGGAAATGTAATGTATGACAATGTACACCATGAGTTGGTACCTGTGATATTGAACCTTGCATATATAGGACTACCCAGCTGGTGTCCAAATGAGACACAAAAATTGTCAGAATCGTGTTCAGGATGGCCAGCTGGGAAAGGACACAAAAAAATCTGCAAAAGGACATAGACAGGCTAAGTGAGTGGGCAAAAATTTGGCAGATGGAGTATAATGTTGGAAAGTGTGAGGTCATGCACTTTGGCAGAAAAAAAATCAAAGAGCAAGTTATTATTTAAATGGAGAAAGATTGCAAAGTGCCGCAGTACAGTGGGACCTGGGGGTACTTGTGCATGAAATGCAAAAGGATAGTATGCAGATACAGCAAGTGATCAGGAAGGCCAATGGTATCTTGGCCTTTATTGCAAAAGGGATGGAGTATAAAAGCAGGGAAGTCTTGCTACAGCTATATAAAGTATTGGTGAGGCCACACCTGAAATACTGCGTGCAGTTTTGGTTTCCATATTTACAAAAGGATATACTTGCTTTGGAGGCGGTTCAGAGAAGGTTCACTAGGTTGATTCCGGGGATGAGGGGGTTGACTTATGAGGACAGATTGAGTAGGTTGGGCCTCTACTCATTGGAATTCAGACGAATGAGAGGTGATCTTATCGAAACGTATAAGATTATGAGGGGACTTGACAACGTGGATGCAGAGAGGATGTTTCCACTGATGGGGGAGACTAGAACTAGAGGGCATGATCTCAGAATAAGGGGCCGCCCATTTAAAACAGAGATGAGGAGAAATTTCTTCTCGCAGAGGGTTGTAAATCTGTGGAATGCCTCAGAGAGCTGTGGAAGCTGGGACATTGAGTAAATTTAAGACAGAAATAGACAGTTTCTTAAATGATAAGGGGTTATGGGGAGCGGGCGGGAAAGTGGAGGTGAGCCCATGATCAGATCAGCCATGATCCTATTGAATGGCGGAGCAGGCTCGAGGGGACATATGGCCTACTCCTGTTCCTATTTGTTATGTTCTTATGTTCTTACCATCCGACTTCAGGCTGTGGCCACTATGTTAGAAGCCCACTTCCAGATCTTGAATAAAATTATTCAAGCAAACCACGAATTCGGTTAAAAATGATGTTTGCAGCACCTACGGTAATTGGGTGGTGGAGCAAACTAGGGAAAACCTAGCCCAGATAAAGGAGGGCGAGGTGCCATTATGGGTTACTAATGAGCACTTGACTAATTTGTCACGATATGAAGAGGAAACAATGCCTGGTTGCCATCTCAGGGGAATAGTGTAGGTATATCCCACACAACTTGAATGTAAAACAAACAGTGGAGGTTTGCTAGGCCTGATATTTGGCCATACCTCAGATCCCACCGGATAATAAACCTAAAAATGTGTATGAGATCCAAAATATCGGGATTATTAAGGACGGCACTTATATTGCCTATCTCGTAATTCTACCCTATGTGCCAACATACGTAGACAGCCTGGTAGGGACCAAATTGGAAGGGTGTGTCACTCGACAGAGAATAACCATGTGCCCTCATAAAAATTAATTTCGACCCTATTGCCACTTGCGGGGTTTAACACAACGCAGGGGTCAGGAGTAAACTGTACCATTGGAGCCCACCTTGCTCCAACTCGAGCAGCATATGTGGATAAAGGAGAGTATTGTATAACTACTAACCTAGAATCCTTTGAGTATATAGGCTGGATCTGCAAGATACACAGGCCGGTATTTTGCTTCACCCCGCAGGTACCAACAAGGATTGGACGAGAAGAATTGATTGATATACACAATCGAAAGACCACCTCCATCCATCAAGGGAGGACTGACAAACTACATCAACGAGTTTGGGTACGAGATACCCCCACTGCCAGAACACCTCAAGGAATTCCGGAGGAAGATTACAACATCTCAAAGAATCTATTACATGCTTCAACAGCGTAACAAAGACATAAGTAGAGACATTGATGATATTAGGGTCACCACTTGGTGAGACGACCTGCGGGATTGGGGATTGAACATTCAAATTCACCCCTGGATCCAAAAAATATCCAATATGCTGGTGGTGGTACAATTGATGTTGGTACTAATACTCCTGTTCACGACCAGAAGACAGTATAGACACGCAAGGGCTAGAAGGATGGCCAAAGCTTTGATGAAAGCAGAGCAGAATGCATTGGATGGAACCCTCGTACAGTCTAGGCCAGGGGGAGGGGGAATACAATAATCTTCAGGAACCACTAGGATCTTGGCAAAACTATAAGAGGTAATAAGTGTGTTAGGATGCAATGCTCACATCACTCGACTGATCACCGAGAGGATGGGGGTAGAGCATCGAGAATTTGGCGACTTGTACAGGACAATTTTAAGTCCTGACTGTTATATATGTAAACCTGTAAATACCTTGTTTAACCACCAGAGGGCTCATCCCCTGGAGTCCCAAGGGATTCCACAATCCCTTGGAAGCACCTGTACATAAGGAGGCCTCACAGGCTGGAGAGGCACTCTGGAGACCAGTAATAAAGGACTACGGTCACCCATTACTTTGAGCTTACAGTGTCTGGTCAGATTCTTTATTCAAGACACAACAACTGGTGATGAGATACAGAGGACGAACCCCACCGCAACAATGCAGAGAACCGAGGGCATCCTGGAGAAATGTTCGGAGGGAGATGATTGGGAAACCTTCGTGGAGCGACTCGACCAATACTTCGTGGCCAATGAGCTGGAAGGAGAAGCAAACGCTGCCAAATGAAGGGTGATCCTCCTCACCGTTTGCGGGGCACCAACGTATAGCCTCATGAAAAATCTGCTCACTCCAGTGAAACACACAAAAAAGTCGTACGATGATTTGTGCACACTGGTCCGGGAGCATCTAAACCCCAAGGAAAGCGTTCTGATGGCCAGGTACCGGTTCTAAACGTACAAGAGGTCTGAAGACCAGGAAGTGTCGAGCTACATCGCCAAGCGAAGGCACCTTGCAGGACATTGCGAATTTGAAGGACATTTGGAGCACATGCTCAGGGACTTCTTTGTACTTGGCATTGGCCATGAAGTAATACTTCACAAATTTTTGACTGTAGAGACCCCAACCTTGAGTAAAGCCATAGCGATAGCCCAGGAGTTCATCGCCACCAGTGACAATACCAAACAAATCTCTCAACACACAAGTGCTGCTGTAAGTACTGTGAACAAAGTAATGTTGTTTTCGAATCGTAACGTACGGGGCAGGATTCACATGCCTGCAGCTGCACATCCGCAGATGTCTCAGAGTCCACTATCAAGGGTGGTGAATGCAAGGCCATTAACACCTTGTTGGCGCTGTGGAGGTGATCATCGTTTCCATTCATGCCACTTCAAAGGATACGTTTGCAAGGGCTGTGGAACAATAGGACACCTCCCATGGGTATGCAGGCAAGCTGCAAACCCTGCTAATCCTGCAAACCACCATGTTGCAGAGGAAGACAGATCCACGGTGGATCACAATGAACCAAAGCCTCAGACTGAGGAGGCACACATTTACCACAAAGTGTCCCCCGATAATGCTGAAGGTTGAATTAAATGGATTCTCGGTGTCAATGGAGCTGGATACTGGCGCGAGCCAGTCCATAGTGAGCAAAAAGATTTTCGATAAATTGTGGTGCAGCAAGGCCTCAAGGCCAGTCCTGACTCCCATTCATACTAAACTGAGAATTTACACGAAGGAACTGATTCCCGTAATCAGCAGTGCTACCGTAAAGGTCTCCTACGATGGAGCAGTGCACAATTTACCACTCTGGGTGGTACCGGGCGATGTCCCACGCTGTTTGGTAGGAGCTGACTGGGAAAGATACGCTGGAACTGGGACGACATCTGAGTGCTCTTGTCCGTCGACAACACTTCATGTGCCCATGTCCTAAACAAGTTCCCCTCGCTATTCGAACCGGGCATCAGGAAGCTCCAAGGAGCAGAAGTGCAGATCCACTTGATTCCGGGGGCGCGACCCATCCATCACAAGGTGAGAGCGGTACCATACATGATGAGAGAGAGGGTGGAGATCGAGCTGGACCGGCTGCAATGAGAGGGCATCATTTCGCCGATCGAATTCAACGAGTGGGCGAGTCCGATTGTTCCAGTCCTCAAGGAAGACGGCCCCGTCAGTTACTTTGTAATCACCACAGATTCTATCAATCATTTCTCCCTGCAGGATCAATACCCGCTACCAAAGTCAGACAACCTATTTGCGACGCTGGCAGGAGGAAAAACATTCAGGAAGCTGAACTTGACCTGGGCCTACATGACGCAGGAGCTGGAGGAATCATCGAAGGGCCTCACCTGCATCAACACGCACAAAGGTCTCTTCATTTACAACAGATGCCCGTTCGGGATTCGATCAGCCGCGGCGATATTCCAGAGGAACATGGAATCTTGCTGAAGTTGGTCCCGCACACCGTGGTCTTCCAGGACGACATCTTGGTTACAGGTCGGGACACCGTCGAGCATCTGCAGAACCTGGAGGAGGTTCTTAGTCGACTTAATCATGTGGGGCTCAGGTTACAACGCCCGAAGTGCGTTTTCCTGGCACCTGAAGTGGAGTTCCTGAGGAGAAGAATCGCGGCGGACGGCATCAGGCCACCGATTCGAAGATGGAGGCAATCAAGAACACACCGAGACCACAGAATGTGACGGAGCTGCGGTCGTTTCTAGGACTCCGGAACTAGTTTGGTAACTACTTACCAGCTCTTAGCATACTGTTAGAACCACTGCACTCTTTACTACGTAAAGGAGATGAATGGGTATGGGGTAAAAGCTAAGAAAATGCCTTTGAGAAAGCTAGAAAACTGTTATGCTCAAACAAATTGCTTGTGTTGTATGATCCATGTAAGCGTTTGGTACTAGCATGTGATGCGTCGTCATACGGTGTCGGGTGTGTATTGCAACAAGCTAATGAATCTGGGAAATTGCAACTGGTTGCTTATGCATCCAGAAGTCTGTCTACGGCTGAGAGAGCCTACAGCATGATTGAAAAAGGTAGAGTCTATTGTGGGTTGTTCTGGATAGTCCGTGAATCTGAGTTTGGTTTGGTCCAAGTGTTTTCTGCAGGTGAGTCCATTTGAAAGCTTGACCAGAAACACCCTACTCCCCTTACTGTCCTTAGTAAAAAACTGTGCACTCCACGGGAGTTGGTCTAGTGTCCCGTTAGAGATGCAGGAAGAAAGAAAGCCGTACCAGCGGTGCAGAGATGAAATGTCCATACAGGCAGACTGCCTCTTATGGGGTAATCGGGTAATGGTGCCAAAAAAGGGCAAGGACACTTTCATTAGTGACCTCTACAGTACCCACCCAGGCATTGTAATGATGAAAGCGATAGCCAGATCCCACGTGTGGTGGCCCGGTATCGATGCAGACTTAGAGTCCTGCGTGCACAGATGTAACACATGTTCACAGTTAAGCAATGCACCCAGGGAGGCACCACTAAGTTTATGGTCCTGGCCCTCCAAACTGTGGTCCAGGGTCCATGCCGACTATGCAGGCCCATTCTTGGGAAAAATGTTCCTTGTGATTGTAGATGCGTACTCCAAATGGATTGAATGTGAGATAATGTCGGCAAACACGTCCACTGCCACCATTGAAAGCCTGCGGGCCATGTTTGCCACGCACGGCCTGCCTGATGTCCTTGTGAGTGACAATGGGCCATGCTTAACCAGTGCCGAGTTCAAAGAGTTCATGACCCGCAATGGGATAAAACATGTCACATCTGCATCGTTTAAACCAGCGTCCAATGGTCAGGCAGAGCGAGCAGTGCAAACAATCAAGCAGAGCTTGAAGAGGGTAACTGAAGGCTCACTGCAGACTCGCCTATCCCGAGTCCTGCTTAGTTACCGCACAAGACCCCACTCACTCACTGGGGCTCCCTCCGCTGAACTGCTCATGAAAAGGGCACTTAAAACAAGGCTCTCGTTAGTCAACCCTGATCTACACGAACAGGTAGAGAGCAGGTGGTTTCAACAGAATACATATCATGATCGCGCAAATGTGTCACGCGCAATCGAGATTAATGATCC
Organism: Pristiophorus japonicus; assembly: GCF_044704955.1. Classification (NCBI taxonomy): domain Eukaryota; kingdom Metazoa; phylum Chordata; class Chondrichthyes; family Pristiophoridae; genus Pristiophorus; species Pristiophorus japonicus. The sequence goes on along the minus strand of NC_091982.1, from coordinate 192,433,528 downwards.
TGTATTTGTGTTGAACTATGGATAAGGTCTCAAGTGGCTTCCCGGCACTGTCGTGGCCAAAGAGGGGAGTAGGGTGTTTCTGGTCAAACTTTCAAATGGACTCACCTGCAGAAAACACTTGGACCAAATCAAACTCAAATTCACGGACTATCCAGAACAACCCACAATAGACTCTACCTTTTTCAACCCACCAACACATACACAAGTGGCAACCGACCCAGCAGTTGACCACGAAGCAGAACCCATCACCTGCAGCAGCCCAGCAGGACTCACCACACCCAGCAGCCCTGCAAGGCCAGATGCACAGCAGCCCAGCAAGGGCCCAACAAATGACTCACCAAAACCAGCATTTGTACCGAGACGATCAACCAGGGAAAGGAAGGCCCCAGATCTTCTCACATTGGTAAATAGTTACACTATTGACTTTGGGGGAGGAGTGTTATATATGTAAACCTGTAAATACCTTGTTTAACCACCAGAGGGCTCATCCCCTGGAGTCCCAAGGGATCCCACAAAACTCTTGGGAGCACCTGTACATAAGGAGGCCTCACAGGCTGGAGAGGCACTCTGGAGACCAATAATAAAGGACTACGGTCACACATTACTTTGAGCTTACAATATCTGGTCAGATTCTTTATTCAAGACATAACAACGACCAAGGGCCAAAAGGCAGGATTGAAGTGGGAAGGTAAAGAACTAATGTTAAATGCTGACTTTTTACATGCTGTAGGTACGCCAGCAAGCATTAGCAGTTGTTATCACAGAGGCTGATGGGAAGCTTGGCCATAACATGGAGTAAAGATTTTAAAAGTAAAAACCGCAGACTTCAACAGTTTCAAAGGTAAACTTGTCTCTGTCTTGTTTAACCTGATTAAGATAAAGGAAAAGATAAGATTCATACAGTACGGCCTTGAAACTGGGAGCCGTTAATCAACTGCCTGACACAGACTCGCTGGAGTGGAACTAAACTACAGAACCAGTGGGAAGCTGTTTAACCAACGCCACCTCCAGGCCAGATCCAAGATCACCCCAACCTCTATCATTGAGCTGCAGTACGCGGACGACGCCTGCGTCTGCGCACATTCTGAGGTTGAACTCCAGGATATAGTCGACGTATTTACTGAGGCATACGAAAGCATGGGTCTTACGCTAAACATCCATAAAACAAAGGTCCTCCACCAGCCTGTCCTCACCGCACAGCACTGTCCCCCAATCAAGATCCACGGCGCGGCCCTTGACAACATGGACCATTTCCCATACCTCGGGAGTCTCTTATCAACAAAAGCAGACATTGATGAGGAGATTCAACATCGCCTCCAGTGCAGCCTTTGGCCGCCTGAGAAAAAGCGTGTTCGAAGACCAGGCTCTCAAATCTACCACCAAGCTCATGGTCTACAGGGCTGTAGTAATACCCTCCCTCCTGTATGGCTCAGAGGCATGGACCATGTACAGTAGACACCATCTCAAGTCGCTATATATATCAACAACAATGTCTCCGCAAGATCCTACAAATCCCCTGGGAGGACAGGCGCACCAACATCAGCATCCTCGCCTAGGCTAACATCCCCAGCATTGAAGCACTGACCACACTCGATCAGCTCCGCTGGGCAGGCCACATAGTTCGCATGTCAGACATGAGACTCCCAAAGCAAGTGTTCTACGCGGAGCTCCTTCACGGCAAATGAGCTAAAGGTGGGCAGGGGAAACATTACAAGGACATCCTCAAAGCCTCCCTGATAAAGTGCGACACCCCCACTGACACCTGGGAGTCCCTGGCCAAAGACCGTCCTAAGCAAAGAAAGTGCATCCGGGAGGGCGCTGAGCACTTCGAGTCTCAACGTTGAGTGCATGTAGAAATCAAGCACAGGCAGAGGAAAGAGCGTGCGGCAAACCAGTCCCACCCACCCCTTCCCCCAACGACTATCTGTCCCACCTGTGACAGAGTCTGTAGCTCTCATATTGGACTGTTCAGCCACCAAAGAACTCACTTCAGGAATGGAAGCATGTCTTCCTCGATTCCGAAGGACTGCCTATGATGATGATAGGGGGCCGTTAATCAATTGCTTGAGCATCCTTGACTGGACATACCTTTGTTCTGCATAATGGTTTTAATTCTGTGTTATCATATATAAATATGTTAGCACAACTATGACATTCCAAGAATGCTGGTGGCACAGCCATACCTGTCTTTCCTGCAAATGCTTGAATTAACGTCTTGAGCTCTAGATACCAAGTGACTCCACAACAGTTGCCCATTTAGGACCGAGATGAGGAAAAACTTCTTTACTCAGGGGGTGGTGAATTTGGAATTCTCTATTCCAGAGGACTGTGAATGCTCAGTCATTGAGTATATTCAAGACAGAGATCGATAGATTTTTGAATATTCAGGGAATCAAGGAATATGGAGATAGTGCAGAAAAATGGAGTTGAGGTAGAAGATCAGCCATGATTTTATTGAATGGCGGAGCAGGCTCAAGGGGCTGAATGGCCTACTCCTGATCCTAATGTTTATGCTCTTATGAAAAGATAACTCGGAGTTCCAAGTCCAATCTAGCAATTCAGAAGTCACAAACAAAAGCAAAAATATAGCGCGCAACTTTCGGCAAATGAAAGTTCACGATGGGTGTTAGCGCTAACTCTGGCGTTGCATGACAGAATTTGTACGCTGGAGCCAAAAATTCCAGCCCTACAACAATCGGCCGTTCTGCACATGTGCAATTTTTTTTCCCCCGCACTTCTGGTCTGCTGTCCAATCACAAACGCTAATGCAGGGCGCGGCCATGTGCATGCGCAGTACAACCAAGGCTGAATCAACCATTTTATTATTCGATTTTGATGATGGAGGAGGACGACAGCAGACAGCATGCCACACGATTTTCACAAGAGGCTAACGAAGCTCTTGTGGGGGCTGTTGAGAGGAGATGGCAGGAACTACAGAGGAGGGGTGAATCTAGATCCCTGCCATCCATTTTTAACAGAATCTGGAGGGAGATTGCTGAAGAGGTCTCTGCCTTAGACACAGTGGCCAAGAGTGGGAAGCAGTGATGGAAAAAGTTTAATGAACTTCCGACGGTCGTTAGAGTACAATTTTTAGTGATGCACTCCTTTATTACTTAAATTATAAATCTGACACTATTTGTTCTCATGCTGTTGCTGTCTCTCAGCACTCTGTGGGTTGCCTCCTAATATGCATGACACATAGGCAGGCTTAATGTGGCACCCAATTTGCCATGAATGATCTTTACACATTATTAAGATTGCTTATTGAGATCTCAATGTTTCCGCACTTCAGTGTCCTCCTGATGAACCCGTGCAACTTTCAAGGCCATTAAACAGAGGACTGTATTACATTCACACAGTATGGTATAAGTGCTTTGGTGGCTCTGGTAACCATTTCCATTTTCATCTTTGCAGGCAAAGTCCCATAACCGCCGTGAACAGATGATGACAGGCAGTGGTCTGCCTCAGACCCTGCCACTTACGGACCTGGAGGAGCAAGTGGCAGGCCTCATCAGTGTCTCAGGTTGGGCATTGACCCCCGCTTGCATACTGAGGGAAAGTCCTGCACACTGCCTGGCTGGGTTGGGGCAATGTGATGCAGTGTCTGTGGACTAGGGTTGGGGCAATATGATGCAGTGTCTGTGGACTAGGGTTGGGGCAATATGATGCAGTGTCTGTGAACTAGATATAATGGAATAGTGGCGGTCCTTCAAAAGCGCCTGTGCTATGTGACCTTCCTCATGTCACCCTGCCCTCTCCCCTGTTGCTAAACACTTGTCTGTTGCTTTCTACTTCCAGATGACCCGTCACAAGTGCCACATCCCTCGGATCAACTCTCCACATCAGGCCACGATGTGGAGGAGGAGGAGGAAGAGGAATTGACAGAACAGCCAACTCCGGGGGCAGATGCACTCTACACCTCTTTTTCCACTGGCAAACACCTTGTCAGAGGATGATGCTACTTTCCCGGGCTTTGAGATCTCTGTGATTCCTGGGACTAGTGGCTTGCAGCAACGCAGTTCTGGCGTCAAATCCTGTATGCCATCTTTCTGGAGGGTAAGCTGGCAAAGTTGGTCTGCTGACAGACAGGCAGACGCGGAATTGGACATAGTGGGACTGTCCAGGGAAAGCATCCAGCTCACCTGTCAGCTCCTTGATGCCCTGGGTAGGATTCCCACAACCATCGAGAATCTCACTGCGACCGTAACAGATGTTGGGTCGCAGATTTTCGGTATGAGCCACGAAACCATCACTACCCACACGAGGCTGGTGGCCTCCACCAGTCACACCGGAGTCCCGGAGAGTGTGGCGAGCAGCCTTTCCGAGTTCGCCAGTGTGACACCCAGACACACCCCACGCCACCTGTGAGGCAACGCCGATGAAGAGGCTTGCCAGTCAGAAGCCGGGCCTGCCATGTCACAAACTCATCCAGTGACTCCCGAGGAGGAGTCTCCAATGTCCCTCCCCCCAACACAGCAGCGCTCTGACAACGTTGCTGCACGCTATCGTGGTGCCACTTTGGGTATGAGGAGCAGGGAAGGGAGCATGTAAAGTCCTTACTCTACAGCATGAAACCACACGAGGCACATTCCAGGGACAAGGCCACTCTGTGACCGTAACTCTATTACAGGACTCTAGAAGTGATGACCCGGCGTGGGACCTCCCTTTATATACCTGTATGATCACGTAAGGAGTGTCTCCCACAAGTTCACCCCCTGTGGTCAAGGTGTGCATCTAAGTTGAGTAATACAGTGGTGTTACATTGTAGTTACAAACATTTCATCACCTCCCCCACCTGCCCTCAAAGTCTTACTGGGATCCTAGGTTTAGTCTTTCAGGTGGTCTACGCTCTCTCGTGGAGCGCCGCAGTTGGGGCTCTGGTTGTTGGACACTGATGTGAGTGTCTGTCACCTGTGGTGATTCCGGCCTGTCCAGGCGGACCTCAGGGACTGTGCATTCTTCTGATTGCTCTTGTTGCACGTTCGCTGGCGGTAGTGTGAGCTCCATCTCATGGTCTTCTTCAGGTTCCTTTTTTTGACTTGGTCCAGATGCTTACGGCATATCTGGCCATTGTTGAGTTTTACCACGATGACCCCCTGTTCCCCTCTTTGTCAATTACGGTACCCTCAAGCCATTTGGGCCCCATGGCGTGATTGAGGACGAATACAGGATCATTTATTTCTATACCTCTTCCCCTTGAATTACGGTCATGGTACTCGTTTTGTGACTTGCGCTTGCCCTCAACTATGTCGGTCAGGACTGGGTGGATGAGGGACAACCAAGTTTTGAGTGTACGTTTCATGAGTAGCTCTGTGGACGGGACCCCTGTGAGCGAGTACGGGCGGGATCTGTAGGCCAGCAGGAGGCACGATAGGCGGCATTGTAGGGAGGGTGCTTGAATCCTGAGCATACCTTGCTTAATGATTTGGACTGTCCGTTCCGCCTGGCCATTGGAGGCCGGCTTGAATGGCGCAGTCCTGACGTGGTTGATGCCACTGCCCAACATAAACTCCCGGAATTCATAGCTCGTGAAACATGGGCCATTATCACTAATCAGGATGCCCGGCAAGCCATGGGTTGCAAAGATCACACATAGGCTTTCCACGGTGGTGGATGACGTGCATGAATTCAGGACGATGCACTCGATCCATTTCGAGTACGAATCTACTACAATGAGGAACATCTCCCCATGAACGGGCCCGCGTAGTCAACGTGAATGTGTGACCATGGCTTAGTGGGCCAGGGCCATGGGCTGAGCGGGACCTCCCTGGGGGCATTACCCAGCTGGGCACAGGTCGTGCACCTGCTAACACAGTGTTCCAGGTCTGAATCAATTCCCGGCCACTAAACGTGTGACCGGGCAATGGCCTTCATCATCACAATGCTTGAGTGCTCGCTGTGGAGTTCCCTGATGAATGCCTCCCTGCCCTTTTGGGGCATGACTACCCGGCTGCCCCATAGCAGGCAGTCAGCTTGGATGGAGAGCTCATACATCTGCCTGTGGAACAGTCTGACCTCTTTAGGGCATGCTCTGTGTGCGGGCGCCCAATCCCCAGTCAGAACACATTTCTTAATCAAGGATAGGAGGGGATCTCTGTTTGTCCAGATTTTAATCTGGCGGGCTGTGATGGGGGAGCCTGCACTGTCAAAGGCATCGACAGCCATGACCATCTCAGCGCTTTGCTCAGCTGCCCCCTCGGTGGTGGCCAGTGGGAGCCTGCTGAGCGCGTCAGCATAGTTTTCAGTGCCGGGCCGGTGCCGGATGGAGTAGTCATAAGCAGCTAGCGTGAGAGCCCACCGCTGTATGCGAGTTGATGCGTTTGCATTGACAGCCTTGCTGTCTGACAACAGGGATGTGAGTGACTTGTGGTCCGTCTCTAATTCAAACTTCCTACCGAAGAGGTACTGATGCATTTTTTTTTACACTATAGACACATGCAAGCGCTTCCTTCTCGACCATCCCATATCCCCGTTCTGCTTGAGCGCGCGACCTGGAGGCATAAGCCACAGGTTGTAGCTGACCCTCAGCATTACCCTGCTGCAACACGCACCCAACCCCATAGGACGATGCATCACATGTCAGAACTAAACATTTACAGGGGTCGTACAGGGTCAACAACTTGTTTGAAACAAACGCCCGATCAAAAGCCCGTTCCTGACAGTCCCCCGAAAACCAATCGCAACCCTTACGCAGGAGCACGTGTAGCGGCTCCAACAACATGCTCAAGTTCGGCAGAAAGTTCCCGAAATAGTTCAACAGTCCCAGGAATGAACGCAGCTCCGATGTGTTGCAGGGCCTGGGTGCTCGTTGAATCGCCTGTGTTTTGGATTCATGGGCCGAATCCCATCTGCAGCAGCCCTCCTGCCCAGAAACTCAACCTCAGGAGCTAAGAACATGCATTTAGACTTCTTGAGTCGCAGGCCTACCCGGTCCAGTCGGCGTAGCACCTCCTCCAGGTTGTGGAGGTGTTCCTCGGTGTCTCGACCCGTGATGAGGATGTCGTCCTGGAATACGATAGTTCCCGGAATGGATTTAAGCAGGCTTTCCATGTTACGCTGAAAAATTGCGGCCGCTGATCGAATGCCAAATGGGCACCTGTTATACGCAAGCAGTCCCTTGTGCGTGGTGATGGTGGTCAGTAGTTTGGATTCGTCGGCCAGTTCCTGGGTCATATAGGCTGAAGTGAGGTCCAACTTGGTGAACAGCTTGCCGCCTGCCAGTGTGGTGAAGAGGTCCTCCGCTCTTGGGAGCGAGTATTGGTCTTGTAGGGATACCCGATTGATAGTGGCCTTGTAGTTGCCACAGATCCTGACAGAGCCATCTGCTTTTAGAATGGGAACGATGGGGCTCGCCCAGTCACTGAATTTAACAGGTGAGATGATGCCCTCATGCAACAGCCGGTCCAATTCGCTCTCGATTTTTTCCCGCATCATATACGGCACCGCTCTGGCCATGTGGTGCACTGGCCTGGCGTCCGGGGTGATGCGTATCACTACTTTGGTGCCTTTGAAAGTCCCGACGTCCGGTTGGAATAGTGACTCGAATTGTTGTAGGACTTGTGAGCATGAACTTCGTTCCACCAAGGACATTGCGTGACCATCCCCCCATTTCCGGTTCATCTCGACTAACCAGCTCCTCCCCAACAGTGCGGGACTATTGCCCGGGACAATCCAGAGTGGCAGCCGGTTCACTAAAGCATTGTGTGTGACAGCCATCATTGCACTGCCTAGCACCGGAATGATTTCTTTGGTGTAAGTCCGTAATTGTGTCTCGATACGTTCTAATTTGGGTCTACTGGCTTTGAGTGGCCATAGCTTCTCAAATGCTGAACGCCCATGAGTGACTGGCTGGCCCCAGTGTCCAGCTCCATGCATACTGGGATACCGTTCAACAAAACCCTCATCATCATTGGTGGCGTTTTGGTGTATGAACTGTGAATATTCGCCGCATGGACCCGCTGAACCTCGGCGTCCATCGATTTGCCCCAAAAGTCATCCTGCCTCACAGAACCCTCTTCTGGTCCACCTGCCTCATCTATTAGGCTGGTTGCAGGTTTTCTGCACATTCGAGCTAAATGGCCACTGAGACTTCAGTTTCTGCAGACAAACTGTTGGAATCTGCAAGATCTGGCTGAGTGTTTTCCCCCACACCTCCAGCATGAGTTAAAGTTTCCATTGTTGGGGACAAAGGTCTATGGCCAGGAATTCCGTGCTGACTGTCCCTTTGACTGCTCTTAAGTACCCTATTAGTGGGTGTCAATGGCCCCCATTGTCCACTGTGATGGCGTGAACATCCGTTCAGCCTGCCATTGTCTCTGTTGAGGTCCTGCTCTGGGGTCTATTGCTGCCTGGTAAATGTCGTACTGCCCCTGCCTGCCTGCGGGGCTCTGAGTAGCATTGATAATGTTGACTCCCTGATCCATTGCCGCGTTAGAGGCAGAATTGCGCGCGTAAATCATTTTCGTCTCTCCCTCCCCCGCCATGAAAGTTTGAGCTAACAACGCTGCCGCTTCCAAGGTCAAGTCCTTGGTCTCAATTAACTTGTGAAAAATTCCCGCATGACCGATACCCTCGATAAAGAAGTCCCTTAGCATCTCCCCCCTGCAGGAGTCTGTGAACTTACAGAGGCTGGCCAAACGCTGGAGGTCCGCTACAAAGTCCAGTATGCTTTGTCCTTCACGACGTCGGTGGCTGCAGAATCTATGTTGAGCCATGTGTATGCTGCTCGCCGGTTTGAGGTACTCCCCGATTAATTTGCTAAGCTCTTCAAAGGTTTTGTCCGATGGCTTTTCGGGTGCCAGTAAGTCCTTCATGAGTGCATAAGTCTTTGGCCCGCAGCTGGTCAGGGGATGAGCCCTTCGCTTGTCGGCCGATGCATCCCCCAGCCAGTCTTTAGTAACGAAGCTTTGCTGAAGCCTCTCGACAAAATCGACCCAGTCTTCCCCAACACAGTACCGTTCCTCTGTGCTACCGGTGGCCATTCTCGTGGGTCGCGAATTCCCGTTTCTCGTCGCCAATCTAAAGTCCTTATTCTACAGCATGAAACCACATGAGGCACATTCCAGGGACAAGGCCACTCTGTGAGCTTAACTCTTTATTACAGGACTCCAGAAGTGATGATCCTGCGTGGGACCTCCCTTTATATACCTGTGTGATCAGATAACATAAGAACATAAGAATTAGGAACAGGAGTAGGCCATCTAGCCCCTCGAGCCTGCTCCGTCATTCAACAAGATCATGGCTGATCTGGCCGTGAACTCAGCTCCACTTACCCGCCCGCTCCCCATAACCCCTAATTCCCTTATTGGTTAAAAATCTATCTATCTGTGATTTGAATACATTCAATGAGCTAGCCTCAACTGCTTTCCTGGGCAGAGAATTCCACAGATTCACAACCCTCTGGGAGAAGAAATTCCTTCTCAACTCGGTTTTAAATTGGCTCCCCCATATTTTGAGGCTGTGTCCCCTAGTTCTAGTCTCCCCGCCAAGTGGAAACAACCTCTCTGCCTCTATCTTGTCTATCCCTTTCATTTTAAATGTTTCTGTAAGATCACCCCTCATCCTTCTGAACTCCAACGAGTAAAGACCCAGTATACTCAATCTATCATCATAAGGTAACCCCCTCATCTCCGGAATCAGCCTAGTGAATCGTCTCTGTACCCCCTCCAAAGTTAGTATATCCTTCCTTAAGTAAGGTAACCAAAACTGCACACAGTACTCCAGGTGCGGCCTCACCAATACCCTGTACAGTTGCAGCAGGACCTCCCTGCTTTTGTACTCCATTCCTCTCGCAATGAAGGCCAACATTCAATTCGCCTTCCTGATTACCTGATGCACCTGCAAACTAACTTTTTGGGATTCATGCACAAGGACCCCCAGGTCCCTCTACACCGCAGCATGTTGTAATTTCTCCTCATTCAAATAATATTCCCTTTTTTTTCCCAAGGTGGATGACCTCACATTTTACGACATTGTATTCCATCTGCCAAACCTTAGCCCATTCGCTTAACCTATCTAAATCTCTTTGCAGCCTCTCTGTGTCCTCTACACAACCCGCTTCCCCACTAATCTTTGTGTCATCTGCAAACTTTGTTACACTACACTCTGTCCCCTCTTCCAGGTCATCTATGTATATTGTAAACAGTTGGTGGTCCCAGCACCGATTCCTGTGGCACACCACTAACTATCGATTTCCAACCCGAAAAGGACCCATTTATCCCGACTCTCTGCTTTCTGTTAGCCAGCCAATTCTCAATCCATGCTAATACATTTCCTCTGAATCCGCGTATCTTCTGCAGTAACCTTTTGTGTAGCTCCTTATCAAATGCCTTTTGGAAATCTAAATACACCACATCCATCGGTACACCTCTATCCACCATGCTCATTATATCCTCAAAGAATTCCAGTAAATTAGTTAAACATGATTTCCCCTTCATGAATCTATGTTGCGTCTGCTTAATTGCACTGTTCCTATCTAGATGTCCCGCTATTTCTTCCTCAATGATAGCTTCAAGCATTTTCCTCACTACAAATGTTAAACTAACCAGTCTATAGTTACCTGCCTTTTGTCTGTCCCCTTTTTTAAACAGAGGCGTTACATTAGCTGCTTTCCAATCCGCTGGTACCTCCCCAGAGTCCAGAGAATTTTGGTAGATTATAACGAATGTATCCACTATAACTTCCACCATCTGTTTTAATACACTGGGATGCATTTCACCAGGGGACTTATCTACCTTGAGTCCCATTAGCCTGTCCAGCACTACCCTCCTAGTGATAGTAAAATTTTCCCAATCTTCTAGTTTCCCACTAACCTTGGCCACCTTATACGCATTGGTTTTTAATTTGATACTCTCCTTTATTTCCTTGGTTATCCACAGCTGGTTATCCTTCTCTTACCGCCCTTCTTTTTCACTGGAATATATTTTTGTTGAGCACTATGAAAGAGCTCCTTAAAAGTCCTCCACTGTTCCTCAATTGTGCCACCGTTTAGTCTGTGTTCCCAGTCTACTTTAGCCAACTCTGCCCCTCATCCCACTGTAGTCCCCTTTGTTTAAGCATAGTACGCTCGTTTGAGACACTACTTCCTCACCCTCAATCTGTATTACAAATTCAACCATACTGTGATCACTCATTCCGAGAGGATCTTTTACTAGGAGATCGTTTATTATTCCTGTCTCATTGCACAGGACCAGATCTAAGATAGCTTGCTCCCTTGTAGGTTCTGTAACATACTATTCTAAGAAACAATCCCGTATGCATTCTATGAATTCCTCCTCAAGGCTACCCCGTGCGATTTGATTTGACCAATCGATATGTAGGTTAAAATCCCCCATGATTACTGCCGTTCCTTTTTCACATTTCTTCATTATTCCCTTGATTATTGTCCGCCCCACCGTGAAGTTATTATTTGGGGGCCTATAAACTACGCCCACCAGTGACTTTTTCCCCTTACTATCTCTAATCTCCACCCACCATGATTCAACATTTTGTTCATTAGAGCCAATATCGTCTCTCACAACTGTCCTGATATCATCCTTTATTAACAGAGCTACCCCACCTCCTTTCCCTTCTTGTCTATCTTTCCAAATTGTCAGATACCCCTGTATGTTTAATTCCCAGTCTTGGCCACCCTGCAACCACGTTTCTGTAATGGCCACCAAATCATACCCATTTGTAATGATTTGTGCCGTCAACTCATTTACTTTATTTCGAATGCTGCGTGCGTTTAGGTAGAGTGTTTTAATACTAGTTTTTAAACCATGATTTTTAGTTTTGACCCCTCCTGCAGCCCCTTTATATTCATACATATTGTCCCTTCCTATCACCTTGTGGTTTATACTTACCCCAGAGCTACTCTGCTCTGTTGCCTCCTGCCTTTTGCATTCTTTCTTGGGGTCCTGTTCATCTGAGCTCTCACCCACTCTAACTAGCTCAGGGCCCTCTCCTGGGTTCCGAATACTCCTCGCATTGAGGCACCGAGCTCTCAGGCTTGCCTTTTTATTACACTTTGACCCTTTAGAATTTTGCTGTACAGTGGCCCTTTTTGTTTTTTGCCTTGGGTTTCTCTGCCCTCCACTTTTACTCATCTCCTTTCTGTCTTTTGCTTCTGTCTCCATTTTGTTTCCCTCTGTCTCCCTGCATTTGTTCCCATCCCCCTGCCATATTAGTTTAACTCCTCCCCAACAGCACTAGCAAACACTCCCCATAGGACATTGGTTCAGGTCCTGTCTAGGTGCAGGCCGTCCGGTTTGTACTGGTCCCACCTCCCCCAGAACCGGTTCCAATGCCCCAGGAATTTGAATCCCTCCCTGCTGCACCACTGCTCAAGCCACGTATTCATCTGAGCTATCCTGCGATTCCTACTCTGACTAGCACGTGGCACTGGTAGCAATCCCGAGATTACTACTTTTGAGGTCCTACTTTTTAATTTAGCTCCTAAAATTCGTCTCGTAGGACCTCATCCCTTTTTTGACCTATATTGTTGGTACCAATGTGCACCACGACAACTGGCTGTTCACCCTCCCTTTTCAGAATGTCCTGCACCCACTCCGAGACATCCTTGACCCTTGCACCAGAGAGGCAACATACCATCTTGGAGTCTCGATTGCAGCCGCAGAAACACCTATCTATTTTCCCCTTACAATTGAATCCTCTATCACTATCACTCTCCCACTCTTTTTCCTGCCCTCCTGTGCAGCAGAGCCAGCCACGGTGCCATGAACTTGGCTGCTGCTGCCCTCCCCTGATGACTCATCCCCCTCAACAGTACTCAAAGTGGTGTATTTGTTTTGCAGGGGGATGACCGCAGGGGACCCCTGCACTACCTTCCTTGCACTGCTCTTCCTGCTGGTCTTCCATTCCCTATCTGGCTGTGGACCCTTCACCTGCGGTAAGACCAACTCGCTACATGTGCTACTCACGCCATTCTCAGCATCGTGGATGCTCCAGAGTGAATCCACCCTCAGCTCCAATTCCGCAAAGCGGTCCGTCAGGAGCTGGAGGCGGATACACTTCCCGCACACGTAGTCGTCAAGGACACCGGAAGTGTCCCTGACTTCCCACATAGTACAGGAGGAGCATATCACGTGACCGAGCTCTCCTGCCATGACTTAACCCTTAGATACACTTAATTTGGCGACAACACTGTTAACAGGTTACTTACTGATATAAAAAAGAAAAAGAAAAGCTACTCACCAATCACCAGCCAATCACTTACCCCTTTGGCTGTGACGTCACCTTTTGATTTCTTTCTATTTCTTTTTTGCTTTTTCTCCCGGCTGTAGCTGCATAAGCTGGGTCTTTTGTAGGTCTCACCAACGCCACAAACTCCCGCCTCCGACTGCTGCCGCCCCTGGGTCTTTTATTGGTCTCACCAACGCCACGAACTCCCGCCTCCGACTGCTGCCGCCCCTGGGCCTTTTGTAGGTCTCACCAACGCCACGAACTCCCGCCTCCGACTGCTGCCGCCCCTGGGCCTTTTGTAGGTCTCACCAACGCCACAAACTCCCGCCTCCGACTGCCGCCACCTCTCGCTGCCGCTGGGTCTTTTGTAGGCCTCACCAACGCCACGAACTCCCGCCTCCGACTGCCGCCGCCCCTGGGTCTTTTGTAGGTCTCACCAATGCCACGAACACCCGCCTCCGACTGCCGCCACCTCTCGCTGCCGCTGGGCCTTTTGTAGGCCTCACCAATGCCACAAACTCCCGCCTCCCACAAGTTCACCCCCTGTGGTCAAGGTGTGCATCTAAGTTGAGTGTATACAGTAATATAGTGGTGTTACATTGTAGTTACAAACATGACAGAGCGTATAAGGATAAGTGGGGGGAGGAAGAAAAGCCGGTGGTAAAAGACAGTGGGGCAGGGGTGTTGGTTGTAATGTTGTTTAATCACACTTTATGTTATTTTAAAGTTTCAACATTTGCAAATTATGTTAACAAAGTTATAAAAGTTTACAATGTTTCATAAATTCTTTTGTTTTACCTTAACCATTCCTGTGTAGTGTCCCATTTGCAGAATAAGATGGGGAATAGACAACACGGTGGGATAGAGTGACCAGGCAATGGTCAAAGTTTACTCTTCAAGCAAAACAAAGCAAAGCGTTCAGTTATGAGCTGGAGATGTACGGCTTTTGCAGCGGTGAAATTTCTATGATGCCTCCCCTGTGGTTGTGGTGGGGGTGGTGGTGACAGGAGTTCCTCGACAGCCTCCTCTTTCTCCCTCCCCCCTCTCTCCTGAGGTGGTCCTGCAATCCCCAGTGGCAAATACTATCCCCTCATGATGGCTAAGTTGTGTAGCATGCAGCACACCACAATGAACTCAGAGACCTGCTGAGGGGAGTATTGTAGGCAGCCTCCAGAGTGGTCTAGGCATCGGAAGCGCAGCTTGAGCACTCCAACTGTCTGTTCGACGATGTTGCGTGTGGCTGCATGGCTCTGATTATAGCGATGCTCAGCTTCTGTCTGAGGGTTCCAGAGGGGAGGGGGGGAGGTTGTTGGTGGCGGTCATGAGCCAGGTGGTGAGGCCGTATAACCTTTGTCCCCGAGCATCCAGCTCTAGCCTTGGGGTTGACACTGGAACAGGCCGGAGACAGTGCTCTCATACAAGATGAAAGCATCATGGATGCTCCCTGGATATTGGGCATTGACTGCCATGATGCGCTGAGTATGGTTGCAAACGATCTGTACGTTCATAGAATCCCTTTCGGTTTCAGTAACCTTGGATTCTGTAAAGGTGCTCGCAGGGCAATGTGCGTACAGTCAAGGGCACCCTGAACCTTGGGAAAGCCAGCAAATCATCCAAAACCTACAGCTCATTTTGGGCCTCCTTGGTCATTGGGAAATTTATGAAGTCCACCCAGCGTGCGTACAGTGCACTAGTCACCTGGTGAAATGCAGCAATGTGTAGCGTGCTGCGAGATGGAGCATATGTCCCCCACTGATGCTTGAAAGGAGCCGGAGGCATAGAAGGCAAGTGCCACAGTCATCTTTACCTCGACAGGCAGTGGAGTCCTGGTGCCGCTGGTAGGCTGTAGGTCTGCCTGTACAAGCTGGCATATCTCTGTCAGCACTTCTTTTCAGAAGCGCAGTCTTCTAATGCACTGTGCCTCAGAGAGCTGCAGGTATGAGCAATGTTCTCTGTAAAGTCGTGGAGGTAAGGTCCCCTTCCCCATACATCTGCGACCTCTTCGATTACGTTCAAAATGATCATCAATAAGCTTTCTTGCAGCTCGATGCATATTAAATATAGCAGCCAGGAATAATGGCTGACATAATATAGCCCCATCTTTGAAAATGTCTTTAAATATCCTTTAAAACAAACTATAAACTCACATAAACTTCACAATGAAAAGTATACAGTAACGTGTTCTTCTCTCAATGCTTTTAATGACTCAGAACTCCGACTTTCTCCTCGGTTTTCAAGATAGCGCCGTTAGCACCTGGTGCGCCCAGGGGTGCGACTGGTTTTTCTGGGTGGGTTCCCAGGCAGACGCTAAATCAGGTGATATGCTCAAAAGTTCTGCCCAGCGCAGCGATGCATGATGATTTACGTCATCCAAACGATGAAAACAGTGGACGGACGCTAAGTTTTAGCGCGCCGCAAAACCATTGCTGAAAGTTCCGCCTGGGCACACCGGAAAAAAAGTTTTTACGCCCCACTCTGGTGCTAAACAGGGCGCAAATTAGCCGAAAATCCAGATTGTATGAGTATCAGCACAATTTTTGATTGAATTACAGCATTTAACTCATTCCCACATATCTGTTGTACTGATGAGTACTTTATTTTTTGGATTACACTGTATAATTGCAAGGTGGAAACAATGTGGCATTGTAAGTTGATTATGCTGTTAGACAAAGAGCTACAGTATACAATACAGCTACAATAGTTATTGTAGTACTGTGTTATAATGTTGCTCATTGGCGCTGATTTACCAGTTACTACAGTATATTATCACCATGTTTATTAACAAGGAGTAGATCTTACCTGACATTGTTCCTGTCAAGTGAGAGGATACCACTGTTTTACAATGACTGTGTATCATGTAGCGCACAATGTATTATACTAATATTATCGATCTGCACAGTAATAAAAATGTTGGGCCTGAAATTCGGGTCGGAAGCTTCCTTCGGACGATCGCCTCCTACCCGAGATTTTTTTTACAAAATTACCTGGTGGTCCCAGAGGCAGCTGCGATTCCTGTGTGAGGCCTTCTCTTCCTGCGCTTTGCAGCGCATCCACGTCCTCAAAGTTCGTGTGAAGAAGATGGAGTCACGTGTGACTGGACAAGCAATCATAGTATCTCCGAGTTCTTATTGCTATCAATGAGAGAAAAAAAACACATTAACCACAACATAAAAAATAAAAAAAACACCACAATTAAAATTAATTGAAATGAAAGTTAATTAAATGTTTTAGAAAAAAATATTTTTTTCCCCGATTTTTTTGTGTGTTTTAATAGGGTTTAAAATAAACTTCTTAGTGGACAGGGTTTTTAAACATAGAAATGCGTATTAAAATTTTATTTTTATATGTTTTAAAACTCTTACGCTGGTAAAAGTAGGCTATGCACCTGCTTTTACTAGGTGCAAGAGTTTTAAGGACATTCGCTGGGCACGAGTTGGGCAAATAGCCCCATCTCGCCCGCGCGAATGTCCTGGCTGCGGGGATGAGTTCGATCTGTCAAGCCAAAACTTGACAGATCAGAGAAGCTGCTTTTCGGCGCATGCACATTGCGCGCCGAAAACCAGCTTTTGCAGGGCCTCACTGTATTCCGTACTGACCCAGGCCGGCATTTTAGCTCCCGATGTCTGCATATACTTCATATCTACAAAATCTTAGTTGCTGTTATTTTTTGTCACACTTTTATGTCAACTCTTTCCATTATAAATCCTTACTTTCACATTTATATTTCAAATTAGCTATGTAAACTTCTCAAACTAATTATGCAATCTAGTCACCAAGTGGCAATATGAGACAAATTTCTGAACTTTCTCTCATAGCTCCTATGCCATCTTATGTTTCTTTTTAAAAGTGATTTTTGTCATCAGGCAAGTTTTTAAAACTTTATCTTAAATCTTTTAAAATTTGATTTAATTTTGTCATTTAAATATATTTTATGGCTTTCCCTCTCTTAACAATCTTCGCCCCATCCCCCCTCCCCACCTACTGTTCTAACTGAGTAGCGGAAACCTCAGTCAGTGGCCTACTCGACCAGCCAAGGCTTTGAAACTTGCTGCTGATGGTCCTCATCTCATACACCTGTGCAACACCCACTGATTTTCTGTTCTCGGCTGCCAGCCCATTCCGCTCCCACACCATTAATCTTCAGCCTGTAATCAATATCTGCTGCGCCGCAGCCAATTCTTGGCTGCCAGTGGTGGCTGACCCAGTATTTTTTTTAATTCATTCACGGGATATGGCATCGCTGGTAATGCCAGCATTTGTTGCCCATCCCCAAGTGCTCTTGAGAAGCTGGTGGTGAGCCACCTTCTTCAAACGTTGCAGTCAGCATGGTGAAGTTGCTCCCGCAGTGCTGTTAAGTAGGGAGTTCCAGGATTTTGACCCAGTGAGGATGAAGGAATGGCAATATATTTCCAAGTCCATGGTGTTCCGATGCGCCTGCTGTACTTGTCCTTCTAGGTGGTAGAGGTCGCAGGTTTGGGAGGTGTGTCAAGGAAGCCTTGGCGAGTTGCTGCAATACATCTTGTTGCACCGGTGATGGAAGGAGTGAATGTTTATGGTGGTGGATAGAGTGCCGATTAAGCAGGCTGCTTTGTCCTGGATGATGTCGAGCTTCTTGAGTATTGTTGGAGCTGCACCCATCCAGACAAGTGGAGAGTATTCTATCATGCACCCGACTTGCCTTGTAAGCGGTGGAAAGGTTTTGGGGAGTCAGGTGGTGAGTCATTCCAAAATACCCAGCCTCTGACTTGCTCTTTATTTATGTGGCTGGTCCAGTTAAGTTTCTGGTCAATGGTGACCCCCAGGTTGTTGATGGTGGAGGATTCGATGATGGTAATGGCATTGAATGTCAAGGGGCAGTGGTTAGACTCCTCACTTGTTGGAGATAGTCATTGCCTGGCACTTGTGTGGCACGAATGTTACTTATCACTTACCAGCCCAAGCCTGGATGTTGTCCAGGTCTTGCTACACGTGTGCACAGACTACTACGTTATCTGAGGAATTGCAAATGGAACTGGACACTGGCATACTACCTATTTACGGCCTATTGTTGGTCTTTTGCTTTCCTCAATTGTCGAATGACAGTTGGTCTACCTACCTCCAATGCAAAACTTATTGCTCTTCGCTGGTCTAGTGGGCTGCCTTGCTTGGGCCGGCGCTGATCTCCACCCCGTGGATTACGGGCCTGCTGCCTGTCTGTCCGCAGCCTCTCAGTTCCTTTACCTATTTCCTTTCTGTTCTCCAGTAATCTCAACAGCAGGTGATACTTTTTAAAACTTTAATACTATTCTCCTGCTAATTTTTTTTTCTACTCTATCTTCTTCTAGGGCCTCATTCCCCTCACGCTGTTCATCCTTACCCCTCCAGTGCACTTCTACTGTTTACAGGAAAGTCATGGTGTGCTACCTCCATCATACCTGGATATTAGGTTTAAGCCAGTAGTGTTTAAATTTTCAATATGTTTATAGTTAACTTTCACTCCTCTCTGCTTCCAAGATTCATGTCTCCAAGCTAGGCAAATGAACGTATTCATCATGAACTAATTTGATTTAACTTTAATACTATTCTCCTGCTAATTTGTATAAAGATATCTTTTGAGTGTTTGCTTATACCTGGCTTTATTTATGTTGTTCCTGTACAGAAAAACAAACAGCACAGCTGTAGTGTTAGTGCGCTTCAAATCTGTGGGTCTACCAGCTCCTGAAAATAGAGCAAGCCTTGGATTACATTTGGAAGATAATTTAGAACAAAATATCCAGCCACTTTTTAAAGAGGAAGGTACACATGTATGTCAGTTGTAGCATTCTTAATGTCAGCTTTGTTTCTAAAAGACAAGCTAGATGCTTCTGCAGGAGGGCCATCACTGACTGCCCCACGTCTTCAAGTGCACATCTGTTATATATTAAAAACAGTGAATGGTCTCAAGGTTCTAAGAGTACTGTGCCTGTAGGTGGTGCTGTGAATGTAATGTTATGTCCGCAATTGGTTAGAAAGGAGAAACACCTAACGATACGTGACAACTCCTCACTGAAGACTCGAATTCCAACGTAAACTTTTAAGTACACTATTTGCTATCCAAAATACTCCCTAGTGAGCAAAACCTGTTAGATATAGATGGACTCCACTTGTTACAGAAACGTAGATTCAATGAGCAAAGCTTTAAACCCCAAAGTACCTACACCTCTTCTACTCACTGTGGTGTTTAACAGGATGCAGCTACTTCCCACCCTCAGTCTTGTGGCCATCATCAACCACCATTGCTATCCTGGCTGGCTGCTCCACCATTCTTCAATGTCACTTCTCTTAGCCAGCCGCCTTTGCTACTTTTTTATCATAATTCTGGGGCCGATTAAGGGACACTCCTGCTCCCTGCTGCTACCCACTCTAACCCAATTTGAACGTTATTCTCGAAGTCCATTCTGGGCTGCTCCTACAACCCGCTGGTTGGTCATTTTAGGGCTGATTCTGCCATATTAAAAAGACTTGCATTTATATAGCACCTTTCACAACCACCGGACATCTCAAAGCGCTTTACAGCCAATGAAGTACTTTTTGGCATGTAGTCACTGTCGTAATGTGGGAAACACAGCAGCCAATTTGTGCACAAGCAAGCTCCCACAAACAGCAATGTGATAATAACCAGGTAATCTGTTTTTGTAATATTGATTGAGGGATAAATATTGGGCAAGCCAACTGGAATGACTCCCCTGCTCTTCTAAATAATGCCATGGGATATTTTACGTCCACTTGAGAGCAGACAGGGCTTCGGTTTAACGTCTCATCCAAAAGACACCGTGTAGTCCCCGATTCCATTGTCCTGTGCACTGTTTTATTAATTGGGTAAAATATTTTGCTTAATGGTTTCTTATATATTTATGTGGGGAAATATTATTTATGTTTTCTATATTGACTCTTTATATCTTGGGTGTATCTCAGCACAATTATCATGTGTGCAGGGAAGTGGGAAGGCTGGCAAGCGTCCATGATGTCTGTTGGTGCAAGACCTGGGCCATTTTAACACCTAGGCTTCATTAACATTTGAAAGGGGGGGCTGCCCTTTTGTTTGCCTGCAAAATTGGGCAGTTGGCTCACATAACTTGTGCATTCCCCGACTCTACTTAAAGTGGGGATGGGGCAAGCAGAATATGACTCACAACCCATAGTATAACTCTGATGTTGCTATCTAACTTTTGACTGTAGTTATCAGTCAAGCATAGCATCACTGCAGTCTAAAGCACCTTGATATGAATCCATCAATCTAGTCAACCAAGGACATTCACTATTCAAAAGTGATTCAATTGTATTTACTCCTTACTGTGTCTCATCTTTGTACAAGAACCACAGTCACTTTGATGTCTGTTTGGTCACCTCTTTGACCAAGCTTTTGGTCACCTTTACGAATACATACTTCTTTGGCTTGTCATCCATTTCTGTGATTATGTCTCTGTGAAGTGCCTTGGGATGTTTGGTTCTGTTAAAAATATATACAAATTTCTCCCTTAAAACTTTCTCCTGCCTTTAAATCCCGGTTATTTCTGGAACTGCAACCATTAACGTGATGCTGACATTTCAGCTGCTTCATGTGCTGTAATGCTGATGTATTATGAAGGAAATCTCACCTGCTACAAAACTCCCCATACCACCTCTGGAAGGAATTGTGAGGCCTGGAAGAGGGAACATTTAGCCATCCCCGCCTGCTCAAGTGATAACCTAGGCTATCCCTTCCTGCTGGGATAGCTTCCTTGCCTTTGTTCCCCAGTGTCCCTCCCTTGCCCTACCTCCATCCCCCTTTCCTCTCCTCATAGAATCATAGAAATTGACAGCACGGAAGGAGGCCATTTCGGCCCATCATGTCCACGCCAGCCAACAAAAAGCTATCCATCATAATCCCACTTTCCAGTTCTTGGTCCATAGCCCTGTAGATTACGGCACTTCAGATGCACATCAAGTACTTTTTAAATGTGATGAGGGTTTCTGCCTCTACCAGGCACTGAGTTCCAGATCCCCACCACCCTCTGGGTGAAAACATTTCCCCACAAATCCCCTCTAAACCTTCTAACAATTACTTTAAATCTATGCCCTCTGGTTGTTGACCCATCTGCTAAGGGAAATAGGTCCTTCCTATCCACTCTGTCTAGGCCCCTCATACTTTTATATTACTCAATAAGGTCTCCCCTCAGTTCCTCTGTTCTAAAGAAAACAAACCCAGCCTATCCAATCTTTCCTCAAAAGGTAAAATTCTCCAGTCAAGGCAACATCCTCGTAAATCTCCTCTGTATCCTCACTAGTGCAATCACATCTTTCCTGTAATGTGGTGCCAAGAACTGCACGCGGTACTCGAGCTGTTGCCTAACCAGTGTTTTATACATTTCAAGCATAACCTCCCTGCTCTTGTATTCTATGCCTTGGCTAATAAAGGAAGTATTACGTATGCCTTCTTAACCACTTTATCTACCTTCAGGGATATGTGGACATGCACTCCAAGGTCCCTTTGTTCCTCTACACTTGTGTCCTACCATTTATTGTGTATTTACTTGCCTTGTTAGCCCTCCCCAAAGGTATTACCTCACACTTCTCCAGATTGAATTCCATTTGTCACGGTTCTGCCCACCTGACCAGTTCATTGATATTCCTGCAGTCTACAGCTTTCTTCGTCATTATCAACCACACAGCCGATTTTAGTGTCATCTGCAAACTTCTTAATCATACCCCCTACATTCAAGTCTAAATCATTGATATATACCACAAAATACTGAGCCCTGTAGAACACTACTGGAAACAGCTTTCCAGTCACAAAAACACCCATTACCCAGCACACTTGGCTTCCTGCCTCTGAGCCAATTTTGGATCCAACTTACCACTTTGCCCTGGATCCTTTCGTGACCAGTCTGCCATGTGGGACCTTATCAAAAACCTTGCTAAAATCCATATACACTAGATCAAATGCACTACGCTCGTCAACCCTCCTTGTTACCTCCTCAAAAAATTCAATCAAATTAGTCAGACATGACCCTTGACATAGGTAGGTACCAACGCCATAGGTAGGTACCAACATAGGTAGGACAAAAAAAAAGGTTCAGCTGAGGGAGTATGAGCAGCTAGGGGCTAAATTAAAAAGCAGAATCACAAAGGTAATAATCTCTGGATTACTACCTGAGCCGCAAGCAAATTTGCATAGGTTAAATAAGATCAGAGAGATGAACACGTGGCTCAAAGATTGGTATGGGAGAAATGGGTCTCGATTTTGGAGCACTGGCACCAGTACTAGGATAAATGGGAGCTGTTCCGTCAGAGGGGCTTCATTTAAACAAGGCTGGGACCAACGTCCTGGTGAATCGAATAACTAGGGCTGTAGTTAGGGCTTTAAACTAAATAGTGGGGGGAAACTAAATAGTGGGGTTGGGGGAATCATGGGTTAGACATTCGCCTTCATTTTTGGCGGTATAGCTGTTTTTTTTAAAAAAGAGTTCCTACCACATTTTGAAAAGATCACCGGGTAGCAACCGCCTATGTGCACCACCGAGAAAACCGCCAGGATCTAAGTTTTGCCTCAGCGGAGGACCCATACAAACCGCCGAGGGAACTGCCCACGAAAAGCTGCTGGAATAGGGCGATGGTGAGTACCCTGCAAAACGTTCAGTCCTGACTCTAATGTACTGACTTACACGAGACACATGCTGAAGTCAAGGTCACTCAGGACCTGCACCTTTAATTCCAGCTCTCCAGTGTTGCACTTGCCTGAGACCTCCCTTTATATACCTCAGTGGGACAGGTATGGAGTGTCTCCTGCAAGTGCACCCCTGGTGGTAAGGTATGCTTATTGTTACAGGTCATATCCAGTTATAGTCATGTATAGCATGGTAAGATACAGTTATATCTTGCCATGAGGTAATGTGAGGTAATGTGAGGTACATGACATCACCCTCCCCCAGGTCTTATTGCCTTTATAGATTCAGTCTCTCAGGTGGTCTGCGCTCTCGCATAGAGTGTCTTAGTTGTGGTTCAGTTGTTTGCCTTGGTGCCTGTTTTTCGTTCGGTGTGATTGCTGGTATCTTGCCTGGGCTGCCTGTTTCGTTCGGTGTGATTGCTGGTATCTCGCCTGGGCTGTCTGATGAGACTGCCCTTTCCTCAGGTTGTTCCACCTGTCTGTCCACCAGGTGTGGTGTGAGTTCCACATTGTAGTCTGCCTCTGGTTCTACACTGTTGTTGGTGAATCTACTTTTTACTTGGTCTACATGCCTCCGGCAGGTTTGGCCATTGTCCATTTGTACAACCAGTAGCCTGTTTCCTTCCTTGCCTGTTACTGTCCCTGCAAGCCATTTGGGACCCCGGCCATAGTTTAGCACAAACACTTTGTCCCCTATCTCATTCCACCTCCCCCTCGAATTTCGGTCATGGTACTCAGTTAGCTTTTGACGCTTAGCCTCAACAATTTCATGCATGTCTGGGAGGATTAACGAGAGCCTGGTCTTTAAGGTTCGTTTCATCAATAGTTGCGCGGGGGGAACCCCAGTCAACGAATGCGGACGAGATCTGTATGCCAGCAGCAGTCGGGACAGGCGACTCTGCAGCGTGGGACCTTGGATTCTGAGCATGCCTTGTCTAATGATCTGCACGGCTCACTTCGCCTGGCCTTTGGAGGCCGGCTTGAAAGGTGCCGTCTTAACGTGATTTATACCGTGGTCAACTATAAATTCGTGAAATTCTGCGCTGGTGAAGCACGGACCATTATCACTGACCAATATGTCAGGAATGCCGTGCGTTGCAAACATGGTTCTAAGGCTCTCCACAGTGGTGGAGGTGGTGCTCAAATTTAAAATGGTGCACTCGATCCATTTTGAAAATGCATCTGTGACTACGAGGAACATTTTGCCCATGAATGGGCCCGCATAGTCTACATGCACCCGCGACCACGGTTTGGTGGGCCTCCCTGGGGGCATTACTGAGTTGGGCACAAATGGTGCACCGACGGACGCAGAGCTCCAAGTCCACGACAATGCCAGGCCACCAGACATGAGATCTGGCTATGGCCTTCATAAGGACGATTCCCGAGTGCTCGCGATGGAGCTCCCGGACAAACGCCTCCCTGGCTCGTAAGGGCACAACAACTCGGCTACCCCACATCAGGCAGTCTGCCTGTAGTGAGAGTTCATGCATGAGTCTATGGAAGGGTTTGACCTCCTTGGGGCAGGCATCGCGAGCCTCTGCCCAGTCACCGGTTAAAACGAATCTTTTAACTAGAGATAACGTGGGGTCGCTGGTGGTCCAGGTTCTGATTTGGCGAGCCGTCATGGGCGAACCTGTGGATTCAAAGGCATTGATTGCCATGACCATCTCACAGTCCTGTTCGTCGGACCCTTCTGTGGTCGCCAGGGGTAGCCTGCTAAGCGCGTCGGCACAGTTGTCTGTGCCTGGTCTGTGCCTTATTGTGTAGTCGTAAGCCGCCAGCATGAGTGCCCACCGCTGAATGCGTGCCGAGGCGTTGCCGTTGATTGCCTTGCACTCGGATAGTAGGGACGCGAGGGGTTTGTGGTCGGTTTCTAATGCAAACTTGGCCCCGATAATGTATTGGTGCATCATTTTGACACCGTACACGCATGCGAGCGCCTCCTTCTCAATCATACCGTACCCGCACTTCGCCCGCGAAAATGATCTGGAGGCATAAGCAATGGGCTGCAATTTACCCGCATCATTGACGTGCTGTAAAACGCACCCAACCCCGTACACTGACACATCACACGTAAGAACTAACTTTTTACCTGCGTCCAAAAAGGCTAAAACACTCTTGGAACATAGAAGGTTGCGCGCCTTATTGAAGGCCCATTCTTGGGTGTCCCCCCAAAACCAATCGCACTCCTTTGAGTAGCACGTGGAGAGGCTCCAGCAGCGTGCTCAAGTTCTGCATAAAGTTCCCAAAATAATTGAGTCGCCCGAGAAAGGCGTGCAGTTCCGAGACATTCTGCAGCCTGGGTGGCAGGCGAATCGCTTCGGTTTTGGATTCGGTTGGGCGGATTCCATCAGCGGCAATCCTTCTGCCCAAAAATTCAACGTCGGGCGCGAGAAACAGACACTTGGATTTCTTAACTCTTAGACCTACCCGATCCAAACGACTTAGTACTTCCTCAAGATTGTGGAGATGAGACTCGGTGTCCCTGCCTGTGATGAGTATGTCATCTTGAAACACAACCATCCCCGGGATGGACTTGAGCAGGCTCTCCATGTTGCGCTGGAATATAGCAGCTGCCAACCTGATGCCGAATGGGTATCGGTTGTACACAAAAAGGCCTCGACGTGTGTTAATGGTGGTGAGTAGCTTAGACTCTTCGGTCAGTTCTTGCGTCATATACGCAGATGTGAGGTCAAGTTTCGAGAAAAGTTTTCCTCCAGCCAACATGGCAAATAGGTCCTCCGCTTTGGGCAGCGGGTATTGGTCCTGTAGGGAGACTCTGTTTATGGTAGACTTGTAATCCCCACAGATTCGCACGGATCCATCAGGCTTCATGACAGGGACGATGGGGCTTGCCCAGTCGCTGAATTCCACGGGAGAAATTATGCCTTCCCGCAGAAGCCGGTCCAGTTCATTTTCAATCTTTTCCCTCATCACATAAGGCACAGCTCTAGGCTTGTGATGGACCGGTCTGGCATTCTGTGTGATGTAGATTCTAACTTTAGCCCCTTTGAAGGTGCCCACACCTGGCTGAAAGAGATGTTCAAAATGGCTTAGAATTGTTGAGCAGGAGGTCCGTTCCTCTGACGACATGGCGTGAACATCATCCCATTTCCAATTAGGTTCTGCTAGCCAGCTTCTCCCCAACAGGGCTGGGAGATCCCCGGGGTCAATCCACAGGGAAAGTCGGTTCACCATCCCTTTGTGTGTGACTGAGAGCATGGCGCTTCCAAGGACTGGGACGATTTCTTTAGTATAGGTCCTTAGTTTGGTGTCGATCTTTGTGAGTTTTGGTCTGTTGCTTTTGTGCGGCCACAGCTGTTCAAATTGTTGAACGCTCATGAGGGATTGACTGGCCCCCGTGTCCAGTTCCATGTTGACGGGTATCCCGTTGAGTAGAACCCTCATCATATTGGAGGCGTCTTGGTGTAAGATTAGTGGACATTGATCGTGTTAACCCGCTGTACCTCGGCATCCCGTGCACTATTCCAACCGTCTTCAGGTCCGCTTTCCGACCCTTCCGATTCGTATACCAGCCAAGCTGCTGTTTTTCTGCAAATGCGAGCCAGATGCCCTGTGTAGTTGCAGTTTCTGCAAACGGCATGCTGAAATCGACACACCCTGGTTGAGTGCCTTCCCCCACATCTCCAACACAGACCGTTTCCTTTGTTTCCGAAGGATGAGCTGCGTCTGGCTGATCTCCCTTGAGCTTCTCAATCTGTTGATTGCTTGCATTGTGGGTTGATGAGGTGTGATCGGCCGTTCATGTGGCCCTTGATTTTGATGGCTTCTGGCGCCACTGTCTGCAGTTGAAGGCCTGCTCTCCTGCCTTTGTCTGTGTGTGGGGGTTGCAGTTTGTTTCACAATGTGAACCCTTTGTGAATGCCTCGTTGGTTGTCGTACCCGAAGTATAGATCAGCCTCGTTTCTTCTTTGCCTGCCAAGAACATCTGTGCGACCAGTGCTGCTGCCTCTAGAGTCAAGTTCTTAGTCTCTATAAGCTTTCGGAATATGCCTGCATGGCCTATTCCTTCAATAAAAAAGTCTCTCAGTACTTCTCTCCTTAGTTCATCGGGGAACTCACATGAACTAGCCAGCCTCCGAAGTTCTGCCACGAAGTCGGGTGTGCTTTGGCCCACACAGCGTCTGTAGTTGTAGAACCTGTGTCTGGCCATGTGTAGGCTGTTAGCTGGCTTCAGGTGGTCCCTCACCAGTGTACTCAACTCCTCAAACGACTTGCTTGCTGGTTTCTCGGGTACCGGCATTCTTTCATTAAAGCGTATGTTTTTTCGAGCCACAGCTGGTCAAGAGATGGGCTCTTCTCTTGTCTGCCTTATCGTCGCCCAGCCAGTCTTTGGTCACAAAGCTTTGCTGGAGCCTTTCTATAAAGTCATCCCAATTGTCTCCAGCATTGTATTTCTCATCTGAGCTGTGGTAGCCATTCTGTGGATTCTGTGATCCCGTAACTCGTCGCCACTGTTAAGTCCTGACTCTAATGTACTGACTCACACGAGACACATGCTGAAGTCAAGGTCACTCAGGACCTGCATCTTTAATTCACAGCTCTCCAGTGCTGCACTTGCCTGAGACCTCCCTTTATATACCTCAGTGGGACAGGTATGGAGTGTCTCCTGCAAGTGCACCCCTGGTGGTAAGGTATGCTTATTGTTACAGGTCATATCCAGTTACAGTCATGTATAGCATGGTAAGATACAGTTATATACAGTAATGAGATACATGACACAAAGAAAAGTAAGTTAAAGGTTTTTAAAAAATTATTTAAAAAATTCTAAAATGCGATTACGTAAAAAAGTGTCTTGAGAATAAGAACATAAGAAATAGGAGTAGGAGTAGACTGATCCGATCATGGACTCAGGTCCACTTCCCTGCCCGCTCCCCATTACCTCTTATCGTTTAAGAAAGTGTCTATTTCTGTCTTAAATTTATTCAATGTCCCAGCTTCCATAGCTCTCTGAGGCAGCAAATTCCATAGATTTACAACCCTCAGAGAGGAAATTTCTCCTCATCTCAGTTTTAAATGAGTGGCTCCTTATTCTAAAATTATGCCCTCTAGTTCTAGTCTCCCCGATCAGTGGAAACATCCTCTCTGCATCCACCCTGTCAAGCCCCCTCATAATATTATTTGTTTCGATAAGATCACCTCTCATTCTTCTGAATTCCAATGAGTAGAGACCCAACCTACTCAACCGTTCCTCATAAGTCAACCCCCTCATCCCCGGAATCAATCTAGTGAACCTTCTCTGAATGTTTTAGAATTTTTAATTTTTTGTTTAACTGAAAAAATATTTTGAGTTTACCCCCCTCCTTCGGCCCAACCGCAGATCGGATTAAATTTTAGTACTTACCGTCCATTCTGGTAAGAACCGTCCGTTTCACCTAATTTCGTCTTTAACCGCTGAGAAACTGCCGAGAATATTGGTGCAAGATCCATTTTCTCGCCAGGCGATATTTTTTAGGGAAAATTTCGCCAGCGTTAGTTGCAGAACGTTAACGGTTTTTTCTGGGTAGCAATTGGGCATTGAGGGGCTTTAGGGAAAGTCTAGCCCTTGTTGAGCGGAAATTTAAACAGTCAAAAATAAAGGAGAATAGCGATGGGGGTAGTGATAACCAGAGTGTGACAGGGAGGGACAGAATGTATAAATGTAAGAATGCATCAGAAAGTGGGCTCCGAGTAGGGAAAAATGGTAAAAAGACTAAATTAAAAGCTCTATATCTGAATGCACGCAGCATTCGTAACAAGATAGATGAGTTGACAGCACAAATAGAAATAAATGGTTATGATATAATAGCCATTACAGAGACGTGGTTGCAAGGTGAGCAAGGCTGGGAACTGAATATTCAGAGGTATTTGATATTTAAGAAGGATAGGCAGAAAGGAAAAGGAGGTGGGATGGCTCTGTTAATAAAGAATGTGATCAGTACAGTAGTGAGAAATGATCTTGGCTCAGAAGATCAAGACGTAGAATCAGTTTGGGTGGAGTTAAGAAATAGCAAGGAAAAGAAGTCACTGATGGGAGTAGTCTTTAGGCTCCCGAACAGTAGCTACACTGTAGGACAGAGTATAAATCAAGAAATACTAAGGGCTTGTAAGAGTGGTACTGCAATAATTGTGGGCGACTTTAATCTTCGTGGAGATTGGACAAATCAAATTGACAAGGGTAGTCTTGAGGAAGAGTTCATAGAGTGTATTCGGGACGGTTTCTTAGAACAATACATTGTGGAACCAACCAGGGAGCAGACTATTTTAGATCTGGTAATGTGTAATGAGACTGGATTAATTAATGATTTCATAGTAAAGGATCCTCTTGGGAAGAGTGATCATAGCATGGTAGAATTTCAAATTCAGTTTGAGGGGAAGAAAGCTAGGTCTCAAACTAGTGTCCTGAATTTATATAAAGGCAATTACAAAGGTATGAAGGCAGAATTGGCTAAAGTGGAAAAGGAAAATAGATTACAGTGTAAGACGGGAGATAGGAGTGTAGAATTTACCAATATTTCGCAAAGATTCCTTGTACCTTTCCCCTGCAGAGGAGAAGAATCCCTTTTTGGACTTTTAAAATGAGTTTAAAGGGCAGACAAGGCCTGCAGGGGATAAAAGGGGATGCATTCATGGAGACTCCCCCCTCCCCACAGTGTTTGGACTCATAGGAAAGGGAATTTAATTTGGAACTCGATGAATATTTTGGTATCCTAGGTATCTTCCTCAGAGTTTTTCCTAAGAGCTTTACAAGTTTAAGATCTCTAAAGGAGCATGTTGGAAGAGACTGCCAGAACAGAGGGTGGGACTTCACTCAGGAATTGGGTATTGGAGCTAATTTAATTTATCTGGGAGAATGAGTCAATCGATAACTAACAAGAACTGTGAGGCATAAAAATTCGCTCCCTAGGACATAAACATATCAAGAGCTATCAGGCTAATCACCGGAGACCATTATTGGCATGCATGTGCAAATAGACCTATAGAAATCACAGGCCCAGCCAAATGGGCCAAGAGTTTAAACACTGCTTCAACAATGCCAATCGGTGATTTTCCATATTACCACATCATAATCAAATTACTGCTGAACGAGCCCGACAAATTCTGACAAAGAAGAGAGCTCAAAACTAATGAGCAGCTCCCTTGAAACAAAGAGCTGGGCCAGATTTGGCGGGAGATAAGGAAGCCTTTTTGGGGTATATCTATTCCCAGTTTTATAAGGGAAATTCCACAAGCAGCAGCAGGTGGGGAGTGAAGAAATGGAGTAGTGGAGAAAACTACAAGAAACCATCAAGGACCGACTGAGCACACCGACAGCAAGAGGCCCACGAAACGGAAGGTTGTCAGCAATCAAATTGACAACCCGGGCCACCACAACCAGCGAAACGACCAACCGAAATCAACTCACCAAAAACCGACGAATCGACATTTATTTCCACTCTACATACTACTTCTGAATGACCAACTGGTGAGAAATTACCTAAAAGGCCTAACTGAAACTATTCCTAACCAAAGAAAGTGGGCACTTACTCCATACATCCAAAACGCGACTTAGCGCATCAGCGGACTCACCCCAACTGAAGACTACGCAGTCCAAAGTCCTCTCCTCCGTCCGGGGTACAGCTCGCCTAGAAGGCAAAGTGCAGCGAACCCCAAAACCGTGATTCACGGCAACTGTCAAAAGGGATTGGTGAGCATAACCCGCTGAACTATAACTTAGTTAGTTAGGGGAATTGGGAGGGGGAGGCTGGGATAACTTGTGTAAATGTATCTGCATTCTCCTCTTTACCCCATTTAGAGTTTAAGCTGCATTCTTTTCCACACAGGCTGTATTTTGACATTTTATTCAATGTGTTGTACCCCTCAGTGTGTATTGGTATCACTATTCTGTGTGTGTTATTAAAGGTGTGCCTTTTACTTCTTTTTAAACACAATAAAGCCATACCTGCTTCCTACCTTGAAACCGATTGTCTGTCCAAGTCTGTCACAGTCCCTTCATAATTCCAGAGTCTAGAACCAAGGGTGTGGGAGCGATTCGAAACCGCTCATATAAGGTCAGAAGGGAAAGCTGACCCCGTGAAAACCAATCCTTACAGGAGATATTTCATAACTTTCAGCAAAGATATATTCCAGTGAGAAGGAAAGACTAAGGAAAAGATGAACCACCTGTGACTAACTAAGGAAGTAAAGGATGGTATCAAATTGAAAACAAAGGCATATAATGTTGCAAAGAATAGTGGAAGGCCAGAGGATTGGGAATTTTTTAGAAACCAGTAAACAACTAAGAAAATAATAAAGCGAGAGAAGATAGTATGAGTGTAAACTCACAAGAAATATGAAAACAGACAGCAAGAGCTTCTATAAGTATATAAAAAGGAAGAGAGTAGCTAAAGTAAACGTTGGTCCCTTAGAAGGTGAGTCTGGGGAATTAATGGGATGCAGGGAAATGGCAGAGACTTTGAACAAATATTTTGTATTGGTCTTCACGATAGAAGACGCTAAAAGCATCCCAATAATTGATAATCAGGGGATTATTGGGAACTTAAAACAATCACTACCACTAGAGAAAAAGTACTAGGCAAACTAATGGGACTAAAAGTGGATAAGTCCCCTGGATCTGATGGCTTGCATCCTAGGGTCTTAAAAGAAGTAGCTGCAGAAATAGTGGATGCATTGGTTGTAATCTACCAAAATTCCCTGGATTCTAGAGAGGTCCCAGCGGATTGGAAAACCGCAAAGGATGGGCGACAGAAGGCAGGAAACTATAGACCACTTAGTTTAACATCTGTCATTGGGAAAATGCTGGAGTCCATTATTAAGGAAGTAGTTGCAGGACATTTAGAACAACATAACACAGTCAAGCAGAGTCAGCATGGTTTTAAGAAAGGGAAATCATGTTTGACAAATTTGCTGGAGTTCTTTGAGGATGTAACAAGCAGGGTGGATAAAGGGGAACCAGTAGATGTCATGTATTTGGATTTCCAGAAGGCATTCGATAAGGTGCCACATAAAAGGTTACTGCACAAGAGCACACGGGGTTGGGGTAATATATTGGCATGGATTGAGGATTGGCTAATTCACACAAAACAGAGAGTTGGGATAAATGGGTCATTTTCAGGTTAGCAAAGTGTAACTAGTGGGGTGCTGGGGCCTCAACTATTTACAATCTATATTAATGATTTGGATGAAGGGACCACGTATAATGTAGTCAAATTTGATGATACAAAAATAGGTGGAAAAGCAAGCTGTGTGGAGTACGCAAAGCATCTGCAATGAGATATAGTTAGGCTAAGTGAGCGGGCAAAAATGTGTCAAATGGAGTATAATGTGGGAAAATGTGAGGTTATCCACCTTGGTAGGAGAAATAAAAAAGCAAATTATGATTTAAATGGGAATAGATTACAAAATGCTAAGGTACAGCGGGATCTGGGGGTTCTTGTGCATAAAACACAAAAAGTTAGCATGCAGGTACTGCAAGTAATTAGGAAGGCAAATGGAATGTTGACCTTAATTGCAAGGGGGATGGAGTTTAAAAGTAGGGAAGTCCTGCTCCAACTGCACAGGGCATTAGGCAAGACCACACTTGGTGTACTGCATGCAGTTTTGGTCTCCTTATTTAACAAGCGATGTACTTGCATTGGAGGCAGTTCAGAGAAGGTTCACGAAGTTGATTCCTGAGATGAAGAAAGGTTGAGCAGGTTGGTCCTACACTCACTGGAGTTCAGAAGAATGAAAGGTGATCCTATTGAAACATATAAGATTCTGAGGGGATCTGACTGGCTAGATGCAGAGAGGATAGAAACATAGAAAATAGGTGCAGGCCCTTCGAGCCTGCACCACCATTTATTGAGATCATGGCTGCTCATTCACCTCAGTACCCCTTTCCTGCTTTCTCTCCACACCCCTTAATCCCTTTAGCCGTAAGGGCGATATCTAACTCCCTCTTGAATATATCCAATGAACTGGCATCAACAACTCTCTGTGGTAGGGAATTCCACAGGTTAACAACTCTCTGAGTGAAGAAGTTTCTCCTCATTTCCTAAATGGCTTACCCCTTATCCTTAGATTATGTCCTCTGGTTCTGGACTTCCCAAACATCGGGAACATTCTTCCTGCATCTACCCTGTCCAGTCCCGTCAGAATTTTATATGTTTCTATGACATCCCCTCTCATCCTTCTAAACTCCAGTGAATACAGGTCCAGTCGATGCAGTCTCTCCGCATATGTCAGTCCTGCCATCCCGGGAATCAGTCTGGTGAACCTTCGCTGCACTCCCTCAACAGCAAGAATGTCCTTCCTCAGATTAGGAGACCAAAACTGGACACAACATTCCAGGTGAGGCCTCACTAAGGCCCTGTACAACTGCAGTAAGACCTCCCTGCTCCTATACTCAAATCCCCTAGCTATGGAGGCCAACATTCCATTTGCCTTCTTCACCGCCTGCTGTACCTGCATGCCAACTTTCAATGACTGATGTACCATGACACCCAGGTCTCGTTGCACCTCCCCTTTTCCTAATCTGCCGCCATTCAGATAATATTCTGCCTTCGTGTTTTTGCCACCAAAGTGGATAACCTCACATTTATCCACATCATACTGCATCTGCCATGCATTTGCCCACTCACCTAACCTGTCCAAGTCACCCTGCAGCCTTTTAGCATCCTCTTCACAGCTCACACCGCCACCC
Source organism: Pristiophorus japonicus (assembly GCF_044704955.1). NCBI lineage: Eukaryota > Metazoa > Chordata > Chondrichthyes > Pristiophoridae > Pristiophorus > Pristiophorus japonicus. The sequence goes on along the minus strand of NC_091982.1, from coordinate 192,399,998 downwards.
AGCTTAGTATCATCTGCAAACTTGGAGATATTACATTCCATTCCCTCAACCAAATCATTAATGTATATTGTAAATAGCTGGGGTCCCAGCACTAGCCTTGCGGCACCCCTCTAGTCATTGCCTGCCATTCTGAAAAGGACCCGTTTATCCCGACTTTCTGCTTCCTGTCTGACAACCAGTTCTCTATCCACGTCAGCACACTACCCCCAATACCATGTGCTTTAATTTTGCACACCAATCTCTTGTGTGGGACCATGTCAAAAGCCTTTTGAAAGTCCAAATAGACCACTGGTTCTACCAGTTACATCCTCAAAAAATTCGAGAAGATTTGTCAAGCAGTATTTCCCTTTCATAAATCCGTGCTGACTTGGACCGATCCTGTCACTGCTTTCCAAATGCGCTGCGATTTCATCTTTAATAATTGATTCCAACATTTTCCCAACTACCAATGTCAGGCTAACCGGTCTATAATTACCCGTTTTCTCTCTCCCTTCTTTCTTAAAAAGTGGTGTTACATTAGCTACCCTCCAGTCCATAGGAACTGATCCAGAGTCGATAGACAGTTGGAAAATGATCACCAATGCATCCACTATTTCTAGGGCCACTTCCTTAAGTACTCTGGGATGCAGACCATCAGGCCCTGGGGTTATATCGGCCTTCAATCCCATCAATTTCCCTAACACAATTTCCCACCTAATAATGATTTCCTTCAGTTCCTCCTTCTCATTAGACCCTCGGTCCCCTAGTATTTCCGGAAGGTTATTTGTGTCTTGCTTCGTGAAGACAGAACCAAAGTATTTGTTTAACTGGTCTGCCATTTCTTCGTTCCCCATTATAAATTCACCTGAATCTGACTGCAAGGGACCTACGTTTGTTTTCACTAATCTTTTTCTCTTCACATATCTATAGAAGCTTTTGCAGTCAGTTTTTATGTTCCCAGCAAGCTTCCTCTCATACTCTATTTTCCCCCTCCTAATTAAACCCTTTGTCCTCCTCTGCTGAATTCTAAATTTCTCCCAGTCCTCAGGTTTGCTGTTTTTTTTGGCCAATTTATATGCCTCCTCCTTGGATTTAACACGATCCTTAATTTCCCTTGCTAGCCACGGTTGAGCCACCTCCTCAGTTTTATTTTTACTCCAGACAGGGATGTATAATTGTTGAAGTTCATCCATGTGATCTTTAAATGTTTGCCATTGCCTATCCACCGTCAACCCTTTAAGTATCACTCGCCAGTCTATTCTAGCCAATTCACGTCTCATACCATCTAAGTTACCTTTCCTTAAGTTCAGGGCCCTAGTCTCTGAATTAACAGTGTCGCTCTCGATCTTAATAAAGAATTCTACCATATTATGGTCACTCTTCCCCAAGGGGGCTCGCACAACAAGATTGCTAATTAGCCCTTTCTCATTACACATCACTCAGTCTAGGATGGTCAGCCCTCTAGTTGGTTCCTCTGCATATTGGTCTAGAAAACCATCTTTAATACACGCCAGGAAATCCTCCTCCACCGCATTGCTACCAGTTTGGTTAGCCCAATCAATATGTAGATTAAAGTCGCCCATGATAACTGCTGTACCTTTATTGCACGCATCCCTAATTTCTTGTTTGATGCTGTTCCCAACCTCACTACTACTGTTTGGTGGTCTGTACACAATTCCCACTAGCATTTTCTGCCCTTTTGTATTCCGTAGCTCCACCCATACAGATTCCACATCATCCAAGCTGATGTCCTTCCTTACTATTGCATTAATTTCCTCTTTAACCAGCAATGCCACCCCACCTCCTTTTCCTTTCTGTCTATCCTTCCTAAATGTTGAATACCCCTCGATATTGAGTTCCCAGCTTTGGTCACCCTGGAGCCATGTCTCCGTGATGCCAATTACATCATATCCGTTAACTGCTATCTGCGCAGTTAATTCGTCCACCTTATTCCGAATACTCCTCATATTGAGGCAGAGCCTCTTTTTAACACCCTTTGCCCCTTTAGAATTTTGCTGTAATGTGGCCCTTTTTGCTTTTTGCCTTGGGTTTCTCTGCCCTCCACTTTTACTTTTCTTCTTTCTATCTTTTGCTTCTGCCCCCATTCTACTTCCCTCTGTCTCCCTGCATAGGTTCCCATCCCCCTGCCATATTAGTTTAACTCCTCCCCAACAGAACTAGCAAACACTCCCCCTAGGACATTGGTTCTGGTCCTGCCCAGGTGCAGTCCGTCCGGTTTGTACTGGTCCCACCTCCCCCAGAACCGGTTCCAATGTCCCAGGAATTTGAATCCCTCCCTTCTGCACCACTCCTCAAGCCACATATTCATCTGAGCTATCCTGCGACTCCTACTCTGACAAGCACGTGGCACTGGTAGCAATCCTGAGATTACTACTTTTGAGGTCCTATTTTTTAATTTAGCTCCTAGCTCCTTAAATTTGTCTTGTAGGACTTCATCCCATTTTTTACCTATATCGTTGGTACCGATATGCAGCACGACAACTGGCTGTTCACCCTCCCCCTTCAAAATGCCCTGCACCCGCTCCAAGACATCCTTGACCCTTGCATCAGGGAGGCAACATACCATCCTGGAGTCTCGGTTGCGGCCGCAGAAACGTCTATTTATTCCCCTTACAATAGAATCCCCTACCACTATAGCTCTCCCACTCTTTTTCCTGCCCTCCTGTGCAGCAGAGCCACCCATGGTGCCATGAACTGGGCTGCTGCTGCTCTCCCCTGATGAGTCATCCCCTCAACAGTACCTAAAGCGGTGTATCTGTTTTGCAGGGAGATGACCGCAGGGGACCCCTGCCCTACCAACCTTCCACTGCTCTTCCTGTTGGACACCCATCTCCTATCTGGCTGTGTATCCTTTACCTGCGGTGTGGCCAACTCACTAAACATTCTCGTCACGACATCCTCAGTATCGTGGATGCTCCAGATTAAATCCACCCGCAGCTCCAGTGCCGCAATGAGGTCTGTCAGGTGCTGCAGGCGGATGTGCTTCCTGCACATGTAGTCGTCAGGGACACTAGAAGTGTCCCTGACTTCCCACATAGCACAGGAGGGAGCATGACATGCATCCGAGCTCTCTTGCCATGACTTAACCCTTAGATTAGCTTAATTTGGCACAATGCTAAAAGGTTACTTACTGATAAAGGGAAAAACTACTCACCAATCACCAGCCAATCACTTACCCCCTTGGCTGTGACATCACCCTTCTATTTCTTTCTACTTTTTTGCCTTCTCACCCTGCTGCAACTGCATAGGCATAGTTTCAGAATTAGTTGTCGCCAATTTAAAATGGAAATGAGGAGAAATTTCTTCTCTCAGAGGGTCGTGAATCTTTGGAATTCTCTACCCCAGAGAGCTGTGGAGGCTGGGTCATTGAATATATTTAAGGTGGAGATAGACACATTTTTGAATGATAAAGGTTCCAAGGGTTATGGAGAGCGGGCAGGGAAGTTGAGTTGAGGCCAAGATCAAATCAGCCATGATTTTATTGAATGGTGGAGCAGGCTCGAGGGGCCAAATGGCCTACTCCTGCTCCTATTTTTTATGTTCTTGTGATGTTACCGTAACAAATCCATGCTCAATGTCCTTGATTAATCCATGTCTTTTAAATGAAGATTTATCCTGTTCCTCAGAATTTTTCCCAATAATTTTCCTGCCACCAAGGTTAGGCTGACTGGCCTGTAATTACTCGGTCTATCCCTTTCAAACAAAGTGACCACATTAGCTGTCCTCCGGCACCATACCTGTAGCCAGAGAGGATTGGAAAATGATGGTCAAAACCTCTGCTATTTCGTCTCTTGCTTCTCTTAACAGCCTGGGATACATTTTATCCAGGCCTGGGGATTTATCCACATTCAAAGCTGCTAAACCCCGGAATACTTCCTCTCTCACTATGTTTATTTCATACTCCTCTCCCCTGATAGCAATGGCTGCATCGCCCCTCTCTTTTGTGAAACCATGCGCAAAGTATTCATTAAGAAACATACCCACGTCTTCCGCCTCCACACACAGATTACCTTTATGGTCTCTTGCTCTTAATGTATTTATAAAACATCTTTGGGTTTTCCTTAATTTTACTTGCCAAAATGTTTTCATGCTCTCTCTTTGCTTTCCGATTTTCCTTTTTAATTGCACCCCTGCACTTTCTATACTCCTTTAGAGTTTCTACTGTATTGAGCCTTCGGTATCTGTCATAACCCTCCCTTTTTTTCTTTATCCTACCCTGTATGTCCCTTGACATCCAGGGGGCTCTAGATTTGTTAGTCCCACCCTTTTTCTTTAAGGGAACATACTTGCTCTGATCTCCTCCTTAAATGCCTCCCACTGCTCTGACACTGACTTACCTTCAAGTAGCTGTTTCCAATCCACTATGGCTAAATCACCTCTCAGCTTAGCAAAAATGGCTGTTCCCCAATTGAGAACTTTTATTCCCGGTCTATCTTTGTTCTTTTCCATAACTACCCTAAATCTAACTGAATTATGATCACTAGCACCAAAATACCCAGCTTAATTCCCTAAAACTAAGTCCAGAACCACCCCCTCCCTTGTTGGGTGTGCTACACACTGGCTAAAAAAGTTCTCCTGAATGCATTTTAGGAATTCAGCACCCTCTATACCCTTCATACTAATTTTATCCCTGTTAATATTAAGTTAGTTGAAATCCCCTACTATTACTGCCCTACAGTTGTTGCACTTCTCAGAAATCTGCCTACATATTTGCTCTTTTATCTCCCTCTGACTGTTTGGGAGTCCCTTTTTTGTTTTTCAATTCAATCCATATCGCATTTAATGATCCTTCCAACATATTATCCCTCTTCACAGCTGTAATTATTTCTTTAATCAATACTGCAACTTCCCCTCTCCAACCCATCTGAAAACCCTGTAACCAGGAATGTTGATCTGCCATTCCTGCCCTTCTTTCAGCCATGTCTCAATAATAGCTATATTGGCCCAGAAATTGTTGTCAGAGGCTTCCTTCGGATGAACGCCTCTGACCCGAAAAAAATCTACAAAAGTACCTGGTGGTCACGGAGGAACCTACGATTGCCGTCAGAGGCCTTCATTCGCTGCACATGGTTTGGGAAAATGACTTCCCCAAACGTATGGAAATACTGGAGTCATGTGGGCCTGGACCACCAGTCACTAGGTAGCATTCTCATTCCCATTTTTACGTTCCCATTACTATCAATGAGAAAAACCCACCTAAAACAAGAAATACAGCATAATAAATTTAAAAAAGCACCTCACATTTAAAATTAATTGAAATTAAATGCAATTAAATGTTTTAGAAAAAAATATGTTTTGGGGAATTTTTTTTAAATGTGTTTTAATAAGGTATAAAATAAACTTACCTTAATGGACAGGGTTTTTAATATAAATAAATGTAATCATTCATTTTTATATGTTTTAAAAGTGCTATGCTGGTAAAAGTAGACTATACACCTGCTTTAACCAGGCAGAAAAGTTTGAAGGACATTTGCTGGGCAAATAGCCCCACATGTGTTCTTCTCCCAGGGTTGTGTAGATTCTGTCAGAAGAAATCTTGACAGATTGGAAAAGCCGGTTCTTGGCGCATGAGCATCACGCCCCAAGAACCAGCTTTTGCGAGGCCTTGCATTGTGCGTGTGCACATCGTACGCGAGGCCACAATTTTCGGTCCAATTTCATACTTCCAGGTGTCTATATGTGCTCTCAGCCCATCTGCCATATTCCTTGTGTTGAAGTATAAACCATTTCCTCTCCTGCCTCCCCTCCCCCCTTTTCTACTTTTCTGTCTCCTCCAGAACCTCTTCTCCATCCCCTCTCCTTACTCCTCCTACCCCTCACTCCTACCCAAGTCCAATTAACTAACCCTCTGAAGTGGGACAAGTGGGGATAGGCTAATATTATAATAGCAATACTTGAATTGTTAGTGAAGCGAATCTTTGAAATAAATGCTGCAAATAGTAATGGTTCTTCACCGAGACATGTTAGGATACTTGACCACAGGTATCTTTAGAGACAGCTAGTTTATTTAGAAGCTTGAGAGAATTATTCATTGTTATGTTCAGAACATGAAGATAAGGAAAATGAAGGCCAGACAGGGTGCCATGGGAACGGGAGGCCCAAGCTAGTAGAAGTAAAGATAACAGAAGACACCTACTGGACTTGAATAAATTCCATTGATTCATCATCATCATCATAGGCCGTCCCTTGGAATCAAGGAAGACTTGCTTCCACTCTAAAAATGAGTCCTTAGGTGGCTGAACAGTCCAATATGAGAACCACAGTTCCTGTCACAGGTGGTTCAGATAGTCGTTGAGGGAAAGGGTGCGTGGGACTGGTTTGCTGCACGCTCTTTCCACTGCCTGCGCTTGATTTCTGCATGCTCTCGGCGACGAGACTCGAGGTGCTTAGTGCCCTTCCAGATGCACTTCCTCCACTTAGGGCGGTCTTTGGCCAGGGACTCCCAGGTGTCAGTGGGGATGTTGCACTTTATCAGGGAGGCTTTGAGGGTGTCCTTGTAACATTTCCTCTGCCCATCTTTGGCTCGTTTGCCGTGAAGGAGTTTCGAGTAGAGCGCTTGCTTTGGGAGTCCCGTGTCTGGCATATCAATTCGAGGGACCGCCTAAGAAGAAGATGCGAACAGTGTGGCCTACCCAGCGGAGCTGATCAAGTGTGGTCAGTGCTTCAATGCTGGGGATGTTGGCCTGTTCATTGATTAACTGGGTTGTAAACCTCGTATGATTAGTGTTGAAACAGTGTGTACTGATTTATGACCATTGCAAAACAACCCAAATTACAGTAACTTGTGTATTATAAAAGTATACTGCAAACTCTGTATTGTTGAGTGTGGTATCTTAGACAACTGAGGATCACTCCCTTGTATGTGCTCAAATAAACTCTTTATTTGCTGGACTCAGTAGACTCGAGTGTTTTTTTTAAACCACAACACCCTCTAACCCTGCTCAACCTGAATAATGCATTTGGTCTTAACTCTCCTTGTGTAACACCCTGTGAAGTCAACTATCTACTTAATAAAAATGCTGAGTCCGTCACATTCCATTTCAAAATTAATTGAAAAGTCCTGTGTCAGGGTCTGCTTATGGTAAAATCTATAAGTGTCAATATTTACTTATAATACGTTATGCCTGAAGATGGTGCTGTGATTGCATTTATAATGTTAAATGACCCTTCATGGCAATTTTAGCTCAAAATCTATTAATGGAAGTGTGCAGGAATGTTTGTGCTTTTAGAACAAAGTCTTAGGGTGAATGTATTGTAAACTGTACTGACTCTTTGAAATGATCTAAACATAATATGAATAACACTGCAACACGAATTTTCAAGTCACCTTTCAGTGCAGTCGATCAGAGTATCCATACGTTCTGATAAAGGGGTGCACATCCACTGCCCGACTTTAAATTCTTCCTCAGGCTCCTGTGTCTATTTGGTTCCCAGTTTTCTCTCTTCCCCACCCGCCCCCCTCACAGCAGCGCACCACGCTCAAGAAGTAAAATTCCTGGCTGGACTTTTCAACACTATTCATTTCACCGTGTGGGTCTCATTCCAACCTGCGCTGTCAACTGTCTTGCCACTACCATCCCCACCAAGCAACTATAATGCACTTGCCATTGACGTTTTAACTTTGTATCAGATACTTCCTCCTGCATATAGTCTCAGGATTTCGATTCCGATCCCCCATTGCTGAGACTTTCAGCAGCGCCTCCATTCCTGTCCCATTGAAATGTCACCTGTAGCACCTATGTTTTGTTGTGACTAATATATGTGGGTAGAACAAATGAAGGACAGAGAAACATTGAATTGCTCATCCATGTGCTTGCTTTATTAGGCCAGAGTGAACTGAGAATGCTCATACTAAAACATTTGACAAACTATGTGATAATACATTCCTCCTTTAAAAAAAGTATGTATTCCCCTCTCAAATACAATAAAACTATAGTACCACCTTTCGCAGCATTACATGTACCACTTTACATGCAACAAAAACTCCTGACTTTTTTTCTTTTAAATGAACTACAAATCTAGTTTAGCAACAGGTCGTGGAGCCTTCCTGATCTCCTTACAGAAGGTTTGGTGTTGAGCCAATTTTCGGGATGTTTAGTTTTGGTTCCGAACTCAAAGATGATCCTATTTCTATGTCAGACTCGGTTGAACCTGGTACTTCAGTTACTGAAGTCTGAACTGAGTCAAACTCATGTATGTGTTCATGATCAAGTGGTTCATCATGATGTTTTGGTTCATCTCTAGCAGAGATCATTTGATCTACATGAACACACCAGATTTTTTTCACCAATTTCAACCAAATATCTCTTGGTTCCACCAACCACTACTATGGTTCCTACATCCCACTTGTGTGAACTCGACTTGCCAGGGGGACTGAGAACACGAATATACTTGTTTTGTTTGAAACTGCGTGCTTTCTGATTGGTGTCACAATAACATTTGACTCAACTGTTTCTGTTCAAATCTTGAGGCCAAATTCTGTTGAACAAGACTCAATCATGTTCTCAATCTCCTCTTCATCAAGAGTTCTGGCTGGGGTATGTCCAGTTCTACTGTGCGGAGTAGTTCTGTACTTCAAGAAATTTGCCAAACGATGCTTCATCATGTCTTGAACAACCCTGCAACACTTGCTTTTTGAGAGCTTCTTTCTCTATCCTGACAGAATTTTCAGCTGCTCCATTTGAAGCTGGATGATCTGGTGGAACAAGTGTGTGTCTGATATCATTCCATTTCATGAACTCCTGGAATATAGCAGAATGGAACTGAGGGCCATTGTCAGAAACAAGCTCTTCAGGTAAGCCATGACATGCAAAGATAGACCTCAAAACATCTGTGGTACCTTCAGTTGCAGTAATTGAACCCATGTGTTTCATTTCAATCCACTTTGAGTGACTATCTACAAGTACCAGGAAATAATCATTTGCTTTCCCACAGAAGTCTACAGGTATTCTCTGAAAAGGTCTACTTGGCCATGACCAGGAGTGGAGTTTTGGTTATTTTGTGTCTGTAATTTTGGCAAACGCTGCTTTTGCTGACAAGTGATTCAAGATCACTGTCCAATCCACCCCAGTTAAGCTTATAATTGATTTCATACGGACGATCCCTGGATGTTCAGTATGATGTTCAGCCAGAATTCTCTCTCTCAAAGAAATAGATACCACCACTCTGTTTCCCCACTTGATACAACCTTGCTCACAAGGCAATTCACTATGACGGTTATGTAATGGTTTCAGATATGTCCATACACTTATCAGTCCATCCATTCACTCTTCAGTACGAAATGAAATATTAGATCAAATCTCGGGATTGCTACCAGTGCCACATGCTAGTCAGAGTAGGAATCGCAGGATAGCGCAAATGAATACATGGCTTGAGCAGTGGTGCAGCAGGGAGGGATTCAAATTCTTGGGGCATTGGAACCGGTTCTGGGGGAGGTGGGACCAGTACAAACCGGACGGTCTGCACCTGGGCAGGACCGGAACCAATGTCCTAGGGGGAGTGTTTGCTAGTGCTGTTGGGGAGGAGTTAAACTAATATTGCAGGGGGATGGGAACCTATGCAGGGAGACAGAGGGAGACAAAAATGAGGCAAAAGCAAAAGACAGAAAGGAGATGAGGAAAAGTGGAGGGCAGAGAAACCCAAGGCAAAGAACAAAAAGGGCCATTGTACAGCAAAATTCTAAAAGGACAAAGGGTGTTAAAAAAGCAAGCCTGAAGGCTTTGTGTCTTAATGCAAGGAGTATCCGCAATAAGGTGGATGAATTAACTGTACAATTAGATGTTAACAAATATGATGTGATTGGGATTACGGAGACGTGGCTCCAGGATGATCAGGGCTGGGAACTCAACATCCAGGGGTATTCAACATTCAGGAAGGATAGAATAAAAGGAAAAGGAGGTGGGGTAGCATTGCTGGTTAAAGAGGAGATTAATGCAATAGTTAGGAAAGACATTAGCTTGGATGATGTGGAATCTATATGGGTAGAGCTGCAGAACACTAAAGGGCAAAAATCGTAAGTGGGAGTTGTGTACAGACCTCCAAACAGTAGTAGTGATGTTGGGGAGGGCAGGAAATTAGCAGTGCATGCAATAAAGGTGCAGCAGTTATAATGGGTGACTTTAATATGCACATAGATTGGGCTAGCCAAACTGGAAGCAATACGGTGGAGGAGGATTTCCTGGAGTGCATAAGGGATGGTTTTCTAGACCAATATGTCGAGGAACCAACTAGGGGGGAGGCCATCTTAGACTGGGTGTTGTGTAATGAGAGAGGATTAATTAGCAATCTCATTGTGCGAGGCCCCTTGGGGAAGAGTGACCATAATATGGTGGAATTCTGCATTAGGATGGAGAATGAAACAGTTAATTCAGAGACCATGGTCCAGAACTTAAAGAAGGGTAACTTTGAAGGTATGAGGCATGAATTGGCTAAGATAGATTGGCTAATGATACTTAAGGGGTTGACTGTGGATGGGCAATGGCAGACATTTAGAGACCGCATGGATGAATTACAACAATTGTACATTCCTGTCTGGCGTAAAAATAAAAAAGGGAAGGTGGCTCAACCGTGGCTATCAAGGGAAATCAGGGATAGTATTAAAGCCAAGGAAATGGCATACAAATTGGCCAGAAATAGCAGCGAACCTGGGGACTGGGAGAAATTTAGAACTCAGCAGAGGAGGACAAAGGGTTTGATTAGGGCAGGGTAAATGGAGTACGAGAAGAAGCTTGCAGGGAACATTAAGGCGGATTGCAAAAGTTTCTATAGGTATGTAAAGAGAAAAAGGTTAGTAAAGACAAACGTAGGTCCCCTGCAGTCAGAATCAGGGGAAGTCATAACGGGGAACAAAGAAATGGCAGACCAATTGAACAAGTTCAGTATTCACTAAGGAGGACACAAACAACCTTCCGGATATAAAAGGGGTCAGAGGGTCTATTAAGGAGGAGGAACTGAGGGAAATCCTTATTAGTCGGGATATTGTGTTGGGGAAATTGATGGGATTGAAGGCCGATAAATCCCCAGGGCCTGATGGACTGCATCCCAGAGTACTTAAGGAGGTGGCCTTGGAAATAGCGGATGCATTGACAGTCATTTTCCAATATTCCATTGACTCTGGATCAGTTCCTCTGGAGTGGAGGGTAGCCAATGTAACCCCACTTTTTAAAAAAGGAGGGAGAGAGAAAGCAGGGAATTATAGACCGGTCAGCCTGACCTCAGTAGTGGGTAAAATTATGGAATCAATTATTAAGGATGTCATAGCAGCGCATTTGGAAAATGGTGACATGATAGGTCCAAGTCAGCATGGATTTGTGAAAGGGAGATCATGCTTGACAAATCTTCTGGAATTTTTTGAGGATGTTTCCAATAAAGTGGACAAAGGAGTACCAGTTGATGTGGTATATTTGGACTTTCAGAAGGCTTTCGACAAGGTCCCACACAGGAGATTAATGTGCAAATTTAAAGCACATGGGATTGAGGGTAGTGTGCTGACATGGATTGATAACTGGTTGTCAGACAGGAAGCAAAGAGTAGGAGTAAATGGGTACTTTTCGGAATGGCAGGCAGTGACTAGTGGGGTACCGCAGGGTTCTGTGCTGGGGCCCCAGCTGTTTACATTGTACATTAATGATTTAGACGAGGGGATTAAATGTAGTATCTCCAAATTTGCGGATGACACTAAGTTGGGTGGCAGTGTGAGCTGCGAGGAAGATGCTATGAGGCTGCAGAGTGACTTGGATAGGTTAGGTGAGTGGGCAAATGCGTGGCAGATGAAGTATAATGTGGATAAATGTGAGGTTATCCACTTTGGTGGTAAAAACAGAGAGACAGACTATTATCTGAATGGTGACAGATTAGGAAAAGGGAAGGTGCAACGAGACCTGGGTGTCATGGTACATCAGTCATTGAAGGTTGGCATGCAGGTACAGCAGGCGGTTAAGAAAGCAAATGGCATGTTGGCCTTCATAGCGAGGGGATTTGAGTACAGGGGCAGGGAGGTGTTGCTACAGTTGTACAGGGCCTTGGTGAGGCCACACCTGGAGTATTGTGTACAGTTTTGGTCTCCTAACTTGAGGAAGGACATTCTTGTTATTGAGGGAGTGCAGCGAAGATTCACCAGACTGATTCCCGGGATGGTGGGACTGACCTATCAAGAAAGACTGGATCAACTGGGCTTGTATTCACTGGAGTTCAGAAGAGTGAGAGGGGACCTCATAGAAACGTTTAAAATTCTGACGGGTTTGGACAGGTTGGATGCAGGAAGAATGTTCCCAATGTTGGGGAAGTCCAGAACCAGGGGTCACAGTCTAAGGATAAGGGGTAAGCCATTTAGGACCGAGATAAGGAGAAACTTCTTCACCCAGAGAGTGGTGAACCTGTGGAATTTTCTACCACAGAAAGTAGTTGAGGCCAATTCACTAAATATATTCAAAAGGGAGTTAGATGAAGTCCTTACTACTTGGGGGATCAAGGGGTATGGCGTGAAAGCAGGAAGGAGGTACTGAAGTTTCATGTTCAGCCATGAACTCATTGAATGGCGGTGCAGGCTAGAAGGGCTGAATGGCCTGCTCCTGCACCTATTTTCTATGTTTCTATAAACAGTGAGAGAGGAAGTATTAAGGAGTTTAGCATCTTTGAAAGTGGATAAATCCACAGGCCTGGATGAAATATATCCCAAGTTGTTGAGAAGTGAGGGGGGGAAATAGCAGAGTCTCTTACCATCATTTTCCAATCCTTTCTGGCTACAGGTGTGATGCCAGAGGACTGGAGGACTACTAACATTGTACCATTGTTTAAAAAGGGACAAAGGGATAGACCGAGTAATTACAGGCCAGTCAGCCTAACCTCTGTGATGGGAAAATTATTGGAACAGGATAAATCTTCATTTAGAAAGACACAGATTAATCAAGGACAGTTAAGGGAAGGTCATGTCTGTCTAACTTGATTTAATTTTTTGAGGAGGTAACAAGGAGGGTTGATAAGGGTAGTGCGTTTGATGTAGAGTATATGGATTTTAGCAAGGCAAGTTGGATCCAAAATTGGCTGAGGCAGGAAGCAAAGGGTAATGATCAATGGGTGTTTTTGTGAATGAAAGGCTATTTCCAGTGGGGTTACGCAGGGCTCAGTACTAGGTCCCTTGCTTCTTGTGGTATATAGCAATGATTTAAATTTGAATGTAGGGGGTATGATTAATAAGTTTGCAGGTGATACAAAAATTGGATGTGTGATTGATAATGAAGAAGCAAGCAAGTAGACTGCAGGAAGATACCAATGAACTGGTCAGGTGGCCACAACAGTGGCAAATGGAATTCAATACAGAGAAGTGTGAGGTAATGCATTTGGGGAGGGCTGACAAGGCAAGGGAATACACAATAAATGGTAGGACACTGAGAAGTGTAGAGGAACAGCAGGACCTTAGAGTGCAAGTCCACAGATCCTTGAAGGTAGTAGGACAGGGAGACAAGGTGGTTAAGAAGGCATACAGAATACTTGCCTTTATTAGCTGAGGCATAAAATACAAGAGCAGGGAGGTAATGCCTGAACTGTAAAAACACTAGTTAGGCCACAGTTAGAGTACTGCGTGCAGTTCTGGTCACTACATTGCAGGAACGATGTGATTGCTCTAGAGAGGGAACAGAGGAGATTTACGAGGATGTTGCCTGGACTGGAGAATTTTAGCTATGAGTAAAGATTGTTTAGGCTAGGGCTGTTTTCTTTGGAACAGAGGACGCTGAGGGGAAACCTTATTGAGGTGTCTAAAATTATGAGGGGCCTAGATAGAGATGCTAGGAAGGACCTATTTCCCATAGCAGAGGGATCAACACCAGGGGGTATAGATTTAAAGTAATTAGTAATAGGTTTAGAGGGGTTTTGAGGGGAAATGTTTTCACCCAGAGGGTGGTGGGGGTCTGGAACACAAAGTGCCTGAAAGGGTGGTAGAGGCAGAAACCCTCGTCACATTTAAAAAGTATTTTGATATGCAACGGACTAAGAGCTGGAAAAGGGATTAGGCTGGATAGCTCTGTCGGCCGGCACCGACACGATGGGCCAAATGGCCTCCTTCCGTGCTGTAAATTTATATGATTCTATGAGTCCCATTGAGTCTCAGCTGCAATCTCAGTTGCATTCGCAGGAAAGTCTTTGTCAATGGCACCTACCGTGAAAATTGCATCTTCACTCCCAACACACAAGTCATGTGGCAACGTGGACAAGGCATCTGCAATTACGTTTTGCTTTGAAGTGCGATATTCAATTATGTAGTCATATTGTGACAACAACACTGCCCAAAGTTGCTTTCTTGATGCGGCCATTGCAGGGATGGCAGATTTGGGCCCCCTTAATTTGTGATCGGTTATCAGGGTAAACGTTCCGCTGATCAGGAACTGTTAGAATTTCTTGATCGCAAACACAATAACGAGTGGTCCCTTTTCAATTTGTGCTACTTTTTCACTCAGTGTTCGCGATGCGAACGCGATTGATTTCTTTTGGTCGTCATCCATTACGTGGTTTATCACACGCTAACTTAAGCTCACGCTCTGAGTCGTGCTGCACAATGTCCTTTAGGGAAGGATATCTGCCATCCTTACCCGGTCTGGCCTATGTGTGACTCCAGACCCACAATGTGGTTGACTCTTAACTGCCCTCTGGAAATGGCGTAACAAGCCACTCAGTTGTATTTAAGGCGGCGGCTCACCGCCACCTTCTCGAGGGCAATTAGGGATGGGCAATAAATGCTGGCCATGCCGCCGACATCCACATCCCGTGAATGAATAAAAAACCAAGTAGAGCATCGCTAGAGAGGCTTCTCCTACAAGTGTCGTAAGCTTCCTGTTGCACTTTTGTCCATTTCCATTGGACATCCTTCTTGAGGAGCTTGTGCAATGGAGCTAAGTAGTATCTGTGTGAATCAACACCCCAGTTGCTGTTTATACATGTGATTCTGCATGAGCATTAATGGTAAAACATTGCAAAAATTCAGTTTAGGTGTCACAAATTCACCTTAAACTTATCCACCCGAAGGTTGAACACTGTGTCTTTCCATGATCCCTAAAAATGGCTTTGGGATCCCATCCTAATTGCCAAAATGCAATATATGTGGGTCGAACAAATGATGGACAGAGACACAATGAGCTGGTAGTCCATATACTTGCTTTATTAGGCCAGAGTAAACTGAGCATGCTCATACTAAAGCATGTAACCAATCATGTGATAACGGGGTTGGGGTAATATATTAGCGTGGACAGAGGATTGGCTACCTAACAGAAAGTTGGGATAAATGGGTAATTTTCAGGTTGGCAAACTGTAACTAGTGGGGTGCCACAGGGATCAGTGCTGGGGCTTCAACTGTTTACAATTTATATTAATGACTTGGATGAAGGGACCGAGTGTAATGTAGCCAAATTTGCCGATGATACAAAGATAGGTGGGAAAGCAAGTTATGAGGAGGACGCAAAGAATCTACAAAGGGATATAGATAGGCTCAGTGGACTGAAATTTGGCATATAGACTATAATGTGGGAAAATGTGAAATTATCCACTTTGGTAAGAAAAATAAAAAAGCAAATTATTTTTTAAATGGGGAGGGATTACAAAATGTTGTAGTAGAGAGAGATCTGGGAGTTCTTGTACATGAAACACAAAAAGTTAGCATGCAGGTACAGCAAGTAATCAGGAAGGCAAATGGAATGTTGGCCTTTATTGCAAGGGGAATGGAGTATAAAAGTATGGAGGTCTTGCTCCAACAGTACAGGGCGTTGGCAAGACCACACCTGGAGTACTGCGTACAGTTTTGGTCTCCTCATTTAAGGAAGGATATACTTGCATTGAAGGCAGTTCAGAGAAGGTTCACGAGGTTGATTCCTGAGATGAAGGAGCTGTCATACTGAGAAAGGTTGGGCCTATACTCATTGGAGTTTAGAAGAATGACAGGTGATCTTATTGAAACATGTAAGATTCTTAGGGGGCTTGACAGGGTAGATGCAGAGAGGATGTTTCCCCTCATGGGGGAATCTAGAACTAGGGGGCATAGTTTCAGAATAAGTGGTCACCCATTTAAAACAGAAATGGGGAGGAATTTCTTCTCTGAGGGTTGAGAGTTTTTGGAATTCTCTACCCCAGACAGCTGTGGAGGCTGGGTCTTTGAATATATTTAAGGTGGAGATAGACAGATTTTTGAATGATAAGGGAGTCAAGGGTAATAGGGAACAGGCAGGGAAGTGGAGTTGAAGCCAGGATCAGACCAGCCATGATCTTATTGAATGGCGTAGCAGGCTCGAGGGGCCAAATGGCCTACTCCTGCTCCTATTTCTTGTTATGTTCTCAGACATTACAGTGACCTAGAAATACAAGGTAGCAAGGTTAGTCAGCTAGAGCTATCCACTATGTTATGAGGCTTATTTCAGTCAATAGAACTTACACTGTAATTCCAAAAGTAAAGTATTCAGAGTACAGTTACCTTGTATCTATATAATCTATCAAGCATTTGTAAGATTTTTAATGTCTGTGCACACTTCCTGTTGACATTTTACCATTATAATTGTTTTTGTCTACATTTATAATGGAAACTAACTATATAAAATTGTCACACTATAATTACACCTCCTACTAGTGGTAGTGCTTTAGTATCACCACTGGTGGCATGGTCTAATTACAGTGTAACAAAATCTCTACTGCTAATTTCTATTATAAATTTGGAAATAGGAATTTAGGATAGAAATATATAAAAATGGGGACTAAATTACAAGTGTGTGCCCTGGTCCAATTATCCCCAACTGTTCATCTGAAGACTACACTTGGTCTTGACTCCCCGTGTGCAATGCCACAGGAGATTGATCAGACATTTTCAACAAATATTTAGCCTATGTAAATGACATGCAGTGCAAAACATGTTAATTTGGGTAAGCCATTTAGGACCGAGATGAGGAGAACCTTCTTCACTCGAGAGTTGTGAGCATGTGGAATTCTCTACCACAGAAAGTTGTTGAGACCATTAGATATATTCAAAAGGGAGTTAGATGTGGCCCTTATGGCTAAAGGGATCAAGGGGTATGGAGAGAAAGCAGGAATGGGGTACTGAAATGCATGATCAGCCATGATTATATTGAATGGCCTACTCCTGCATCTATTTTCTATGTTACTTACCAATACCAATGATATAAACTTCATCATCCAATGAAAACAGGACAACTATACCACATGACTCCATCGCATTATGACATTCCTGCATGACATGAATTCATCGCTATTCAAAAATTACTCATTTTAAAATTGCACTGAGAGTTACAGACGATGACTCAGTGATAACAGTAACAGGGAGGAAGCAGGTAGGGTGTCACTTTCAAGTCTCTCTCATCCTTTACATATATTAGCTTTGGTGAAGTAGTTTTGATGCGCATGATGGAGCCTGTCAAGATTAGAGGGTGAGTGGGCTGGGTGCAGCGCTAAGGGTGTGGGAGAGCAGGAGGCAGTATTGAGGGGGCAGGGGAAGAAAATGCCAGCATGGCCTGATGGGGTTGGGGTGAAGAGCACTTGCATTAAGAACATAACAAAATGGGAGCAGGAGTAGGCCATATGGCCCCTCGAGCCTGCTCCGCCATTCAATAAGATCATGGCTGATCTGATCATGGACTCAGTTCCACTTCCCCGCCCACTCCTCTTATCGTTTAAGAAACTGTCTATTTCTGTTTTAAATTTATTCAAAGACCCAGCTTCCACAGCACTCTGAGGCAGCGAATGCCACAGAAAGGGGTCATAAAAGGAAAATGCCATCTTGCAAAACTATCACAAGAATTCTCACTTTGGGACGTCCTGTGGCCGAACTATCTAAACACAAGCTGTTTTTCTTTTGAAGCTGAGGCTCAGGGGGTTTTGCTAGTTTTCCAGGTTGGCACACATGGATAAATAAAGTTTATTTTCCTCCAACAGTTGCAGCAGTTCAGCCACCAGGCTCACAGATGCTGAGTGGCTATCAACAGTTCTACAACTATTTTAAGTTGAAACTATAATTCAAGTGCCCCCTTATTAAAGGGGCACTAAAACCGACAAATTTAATTTTTGGCGTTTATGGATCAAATTATAATTTGGTTGCCGACGGTGATGATGCATTCCAGTCCATCGGGTGCCCATCTCTCGAGGATAAATAAAGCTTCAGTCCTTTCTCACCTCGGACCCAGATGTGGCTAACGATGGGAAACCTCTTCTACAAACATATTTAAAATCGAGGAACACCCTCTCTGGATACGTTACCTACCCTCTGCACTCTGGTTTCAGTATGGGAGCACCTCTCACTCTCACACGAACCTAAACACCACGCCTGCGCCAATCGAAGAGTTGTGCGCGAGCGGTCTGAATCGGCTGCGCTCGGCGCTGTGGAAGGCGGGGTGGTTGGTGACGTCGTTGCGCGCGGCAGAAGGATGGTGACGCTGGTTGCGTGGCGAGGATGTGCGTACGGTGACGGGGCTGGGACTGCATTGTGAATTGGGTCGTGTGTGCTAAGGTAGGAAAGTAAGTTGCAGTTGGTTGGGGGGTGTTTACAGATGGAAATGTGCTGTTTCACAGTTTCACTGTGTGTCCTTCGGCGGCTGACCGACTGAGTGGTCGAACGACTGCTCTGTATTATTCAGGCCTAAATAAGGCCTTGTAATAAAAACATCGCGTTAGTGCAACCAAAGAATTGCCAGAGGAACCCTATTATATATTGCACTCAATGTAATAATTTTCCTGGAGCTTCATTAGCCTCACAGCTGAAGTTATAGCTGAAGACGAGGAATGATTTCAATGCTGTGGGGTAGTTGCGGGGGTCGGATACCCTAAATATGGGTGCAGTTGTGCTGCACTTATTGATCTAAAACTAGTTTTGTGTTTAGAGTCGGCAGTGGCCGTGTACACGGGAGCTACACCGCTGCCCATGTTCCTTTCAAATGTGAACCATTCCGAAGCTGGTTCTGGGTTCCCAGAACTTTAAAGTACAGAGAGCATTGGAGTTATGATATCTCACGTTTAGCATAGGAGTTATGATCTCACACGTTCATTCGCATGTAAAACTGAAAGTCAGTGGAAGTGAAAATGAAAGCTTGAGACTTTTGCTGAATATATAGAATTATAGAAAAAATACGACACAGAAGGAGGCAATCGTGTCCGTGTCGGTTGAAAAAAAAAGTTACCAGCATAATCTCACCTGCTAGCACTAGGTTTGTAGCCCTGTAGGTCATGGCTCTTTAAGTGCATACCCAAGTACTTTTTGAATGTGATGAGGGTTTCTGCCGTTACTATACTTTCAGGCAGTGAGTTCCAGACCCCTACCATTCCCTGTGTTATGTATGTGAACTTCACCTATGTGTAAGACTTGCCACCAGAAGGGACACCTGTCGGAGACCTATGGTGTACCCTGGTGCAAGCAGAATTATGTTAAACAGCCCAAGGTCACAATGGTTTAAGTTTACAACACAACCTTGTGGAGTTATTCTAAACATAACAACTGGCGATGAGTTACAAACCACGAACTTTCACGTGGAAATGGCTGCCGTTGGTATTCTTGTGAGATTTAATGAGGGTAATGATTGGGAAGCCTTCGTTGAGCGCCTCGGCCAGTACTTTGTGGCCAATGAATTGGACACGGCTGAAACAGAGATCAAGTGCAGGGTGATTCTCCTCACCGTATGTGGGTCATTGGTATATGGCCTCCTTAAGAACTTGCTGGCACCGGCCAAACCAATTGGCAAATCGTATGCAGAGCTGTGCACGCTGGCTAAGGAGCACCTCAAGCCCAAGGAAAGCATCCTGATGGCCAGGTACCGCTTTTACACGCACCGTCGCTCCGAGGGCCAGAACGTGGCGAGTTTCATCGCCGCCCTTGGACGTCTTGCGGGGCAGTGCGACTTTGCAGGATCCTTGGGGGAAATGTTGCAGGACTTTTTCGTGCTTGGAATTGGCCACGAGGTCATCCTTCGCAAACTGCTGTCTGCCGAATCCCTGGATCTGAGCAAGGCCATCACGATAGCCCAGGCCTTCATAGCCACGAGCGACAACACGAAGCAGATATCTTCACAGAATCAAGGCTCACTGGCAACTACTGTGCTTAAAATAATGCCTTCAGCAGGCAGGACTGTACGCGAAAGGGCCCACCAGGCCCAGGGTGACTCAGAGGCCGCTTGGGAGTGCTAATGTGAATCCATTAACGCCATGCTGGCGCTGCGGAGGTAGTCACAGAGCCCATCAATGTTGTTTCGAGCATTACGTGTGCAGGAGCTGTGGAACAATGGGGCACCTCCAGCGATTGTGCAAGCGACCTCGGATTCACCACGTGGCAAAGTAACAGAGAGTGACCGATCCAGTGCGGATCACGCTTAACGAGCAGGAGAGGCAACTCGGCGGGAGAATGAAAAGGAAGTGTATAGGGTACACACCTTCATCACCAAAAGCCCTCCAATAATAAAAGTCAAACTTAATGGCATTCCAGTCTCCATGGAACTGGACACGGGTGCAAGCCAATCGATAATGAGCCAGAAGGCCTTTGAGAAACTGGAGTAACCAGGCACAGAGGCCAAAACTGAGCCCGATTCACATTACGCTGCGCATTTACACCCAAGAACTCATACCTGTTATCGGCAGTGCAAGTTTCGTATGACGGAATGGTGCATGATTTACCACTATGAATTGTACCAGGCGATGGCCCTACGCTGTTCGGCAGGAGCTGGCTAGGCAAGATCCGGTGGAACTGGGATGACATCAAAGCCCTGTCCTCAGGGGATGATGCCCCGTGTGCCCAGGTGCTAAGAAATTCCCGGCGTTATTTGGGCTAGGCATCGGCACCTTCACAGATGCTAAAGTGCAGATCCACCTTGTTTCTGGTGCACGGCCCATTCATCACAAGGCCCGAGCAGTCCCATACATGATGCGAGAGAAAGTCGAAATTGAGCTGGACAGACTTCAACGAGAGGGAATCATATCACCAGTCGAGTTCAACAAGTGGGCCAGTCCAATCGTGCCGATGCTAAAGAGCGATGGGACAGTCAGAATCTGCAGGGACTACAAGGTGACAATCAATTGAGTCTCGTTACAGGACCAGTTCCCACTACCCAAAGCGGAGGATTTATTCGCAACGCTAGTAGGGGGAAAGTCCTTCACCAAGCTAGACCTCACCTCCGCTTATATGATGCAGGAGCTGGCTGAACCGTCAAAGAAGTTGCCGTGCATCATCACGCACAAAGGACTGTTCGTGTATCACAGATGCCCCTTTGGGATTCGCTCGGCAGCAGGCATCTTCCAGAGGAACATGGAGAGTCTGCTGAAATCGGTTCCATGCACCGTGGTGTTCCAGGACAACATCTTGATCACTGGCCGAAACACCACCGAACACCTGCACAACCTGGAAGAGGTTCTGAAGCAACTGGACAGAGTGGGACTCGGGCTGAAACACTCCGTGTGTTTTCCTGGCGCCAGAGATCGAATTTCTGGGGAGGAAGATTGCGGCGGACGGCATCAGACCCACGGACTCCAAGACGGAGGCCATCAAGAATGCACCCAGACCACACAATGTGACGGAGCTTTGTTAGTTCCTGGGACTCCTCAACTACTTTGGTAGCTTTCTACCGAGGTTGAACACTTTGCTGGAACCTTTGCATTTGCTGTTACGCAAGGGTGAGACTGGGTTTGGGGTAAATCTCAAGAAACAGCCTTTAACAAGGCCAGAAACCTGCTATGCTCCAACAAATTACTTGTATGACCCTTGTAAACATTTGGTACCAGCATGTGATGCGTCGTCATACGGGGTCGCTTGTGTGTTACAGCAAGCAAATGTGTTAGGCAAACTGCAACCAGTTGCATACGCATCCAGAAGTTTGTCCAAGGCTGAAAGAGCCTATAGTATGGTTGAGAAAGAAGCGCTGGCTTATGTATACGGGGTTAAGAAAATGCACCAATATCTATTTGGTCTCCGCTTCGAGCTCGAAACCGACCACAAACCGCTCACATCACTGCTCTCAGAAAGCAAAGGTATCAACACCAATGCTTCATCCCGCATCCAAAGATGGGCGCTAATGTTGTCTGCATATGACTATGTAATCCGCCACAGACTAGGCACAGAGAACTGCGCTGACGCCCTCAGTCGGTTGCCATTGCCCACCACCGGGGTCGCCCGTCACGGCTCGCCAGATCAGGTCCTGGACCAGCCAACGAGAGGGAATCATATCACTGTTATCATTAGTAAAAAGATGCATCCTCAATGGGAGCTGGTCGGGGGTTCCCGGGGAAATGCAAGAGGAAATTAAGCCTTTTCATCGACGCAAGGACGAACTGTCAGTCCAGTCGGATTGCCCCCTGTGGGGGAATCGCGTGATTTTGCCCAAAAAGGGCAGGGAAAAGTTTATATGTGACCTACCCACCCAGGCATAGTCATGATGAAGGCTATCGCCAGGTCATACGTCTGGTGGCTCGGCATCGACTCCGAATTAGAGTCATGCGTACACCAATGCGACACTTGCTCTCACAGTTGAGCAATGCACCCAGTGAGGTCCCCCTGAACCTGTGGTCATGGCCCTCCAAACCATGGTCCAGGGTCCACGTAGACTTCGCTGGCCCCTTTCTAGGGAAGATGTTTCTAATAGCAGTGGACGCTTACTCAAAATGGATTGAATGTATAATAATGTCATCATGTACATCCACTGCCACCATTGAAATCCTCAGGGCCATGGTTTGCCCGACATTCTTGTCAGTGACAATGGACCATGTTTCACCAGCTCGCAATTCAACGAATTCATGACCCACAATGGCATCAAGCATGTCAGGTCTGCCCCATTTAAACCCGCATCCAACGGCCAAGTGGAATGGGCAGTCCAAACCATCAAGCAAAGCTTGAGATGTGTAACGGACGGCTCCTTGCAGACCCGGCTATCCAAGGTCCTGCTCAGCTACCGGACGTGCCCCCACTCGCTCACCGGGGTTCCCCCTGCAGAATTGTTAATGAAGAGAGCACTCAAAACCAGGCTATCCTTATTTCACCGGACCTCAATGATCACGTAGAAACCCGGCGGCACAGGCATGTGTACCATGATCGCACGGAGGCTTTGCGTGACATTGAAGTCAATGACCCAGAGCTTGTTCTAAACTATGGTCTCGGTCCCAAGTGGATTGCTGTCACTGTCTTAGCCAAGGAGGGGAATAGAGTGTTGTAAAATTGTTGAATGGGAAAATGTGCAGAAAGCACCTGGATCAGACCAAACTGCGATTCACCGATTACCAAGAACAGTTTGAAGAAGACCCCACCATCTATGATCCACCAACACACATTCAACCGGCAAGTGACCCCGCTGTCAACCACGAAAATGAACCCACCTTGCCCGACAGTCCAACCAGACCAGTCGAGCTGCCGTGCAACGATGACCCGACCAACTCGCCCATGCCAGGATGTCAACACAGGCGATCGACCAGGGAACGTAGATCGCCTCAACCTGTAAATAACTTGTACTCAAGACTTTGGGGGGAAGTGATGTTATGTATGTGAACCTCACCTGTGTGTAAGACTTGCCACCAGAGGGCGCATCTGTGGGAGACCTATGGGTCACTTGTGTGTACCTTGGTGCAAACAGGTATAAAAGGCAGGCCACCACGTTACTGCTTCACTTTGGAGTTATTTTAAACAGACCAAGGTCACAATGGTTTAAGTTTACAACACAGCCGCATGGAGTTTATTCTACAAAACACTGGGTGAAAACATTTTTCCTCATCTCCCTTCTAATCCTTGTACCAACTACTTTAAATCTATGCCCACTGGTTATTGAAACCTCTGTTAAGGGAAATGTGTCCTTCCTATCCACTCAATCTAGCGCTCCTCATAATTTTATACACCTCAATTAAATCTCCCCTCAGCCACCTCTGTTCCAAGGAAAACAAACCCAGCCAATCCAATGTTTCCTCCTAGCCGAAGTTTTCCAGTCCTGGCAACATTCTTGTAAATCTCCTGCACTTTTATAGTGCAAAGACAGTCTTCATGTAATGTGACCAGAACTGCACGTAGTACTTAAGCTGTGGCCTAACTAGTGTTGTATACAAAAGCAAAATATTGCGGATGCTGGAATCTGAAATAACAGAAAATGTTCAAGCTCAGCCAGTCAGGCAGCATTTGTGGAGAGAAAAACAGAGTTAATGTTTCAGGTCGATGACCCTTCGATGACTGTATAGTGTTGTATACAGTTCTAGCTTAACTTCCCGGCTCTTGTATTCTATGCCTCGGCTAATAAAGGAAAGCATTTTATATGCTTTTTTAACTACCTTATCGATCTGTCCTACCTTTTAAGGATCTGTGCACATATACTCCAAGTTCCTTCCTTTCCTCCACACCTCTCAGTATCCTCTCATTTATTGTTATTCCCTTGCCTTCCTAAATGCATTACTTCACACTTTTCTGGATTGAATTCCATTTGCCACTTTTCTGCCTAACTGACCAGTTCATTGATATCTTCCGGCTGTCTAAAGCTTTCATCCTGTCAACCACACGGCCAATTTTTGTATCATCTGCAAATTTCTTTATCCTGTCCCCGACATTTAAGTCTAAATCATTAATATATACTACAGAAAGTAAGGGACTGAGCCCTGTGGAACCCCACTAGTAACAGCCTTCCAGTTGCGAAAACTCTCCTCAACCATTACCCTTTGCTTGCTGCCACTGAGCCAATTTTGGATCCAATTTGCCAGTCTCCCTTGGATCCCATGGGCTTTTACTTTTTTGATAAGCCTACCATGTTGGACCTCATCAAAAGCCTTGCTAAAATCCCTGTAACCTACATCAAAGGTACTACCCTCATCGACCCTCCTTGTTATGTCCTCCAAGAACTCAATCAAGTTAGTCAGATATGACCTTCCCTTAACAAATCCATGCTGACTGTCCTTGATCTGTGTCTTTCTAAATGAAGGTTTATATTGTCCCTCAGAATTAATCCAGTAATTTGCCCACCATCGAGGTTAAACTAACTGGCCTGTAATTGCAATGATAAAGAAATTGCTCGGTTTATCCCTTCCTCCCTTTTTAAACAATGGTATAGTGTCAGCGGTTCTCCAGTCCTCTGGCACCACTCCTGTAGCCAGAGAGGATCGGAAACTGATGGTCAGAGCCTCCGCAATTTCCTCCCTTGCTGCTTTTAATAGCCTCGGATATATTTCATCCAGTCCTGACGATTTATCTACTTTCAAGGATGCTAAACCCCTTAATACTTCCTCTCTCAATATGTTTATCCCATCCAATATTTCACTCTCTTCCTCCTGAACTTCAGCGTTGGCATCGTTCTCCTCTTTTGAGAAGACAGCCGCAAAGTATTCATTAATTACCTTACCGACATCCTCCACCTCCACACATAGATCACCATTTTCGTCCATAATAGGCCCTACTCTTTCCTTAGTTATCCTCTTGCTCATTATGTAATTGTAAATCATCTTTGGATTTTCTTGATTTTACTTGTCAGTATTTTGCATGGCTTTTTGCTTTCTTAATTTCATTCCTGCACTTTCTATACTCTTCTAGACTTTCTACAGTATTGACCTCACGATATCTAATATAGACTTCCCTTATTTGCCTTATTTGACCCTGCATGCACCTTTTCATCCAGGGGACTCTAAATTTGGCAGTTCTACCCTTTTTCTTTGTGGGAATGTGTTTATCCTGAACTACATGCACCTCCCTCTTGAATGCCTCCCACTACTCTGGCACTGATTTACCTTCAAGTAACTGTTTCCAGTCCACTTTTGCGAAATCACTTCTCAGCCTAGTAAAATTGGTCTTCCCCAATTTGGAACCCTTACTCCTGTTTTTTTTCTTTGTCCTTATCCATAATTATGTTAAAACTAACTGAATTGTGATCACTACCACAAAAATGCTCTTCCACTGATGCTCTTTCCACCTGCCCAGCTTCATTCCCGAACACTAACTTCAGAACTGCCCCCTCCTCTTGTTGGGCTTGCTACGTATTGGCTAAAAAAGTTCTCCAGAATACAATTTAGAAATTCTGTGCCCCCTGTACCTTTTACACTGATAGTATTCCAGTTAATGGGTTCAATTTTGGCCCAGCCCATTCTTTGGTGCACTTACGGAGATGCGCCGCTTTTCTACATTCAGAAGTGTGCCGAAAAATTTCCTTCCCACTTTGGCCGCTATCCGGCTTCCCTGTGGTCGCGCAGCATAGCCAGTTGAGTCGGGGGTGGAGCCAGCATAGAAACATAGAAAATAGGTGCAGGAGTAGGCCATTCGGCCCTTCGAGCCTGCACCACCATTCAATATGATCATGGCTGATCATTCACCTCAGTACCCCTTTCCCGCTTTCTCTCCACACCCCTTGATCCCTTTAGCCGTAAGGGCCACATCTAACTCCCTCTTGAATATATCCAATGAACTGGCATCAACGACTCTCTGCGGCAGGGAATTCCACAGGTTAACACCTCTTTGAGTGAAGAAGTTTCTGCTCATCTCAGTCCTAAATGGCTTGTCCCTTATCCTAAGACTGTGTCCCTTGGTTCTGGACTTCCCCAACATCGGGAACATTCTTCCTGCATCTAACCTGTCCCGTCCCGTCAGAATCTTATACGTTTCTATGAGATTCCCCTCTCATCCTTCTAAACTCCAATGTATAAAGGCCCAGTTGATCCAGTCTCTCCTCATATGTCAGTCCAGCCATCCCTGGAATCAGTCTGGTGAACCTTCGCTGCACTCCCTCAATAGCAAGAACGTCCTTCCTCAGATTAGGTGACCAAAACTGAACACAATATTCCAGGTGAGGCCTCACCAAGGCCCTGTACAATTGCACTAAGACCTCCCTGCTCCTATACTCAAATCCCCTTGCTATGAAGGCCAACATACCATTTGTCTTCTTCACCACCTGCTGTACCTGCATGCCAACTTTCAATGACTGATGAACCATGACACCCAGGTCTCATTGCACCTCCCCTTTTCCTAATCTGCCGCCATTCAGATAATATTCTGCCTTCGTGTTTTTGCCATCAAAGTGGATAACCTCACATTTATCCACATTATAGTGCATCTGCCATGCATTTGCCCACCTCCTAACCTGTCCAAATCATCCTGCAGCCTCTTAGCATCCTCCTCACAGCTCACACTGCCACCCAGTTTAGTGTCATCTGCAAACTTGGAGATATTGCCCTCAATTCCTTCATCCAAATCATTAATGTATATTGTGAAGAGCTGGGGTCCCAGCACTGAGCCCTGCTTGTACTCCACTAGTTACTGCCTCCCATTCCGAAAAGGACCCGTTTATCCCGACTCTCTGCTTCCTGTCTGCCAACCAATTCTCTGTCCACGCCAGTACATTACCCCCAATACAATATGCCTTGATCTTGTACACCAATCTCTTATGTGGGACCTTGTCAAAGGCCTTTTGAAAGTCCAAATACACCACATCCACTGGTTCTCCCTTGTCCACTCTACTAGTTACATCCTCAAAAAATTCCAGAAGATTGGTCAAGCATGATTTCCCTTTCATAAATCCATGCTGACTTGGACCGATCCTGTCACTGCTTTCCAAATGCACTGCTATTTCATCCTTAATAATAGATTCCAACATTTTCCCCACTACTGATGTCAGGCTAACCGGTCTATAATTACCCGTTTTCTCTCCCTCCTTTTTTAAAAAGTGGTGTTACATTAGCTACCCTCCAATCCATAGGAACTGATCCAGAGTCGATAGACTGTTGGAAAATGATTACCAATGCATCCACTATTTCTAGGGCCACCTCCTTAAGTACTCTGGGATGCAGACAATCAGGCCCTGGGGATTTATCAGCCTTCAATCCCATCAATTTCCCCAACACAATTTCCCGCCTAATAAGGATATCCATCAGTTCCTCCTTCTCACTCGACCCTCGGTCCCCTAGTACATCCGGAAGGTCATTTGTGTCTTCCTTCATGAAGACAGAACCAAAGTAATTGTTCAATTGGTCTGCCATTTCTTTGTTCCCCATTATTAATTCACCTGAGTCCGACTGCAAGGGACCTACGCATCCTGCGCCGAAAACAGTGCCGGGACGTCTGCACATGCGCAGTGGAGTGTCCGTGCATGCACAGTAGTTCCTCGCCCCCAACCTCTCTGTGTGCTTGCTGAAGCCGCTGTGTGGGACCCGATGTTGGCCAAATGATGTGAGTAGGGGTATGAAGTGACAATTGCATGGACTGCTTAGTTCCATTTGGTTGGAAAATGCATATTTATGGACTTAAATTGGAAAATACATTGCGTATTGGGGAGCTGTGTGTGCATTAACAGGTGATGCAGTCAGTTTAAGTAGCATGTTTCTTTAGATACCCACGTTGAAAAGCCTTAACCCTACTTTGATAAATGCATCGTTTTGAAGCTTTAATCACTTTAATCTTAGAAATCACACCGGGAGGCCACTCGGCCATGGCTAGGGGCAGGTGGGCAGGAGAACTGATAGTGCTGCTGCCTGGATGATTTCTAGCAGTTCTCCTGCCCACCTGCCCCTAGCTCTGGCCGAGTGGCCTCCCGCACCGGCCGGCCCGCTGCCTTCCTGGGCCAAGTTTTAAGATGAAGGTAGGACTTACTTCAATTTTTTATTTGTTATTGAATGCTTAGAACTTTTTGTTTCCAGGATTTAGTGGTTTGTAAGGCTTGGTGCTTTAGGTGCAGGTCCTCTCCGCTTCCCTTCCCTTCCCTATCCCAGGCCGAATGGCCTCCAATGTACCTACCTGCGCCGATTTCTTTAATTCTCTGCAAGGGTTTTCTGAAGTGGCCACATACGCTGGCCTAAGTAGATTTGGAGTAACTATTAACTGGCCAAAGTTGCCTAAATGGGCAGAACTGGCATAGGTGGCTGGTAACTCCCCCTTTTGAGAGAAAAAAACTAAACTAAAAAAAATCGTAACTAACTCACTTACACTGGTGCAAATTGTGGAAAATGAGAATTTTTAAGTTATGCCAGAAAAACCAAGTTACTCCAAAAAAAACAGAGCAACTCCTGGCCAAAATTGAGCCCAATATTAGGGTAATTGAAATCTTCCACTATTACTGCCCTATTGTTTTTGCACTTGTCAGAAATATACCTACAAATTTGCTCTTCTATCTCCCTCAGACTGTTTGGGGGTCTATAGTACAATCCCAGCAGTGTGATTGCCCCGTTTTTGCTCAATATACTTTATTGTTGAATTGCAGTTTTGGGTATTCATTGGATGTACTGATGCAGTCAAATTTTTTGACAGGATATATACTGCTTTCTGTAAACTGGTAAATGGGTTTGAATTCTCAACAGCCAGAGGGTTTATTCCTACTTTAATGCACTTGCAGGGTCATTTTGCCACTGTGTTGCTGCAAAATGAGTTTCCCAGTTTTGCTTCATTGTGGATCAAAAGTGATATAACATCAATAATGAAGCTCCTCTTTAAATGCCTTGTGATAGCTCAAAGATTTATATCTGAGCAAGGCACAGGTGGTATACTAAAACAAATAACAAACGCTCATAATTATGTTCTACATTTGGGTACCCACATTAGGATTAAGTGATAATGTAATTGACAATGGAAGTATTCCATTATATTACCAGTTGGTCCACATACTTGTTACAGTCAGCTTTAAAGAACCAGCTTTCAAGAATAAATTTGTAAATGAGCAGTTTCCAAAAATGTGTATTTATTGTAACTATTTAAAGTGTTGAGGCATAGACAATATACATGCAAATCTATTTAGTTTACAGTACCTACATATTATTCAAGTTGTGGGCAAGTGACATAAGTACACCACTTCCACATTGTTATATACAAGTAGAGCTGATCTCCATGTTCAGAGAATCATTCAGCACAGGAGGAGGACATTTAGCCCATTGTGCCTTTAAAAGAGCCATCCAATTGGTCCCATTTCCCTGCTCTTTCCCCATAGCCCTGCACATATTTACTTTTGAAGTATGATCACTTATCTTTTGAAAGTCATGACTGAATTTGCTTCCACCACCCTTTCTAGCAGTGCATTCCAGATCATCATATCATGTTGTGTATTAAAAAAAAGAAAAATCTCCATCATCTCTGGTTATCGCCCCTCCTGTCAGTGCAAACGGTTTCTCCTTATTTTCTCTATCAAAACCCTTCATAATTTTGAACACCTCTACTAAATCTCCCTTAACCTACCCTGCTCGAAGGATAACAATCCCACCTTTTCTAGTCTCTCCACATGTCTGAAATCCCTCATCGTTGGTATAATTCGAATAAATCTCCTCTGCACCCTCTTCAGTGCCTTGACATCCTTCCAGTATTGGACACAATACTCTCAACTGAGGCCCAATCAGTTATGTTGACCAGCTCCTGGTTTGAAAACATCAGGAATTGTGTAGGTAGGGAATCAAGGGGGCAGGTGGTTGATGTCACTCAGGAGTTCGGCCTGGTGAGGGTTGGTGAGAGAAGCAACAGTGATAAGTTGAGCAGAGTCCGGGATTGTCCTAGTGCTCCAGGTTGAACCTGGAATAGTTGGACAATTTGGTCATAGAGAGGGTTGCACAGTATTGCTTGAGAAGGTAAAGCCAGATCTAAATGGTGGAGAATCTGAATGAGCTAACGGTGCTGACACTTCAGCGACTGCAAAACAAAAACCATCCTCTCTACTTCCATCAGTACTTACTCAAGGTATACTTTTTATCTTAACTTCATCCTTTCCAGGATTGTTACAAATCAAGAGGTGTGCAGAACCTCAGATAACTGCTTGTTCTCAAGCTAAACTTCCTGCTGCATCTCCATTCTGTTACCAGAATTGCTTTCTTCCACCTCCCCAACATTTCCCACCTTCTCTCCACTGCTATCTAAACTTTAGTTCATGGTTTTATGACCTTCAAAATTTGACTTCCTTAATGCTCTCATAGTTGGTCCCCAATCTGCACAAATTACAATTTGTTTCAATGCTGTGGCCTGAATTCTCACTTACACAAAATGCTACATTTCCATCACCTCCACTTTCAAATTATGCTGACTCCCTCTACTCCAAAATCATCATCCTTGCTTTCAAACCCCTTCATTGTCTTATGGTGCATTACCTCAATAATCTCCATCTTTATGCATCTTCTGTTCCTCCTAATACTGGATTATTCCTTCATTCTCACACTTTCTGTTCCGCCATTGGTTGTCTCTTTCATCAACTTTGCTCGTACCATCTAGAGTTCCCTTTCCTCTATTACTTTCCTCCCTGCTTTAAAAAATCAATTTCCTATCACCTAATCTGTTTTACCTAGACATACATTGCCCTGAGACATCAGGGTGTGTTATAGAAATATGTATTTTCCTTGAATTACTTATGCAAAACGTTCCATTAGGAGATTTACTTTGTAGGGGAGGGTCCACTAAAGGGTAGATTGTATATGTTCTGTGGAAGGAGTAGGCTTTTAGGCTGAATAGACTTTTCTTGTTCTTGTACTTTATTATTATGTTCTTAAGTGTTCCTGATTTTGCTTCCGCTCACCCTCTTTCATTTCTCCATTCTTTGTATGTTTTTAAAATGTATTTAACCCCTGTTTTTTTTCAATTAATATCATCTATTTTAACATTTCCATTACCCTTTTGTGTTTTAAAAATCTTCTTTTCTAAGCCTTTGTGCTGAAATCTTGGTATTGAAACACATCTCAAAAATGTTGGCCTCTGGCTGAGCGTAGACTCCTAAAACCAGTTTATTTTTAGCGATTGAGGCTCAAAGTCTAATGGTTGTGACCAGATCAACGGTTGATATATGTTGAAAGCATCACACCAGGAAGTGCTACTATATGGCAAATTTTATCTGTAGTAGCAGCCAAATTGTACCTGGAGAAGGTGATTTGTTTGTGACGCTCCAAAACCAGAAACTAAAAATTGATTTTGTAGAATTGTTTATATCTAGTTATTGTGCTAAAGTAATTTTCCTTTAGTAACTCTATTGAGCTTTTTATGCAGTTGAACCATGGCAGACACAAGTTCATCTCCACTGAAGCACTTTGTACAGGCTAAAAAGAAGATCAACACAATCTTTGATCAGCTGTTGGAATATGTTAATGAAGGGGCGAGATTTATTGAAGGTAAGACATCAATTACTAGTGTTTTTGTAGATGTGAAACAATAGTTGTCAATGCATTACAGAAAATAACAAACGTTGAACCACATATCTTGGGCACAATAACCTACAGCTATGTTGTTCATAACATTGTAAGTGGCCTAGATGTAATTCAGCAATAGACAATAATAAATGGGTTTAGTTTATATAATAACAGGATTGCTCTGCACAATGGTTAGAATAGCAGCAAGTGCTGTCTGTGGACTGTTGTAAACTTTAGAAGTGTATTGGGGTTCTCGAACTTTCCACTGCTTCTGTGTTGTCATGCTGCTTGTTCGACATCCAGTACTGGATGAGCAGAAATTTCCCTCAATTAAACATTGGGAAGACCAAAGCCATTGTCTTTGGCCCCTGCCACAAATCCATTCCCTAGCCTCTGATTCCATCTCCCTTCCTGGCCATTGTCTCAAACTGAAGCAGACTGTTCGCAACCTTGGTACCCTTCTTGGCTGAGTTGAGTTTTCGCCCCCATATCCTCTCCAATCACCAAGACCACCTACTTCTAATATTGCCCGTCTCTGCCTCAGCCCATCGGTTGCTGAAACCCTGATCTATGGTTTTGTTGCCTCCAGACTTGACTACTCTAATGAACACCTAGCCGGCCTCCCACCTTCCATGTTCCATAAACTTGAACTCATTCAAAACTCTACTGTCTATATCCTAAATTGCATCCAGTCCCATCACTCCTGTGCGCACTGGTCTACATTGGCTCCTGGTCCACCAACGCCTCATTTAAAATTCTCATTCTTCTGTTCAAATTCTGGCATGGACCCACTCCTCCCTATCTCTGTAACCTCCAGCTTTATAACCCTTTAAGAACCCTGTGTTCCTCCAATTCTGTCCTCTTGTGCAGGACCGACTTCCCTTACCCCCCCCCCCCCTCCCCCCCCATATTGTGGTCCTGTTTCCTGCTGTCTAGGCTCCAAGCTCTGGAATTCTCTCCCTAAACCTCTATCTCTTGCCTACTTTTAAGATGCTTAAAACCTACCCCTTTGACCAAGCTCATCTGTCCTAACGTCATCTCCTTTGGTTCGGTATCAATTTTTGTTTGATAACAGTCCTGTAAAGCATCTTAGAGCATTTTACTACATTAAAGGTGGTTTATAAATGCTAGTTGATGTTTTTGTTAAATCTCTTCATGATAGTTTGAATCTTTTAGAATCCTATCAGAATGAAGGTCTGGAGAAGATAACAACCCAGCAGCATTTGTCAGAGATTGAAATGTTCGCTGCTAAAGTGACTGGAATCAGTGAGGTGCTGGCCCGTAGGCACATGAAAGTGGCCTTTTTTGGGAGGTGAGAAGCAAGATGTACTACCGATAATCATTAACAGATTTATTCCTTGGTACAAAGAGGTGGATCATATTTTCTGCTGAAGCAAATATGCACCTCTGACAAGCAGCAAATTATCTTTTTTCATTCCGAAACCTTGGCGAAAGTGTACAGCAGTATCATAATTCAGAAAAGTAGGAGCACAGATTAGATAAATCAAGACGCAATGATTAGGTGAAGACTGGTTTGGGATTTGCAAACTTTTAGGTTTGGGATTTACAAACTTTTAGGTTTGTAAGAGGAAGAAAAGCCTTGCAGGAGATAATGTTTTAATAGTTTTTTGGTCAAGGGAAAGAATGAATCAGTAGAATGAGTCAGTAGGAGATACAGACCACCAAACAGTAGTAGTGAGGTTGGGGACAGCATCAAACAAGAAATTAGGGATGCGTGCAATAAAGGTACAGCAGTTATCATGGGCGACTTTAATCTACATATAGATTGGGCTAACCAAACTGGTAGTAATATAGTGGAGGAGTGTATTGTAGTGTATTAGGGATGGTTTTCTAGACCAATATGTCGAGGAACCAACTGGAGGGCTGGCCATCCTAGACTGAGTGATGTGTAACGAGAAAGGACTAATTAGCAATCTTGTTGTGCGAGGCCCCTTGAGGAAGAGTGACCATAATATGGTGGAATTCTTTATTAAGATGGAGAGTGACACAGTTAATTCAGAGACTAGGGTTCTGAACTTAAGGAAAGGTAACTTCAGTGGTATGAGACGTGAATTGGCTAGAATAGACTGGCAAATGATACTTAAAGGGTTGTCGGTGGATAGGCAATGGTCAACATTTAAAGATCACATGGATGAACTTCAACAATTGTACATCCTGTCTGGAGTAAAAATAAAATGGGGAAGGTGGCTCAACCGTGACTAACAAGGGAAATCAGGGATAGTGTTAAATCCAAGGAAGAGGCATATAAATTGGCCAGAAAAAGCAGCAAACCTGAGGACTGGGAGAAATTTAGAATTCAGCAGAGGAGGAGGTTTAATTAGGAGGGGAAAAATAGAGTATGAAAGGAAGCTTGCTGGGGACATTAAAAACTGACTGCAAAAGCTTCTATAGATATGTGAAGAGAAAAAGATTAGTAAAGGCAAACGTAGGTCCCTTGCAGTCAGAATCGGGTGAATTTATAATGGGGAACAAAGAAATGGCAGACCAGTTGAACAAATACTTTGGTTCTGTCTTCACGAAGGAAGACACAAATAACCATCCGGAAATACTAGGGGACCGAGGGTCTAGCGAGAAGGAGGAACTGAAGGAAATCCTTAATGGTCAGGAAATTGTGTTAAGGAAATTGATGGGATTGAAGGCCGATAAATCCCCGGGGCCTGATTGCCTGCATATCAGAGTACTTAAGGAAGTGGCCCTAGAAATAGTGGATGCATTGGTGATCATTTTCCAACAGTCTATCGATTCTGGATCAATTCCTATGGACTGGAGGGTAGCTAATGTAACACCACTTTTTAAAAAAGGAGGGAGAGAGAAAACGGGTTATTATAGACTGGTTAGCCTGACATCAGTAGTGGGGAAAATGTTGGAATCAATTATTAAAGATGAAATAGCAGCGCATTTGGAAAACAGTGACAGGATCGGTCCAAGTCAGCATGGATTTATGAAAGGGAAATCATGCTTGACAAATCTTCTGGAATTTTTGAGGATGTAACTAGTAGAGTGGACAAGGGAGAACCAGTGGATGTGGTGTATTTGGACTTTCAAAAGGCTTTTGACAAGGTCCCCACGCAAGAGATTGGTGTGCACAATTAAAGCTCATGGTATTGGGGGTAATGTATCGACGTGGATAGAGAACTGGTTGGCAGACAGGAAGCAGAGAGTCGGGATAAACGGGTCCTTTTCAGAATGGCAGGCAGTGACTAGTGGGGTGCCGCAGGGCTCAGTGCTGGGACCCCAGCTCTTCACAATATACATTAATGATTTGGATGAAGGAATTGAGGGTAATATCTCCAAGTTTGCAGATGACACTAAACTGGGTGGCGATGTGAGCTGTGAGGAGGATGCTAAGAGGCTGCAGGGTGACTTGGACAGGTTAGGTGAAAGGGCAAAAGCATGGCAGATGCAGTATAATGTGGATAAATGTGAGGTTATCCACTTTGGTGGCAAAAACATGAAGGCAGAATATTATCTGAATGGCGGCAGATTAGGAAAAGGGGAGGTGTAACGAGACCTGGGTGTCATGGTACATCAGTCATTGAAAGTTGGCATGTAGGTACAGCAGGCGGTGAAGAAGGTAAATGGCATGTTGGCCTTCATAGCTAGGGGATTTGAGTATAGGAGCAGGGAGGTTTTACTGTAGTTGTACAAGGCCTTGGTGAGGCCTCACCTGGAATATTGTGTTCAGTTTTGGTCACCTAATCTGAGGAAGGACGTTCTTGCTATTGAGGGAGTGCAGCGAAGGTTCACCAGACTGATTCCCGGGATAGCAGGACTGACATATGAGGAGAGACTGGATCGACTGGGCCTGTATTCGCT
The DNA here is from genome assembly GCF_044704955.1 of Pristiophorus japonicus. Taxonomy (NCBI): domain Eukaryota; kingdom Metazoa; phylum Chordata; class Chondrichthyes; family Pristiophoridae; genus Pristiophorus; species Pristiophorus japonicus. Next base: position 192,364,115 of record NC_091982.1, on the reverse strand, counting down.
GGAGTTTAGAAGAATGAGAGGGGATCTCATCGAAACATATAAAATTCTGACGGGACTGGACAGGTTAGATGCAGGAAGAATGTTCCCGATGTTGGGGAAGTCCAGAACCAGGGTTCACAGTCTAAGGATAAGAGGTAAGCCATTTAGGACTGAGATGAGGAGAAACTTCTTCACTCAAGAATTCTTAACCTGTGGAATTCCCTACCGCAGAGAGTTGTTGATGCCAGTTCGTTGGATATATTCAAGAGGGAGTTAGATATGGCCCTTACAGCTAAAGGGATCAAGGGGTATGGAGAGAAAGCAGGAAATGGGTACTGAGGTGAGTGATCAGCCATGATCTTATTGAATGGTGGTGCAGAGTCGAAGGGCCGAATGGCCTACCCCTGCACCTATTTTCTATGTTTCTATAATGTTGATTTCAACACTGAAAATGGAAGGAACAACATGTAAGCACAGTAGTTGGAGCTCCAGAGGAACAAAAGAAAAATTATGACACATTGCAAATGGTTTGATGCTAGAGATGAGAAAAGGATCACCTATCAGAAAGGAAGCCTGTTTCTTATATGAAGTGACTATTTGTACTGTGCTTTTTCGGTTGATCCTCCCGCCTGGTCGAGACCCCGCCCCCGCCCGGTCGAGACCCCGCCCCCGCCCAAACCGGATGTGCCTGAACTGGAAGTGTGGCCCCAAACCGGAATCAATCCGACCACGTGCCGCTGATCCTCCGAGAGTCTGCCGACGGACAGAGCCTGCTGGTTGTCCGCTGCTGGGCAGCCAGGCGGCCAGCGGGCGCCCGAGAGGGAGTGGGGGGTGAAGAGAGAGAGCATGGCCAGGGTTGGGGGGGGGAAGGTGGTAGGGTAGCGAGAGAGCCTGGGGGTGTAGAGAGAGAGAGAGAGCCTGGTGTGGGGGGGGGGGGCGGGTAGAGAGAGAGAGAGAGAGAGAGAGATGGGGGGGTGGGTAGAGAGAGAGAGAGAGATATGGGAGGGTAGGGTAGGGGGGGAGATGGGGTAGAGAGAGAGAGACTGAGTGGGTGGGGGGGGTGGAAGAGAGAGAGACTGAGTGGGTGGGGGGGGTGGAAGAGAGAGAGACTGAGAGGGGGTGGGGGGGAGAGAGAGACTGAGAGGGGATGGGGTGAGAGAGAGTGACTGGTTTTGAGGGGGGTAGTGGAGAGAGAGAGACTGGGCGGGGGGTGGGGGGAAGAGAGAGAGAGACTGGGGGTGGGAGAGAGAAAGAGAGAGAGAGCGTGGGGGTGGAGGGAGAGAGCAAGGAGGGGGTGGGGGGAGAGAGAGACTGGGGATCGGAAAGGAAAGAGGGAACTCACAGAAGACGGATCACATTCTTACAACCCCCCTACAAGGGACACCGTTGGAGTGGATGAAATCCAAAAGTCACTATACTGTTACTATTCACTTCATACCCAATAAACCTGTTAACAATCCGTACACAATGCCTCATCTATGGTGGGGTGGGGGGTAAGGTCATGCACTTGCGCTGGTATAAGGGACTTCGGTTGGGGGAGGGATGCACTTGCGCTGGGATACGGGACTTTGGCTGGGGGAGGGATGCACTTGAGCTTGGGGTATGGGACTTCAGCTGGGTGAGGCAGCACTTGTGCTGGGGGGCAAGGGCTTTTGCTGGGGGAGGGACACACTTGTCCTGGGGTAACAGACTTTGCCTGGCACTTGGTGGCTTCTGGGGAGGTTTATCCTCTGGCTTCTGGAAGTCAAACTGGATCGAGTTACAATTTGCGAAGTCAGTGAAAATTTGGGATGGGCGGTTCCAGTTACACAGGCCAGAGAAACTTTAGGATGTGGCTTATCCTCCAAGGGGACCAATCAGAGACAAAGGGTGGCCATTTTTACAGCACAAATAAACGCATCCTTTCTTGTATCTTGTCTAGGAGTGTAAGATAGGTGTTAGAAGAATTTTCCCAGGTACAGGAACAGTATTGAAATATTTGTTGGACTTGGCACATGAACACTAGCATTGAAGAAATGAAAGCAACAGTGTTTAATTTCCTAAATTATTGCTTTGATGATCTTGAACCCTAGGTAATGCCAGGCAGGATATTATATCTATGCCAGAATCTGTATCAGTAACTTTTTATTTTCTTGTTATCTGGAGCCACTGACCCTACTTTTTGAAAATAGTTTTGAATTCTACAGTCACCCATTCCGTTCCTGTCTTTAACCATTCTAATACTGTTACCCTGAAATAAATAAGTGATTGACCATTGAGGTACTGTTTTCTGTATTCATATATTTAGTTTGGCATTTTCAGGGTAACTGATTTTGAAATAAACCGTCTTTTGAAGTTATTCTGCTTTGAATTTGTCACAGAACAAGTAATGGGAAGAGTACTGTGATCAATGCTATGCTATGGGACAAAGTACTGCCCAGTGGCATTGGGCACACAACCAACTGCTTCCTCAGTGTTGAAGGAACAGATGGTGACAAAGCTTATTTGATGACTGAAGACTCTGAGGAAAAGAAGAATGTGAAAGTAAGGACCTGTTTGTGTTGAAATACATGGTACCTGTATACAATATGTGGGTGTTGAAATCGGTAAGAATGAAGTCAAATACCTGTATTGTTAAAATTGAATTTTCAAATAATGCAATTTTTTAGATATGCTTTGTGAATATGCTATAAGTTGAGCGTCCGAAATCTGGAATGTTCCAAAATTCGGAATGTTCCGGAATCCAGACACCAAGCCAATCCATGGCGGGGTCGTCCGGAATCCAGAAAATGTTCTGAAATCTGGACATTTTTTTAAACCGAATATCACTGCGAGTTGGGCCTATGGAGGAGGAAAAACACCAACATTTTTTTCCAAAAAATAAAAATTTCACACACAATTCACAAAACCCTTACCTATTAAATCACTGAAAAAGAATTACAAAAAAATAAAAACTTTAACTTACCTTTTTTGCTGGTCTTCAATGCAGGTTTTTCCCGGCTGCCGACCCCTGACCCAGAATCCTTGACCCGTTGCTGAACCCGGAACTGCCGCCCCCCCCCCCCCCCAACTCTGCCACCCCAGACCCCGCCATCGGACTCCCCACACTTTGCCGTCGGCCCAGGCGTTTCCGGATTCGGGAGGTCAGAAAGATATTCCGGAATGGCCTCTGTCCCGAGGCTTCTGTATTTTGGACGCTCCACCTGTACTATTTATATCGTAGTTACCTGTTACTTCCTCATTTTGCAATTCAGCATCTCTGCCTACATTTGCACTTGGAGTATGGTTATCTCGGTGAGATATTGGGGGCTGCCAGTACCTGTGGAATCGCACCCCAACACACATCACAGCATTTCCAGAAGAATAAAAGCATGCCTCCTATATTGCCCTCAGCATTGCTTTTCATTCCTCTACCAATCCCATTCTTCCCCCCAGTGTGGCTGCTATCTTGACCTGATATGTCAGCTGTACTGTATAACACCCATGTGAACGTGGACCATATACAGTAGACACCTCAAATCGCTGGAGAAATGCCACCAATGATGACTCCACAAGATCCTGCAAATCCCCTGGGAGGACAGATGCACCAATGTTGGCATCCTCGATCAGGCCAACATCCCCAGCATTGAAGCACTGACCACACAGGACCAGCTCCGTTGGGCGGGCCACATTGTTCGCATGCCTGTCATGACTCTCAAAGCAAGCGCTCTACTCAGAACGCTTACACGGCAGACAAGCCCCAGATGGGCAGAGGAAATGATTCAAGGACACCCTCAAAGCCTCCTTGAAAAAATGCAACATTCCCACCGACACCTGGGAGTCCCTGGCCAAAGACCACCCTAAGTGGAAGAAGAGCATCCCGGAGGGCACTGAGCACCTCGAGTCTCATCGCCAAGAGCATGCAGAAAGCAAGCACAGGCAGCGGAAAGAGTGTGTGGCAAACCAGACTCCCCACCCACCCTTTCCTTCAATGACTCTCTATCCCACCTGTGACAGAGACTGTAATTCCCTTACCATTGTCATAGGCAGTCCCTCAGAATCAAGGAAGACTTGCTTCCACTCTAAAAATGAGTCCTTAGGTGGCTGAACAGTCCAATACGAGAACCACAGTCCCTGTCACAGGTGGGACAGATAATCGTTAAGGGAAAGGGTGGGTGGGGCAGCCTGAGGAAAAGAGTGTTTGAAGACCAGGCCCTCAAATCCACTACCAAACTCATGTAATTCCCGTAATGGACTGTTTAGTCACCTAAGAACTCACTTTTAGAGTGGAAGCAGGTCCTGATGATGATAACACCCACCTCGATTACCAGTCGCACTCTTTCAGAACACACTGGTCGGGTCCCCAAAATGCTCCCAGCAACTATCCCCATCCCCAAAGAGTGCTCAACCACAGTGATTATCTCCAAACCCTATTCCCCTGCTTTCCTTCTGGCTCTTGCTTCAGCCCAATCCCACTCCCTCCAAGCCTAAGTCTCCAGCCTCCCATTTTCGCTGTTGCCAATTTATGTTCCAGCGGGGCCTGCTCTGCCTGATGTGTCTAACCCAGTGCATATTGGTGACTGTGCTATTGCAAACCCTGGGCATTAAATAAAAAGGTGAGAGTTAGAAATTGAGTACAGAAATGAGAGGACCATACAGAGACATTGGCAAACATGCAGAAGAGTGCAAAGATGCGACAAAGAGTTACAGAATAAAAATAATCAGACAAATAGAGATGATTAAAGAGCCATACAAAGAACAAAATGTGCAAAATAAAGAGCAACACATAGAATTACAGTAGGAGAATCATGTGAGACAATTGCAGCGAGAGAACATTTTGTGTTGGTTTAGAAAGGCATGGAGATCAACTCCAAAAACTTGTATTTTTACAGCACTTTTAATCATGTTTAAAAATTTCCACGGCACTTCACAGATAGGTGTAAAGGAAATGGATGCCCGGCCAGGAATTGCAAGATTAGGAAGGGTGACTGAAACCTTGTTGAAGAAATGGATTTAGAGATGGTTTTTAAAAGATGAAGCGGTTTAGTTCGGAAATTCGAGAGAGTAGGACCCAGGGGGCTGAAGGCCATACCACCAATCGTAGCGCAAAGGAAGGAGGTATGTACAAAGGACTAGAGTCAAAAGAACAGCTTGTTTGGCAAGGAATATAGAGCTGAAAGAAGCCATGGAGGAACTTAAGGATAAGGATTTTAAGCTGAATACATTGGGGAACAGGCTGATGATATAGGTCAGTGATGGCAAGGATGATGTACGAGTGAACTTACTGTGGGACAGGGTATGTGCATCAGAATTTTGGATGAATTGCCATTTTTTAAGGTTGGAAGGCCAGCAAGAGAACATTAGAATAGTTGTGTATGATAGGGGCAAAGACATTTACAAGGGGTTTCAGTGCCAGAAAGGCTGAGAGAGGGGTGGAGGGAGGCAGTACTGTGAAGTTGGAAGTAAGCAAACTTGGCATTAGAAAGGATACAGGGGCTGAAATTGCCCACCGCCGGAAACGCGGCACACCTACCCTGTTGCAGTTGTTTTTACCGGCGCGGTTGATGCGGTGGCCTCTTGAGCGACATTCCGCTCTTTGACTTTTTTTTTCAGCGGATCGGAAGTCGATCATAATGGGGGCGGCTGTGCGGCGGTGAGTGGAAGTTCGCATACTAGAGGAGTGGAAATTGGGGGTGGGTGGCATGCCTGTCACTCATCAGCGTAGCGCTGATATCATTGCGGTGCCGCTTCACCACGTCTCTCCCCTTCACTTAAAGGGGTGAGTTGTTACGATTCTTTAGGTTAGGTCCACTGGGCCACCAGGGAGGGTTTCAGCCGGGCCACAGCCTGGCACCCAAGAGGGGGTGCCAGGCTGCCTGTTGGCGGCCCGGACGAACCCAGGGGCATAATTGTCAGCCAGACATGGCAGTCGGCCGACAAAAAAAAAAAGATGGCAGCCGCGACAGTAGGTCCTCCCCTTTAGTGGCAGCCACACTACCATTTTGCAAGTTCTCCAAGCACAGTGCACCAGCAGGAAAAGTTGCCGGTGGCACCAAATGGCGGGAGCAAGATTTTCTTGGCAGAATTTCGCAATCCGGGTGGAGACATTGGCGGTGTGCGCACTGATGACGCAGCGGAGCGGTAGTGTGGGGGGGGGGGGGGGAGGAGTGAGTCACCGCCGGGATACCATAGGAGCGGAGTTTTCAAAATGGAGGCCATTCAATAAAAAATTTGTGGCCATTGCACTCTGCAGCGTGGCTGCTGATTTTCGGCACTAATAGACCTTAAGGGAAGGGGCAATTTTGGCCCCATGGTGTTTAAAGCTCAATTCAGGGTTGAACAGGGTACTAAGATTGCAAACAGCTTGAGACAGTAATCAGGGTGGTGAATGGAATTAATGATAAAGGAGTGGAGTTTATGGTGGGAGCCAAAGACTGTGCCTTTGGTCATCCCAGTTTTGATTTGGAGTAATTAGCTCATAATTACCTGGAGTAAGAAATATTCAAGACTGTATGTTAAAGCCATTTGATAGCACAATGGCAGTTATTGGGTTGAGCAAAGGTGGCGGAGAAGTAGCATACATGTGAAAGTTGGTCCTGTGCCTGTGAATGACAGAGGGTCAGGGAATTTCAGACGCCATAATCGTGACCACCTTCAAGAAAGGCGACAAGTCCGATTGTGGTACTTAGAGGAGTTTCTCTGCTGTCTGCCACAGGGAAAGTCATCGCAAGAATCCTCCTCAATCACCACCTCCTTGTGGCTGAAGAGCTCCTCCCAGAGTTGCAATGTGGATTCCACCCACTAAGGGGCACAATGGACATGATCTTCACCGCGCGGCAAATCGAAGAGAAATGCAGGAAACCGCTCCAACCCGCATTTGACCTCACAAAGGCCTTCGACACTGTCAACCGTGAGGCATTATGGAGCGTCCTCAAATTCGTCTGCCCTCAAAAGTTTGTCACCATCCTTCGGCTGCTTCACGATGACATGCAAGTCGTGATCCTGATCAACGGATCCGCCACAGACCCAATTCACGTTCGGACCGGGGTCAAGCAAGGCTCTGTCATCGCACCAACGCTCTTCTCGATATTTCTTGCTGCAATGCTCCATCTCACCCTCAGTAAGCTCCCCGCTGGATTGGAGATAATTTGCAGGACAAACAGGAAACTGTTCAACCTCTGCCGCCTCCAGGCCAGGTCCAAGGTCATCCCATCCTCTGTCATTGAATTATAGTACACAGACGACGCTTGCGTCTGCGCACACTCTGAGGCCAAACTCCAAGCCATTGTCAACATCTTCACCGAAGCGTACGAGAGTATGGGCTTTACACCAAACATCCATAAGACAAAGGTCCTCTACCAACCTGCTCCCACCACACAGCACTACACCCCGATTATCAAAATCCACGGTGAGGCCTTCGACAACGTGGACCATTTTCCATACCTCGGGGGCAGACATCAACAATGAGGTCCAACACCGCCTTCAGTGTGCCAGTGCAGCCTTCGGTCGCCTGAGGAAGAGAGTATTTGAAGACCAGGACATCAAACCCGGCACCGAGCTCATGGTCTACAGAGCAGTCGTGATACCCGCCCTCCTATATGGTTCAGAGACATGAACTATGTACAGCAGGCACCTCAAAACATTGGAAAAGTACCACTAACGTTGCCTCTACAAGATCCTGCAAATCCATTGGCAGGATAGGCGCACCAACGTCAGTGTTCTTAAGCCAGCATCGAAGCATTGACCACGCTCGATCAGCTCCATTGGACGGGCCACATCATCCACATGCTTGACACGAGACTTCGAAAACAAGTGCTCTACTCGGAGCGTCAGCACGGCAAGCGAGCCCCAGGTGGGCAGAGGAACGCTTCAAGGACACCCTCAAAGTCTTCTTGGAAAAAGTGCAACATCCCCACAGACACCTGGGAATCCCTGGCCCAAAACCGCTCAAAGTGGAGGAAAAGAAGGCGCCGAACACCTCGTGACTCTTCTCCCGGGAGTAAGCTGAAACCAAGCGTAGACAGTGGAAGGAGTGCACGGCAACCCAAGCACCCCCACCCACCCGTTCCTTCAACCACCGTCTACCCCACCTGTGACAGAGATTGTAGGTCTCTCATTGAACACATTGGTCACCTGAGAACTCATTTTTAGTGTGGAAGCAAATCATCCTTGAATCTGAGGGACTGCCTAAGAAGAAGAGGGTCAGCATGTAGATGAGGAAGAGGCCAAGGATAGATCCTCTGGGGACTCATGGTGATAGTGTCTGGGAGGGAGGAAAGACTATTGTTGGAGATACACTTGCTACTTTTGGATAGGTAAGAATAGAACATGCGTGGGTAGTCTCAGAGCTGTATGAAAAGAGGTGTTGGAAGATGATGGCATAGTGCTCGACAGTGTGGAGAAGTTGAGGATGAATAATGCATTGCTGTCACAATCACCTAAAGATGTTGGTAACTTTGGTTAGAGCTTTGAGAAAAACAAAGCCAGACTGGAGTGTTTCAGGAGAGATGAGCATGAAGCTGGGAAGTGACAATGTGTCAGTAACTCTGAGGAGATTGGAGATGGGGCAGTAGTTGAAGATGGAAGGGGCAAGGATTTTTTTGAAGAAGGCAATAGTTTGGAAGGGGAGAAGGGCAGTCCACGAGGAGAGGGAACAATTGACAATGACATCTAGCATGGGAGTGAGGAAAGAGAATTGAGGAGGTTTGGTTCAGATGAGAGTAGAATGGAGAGGGCTGGGAGGGAGATGAGGAAGAAAGTGCAGAATGACATAGGGTAGGGGCGGTGCGCTGGTTTGGCTAGAGTAGATGGAAGATGGGAAAGCTGAGGATGAGGGGAATTGAAGGATACAGTGTAGAGATAGCTGCACATATCTCGTTCTGGGTGACAATAGAAATTCATAAGCTTGTTGCACTTGTTATTTGAGCTAAGGGTGGAAGAGGGATTTAAGGTGGTCATGGAAAAAAGGATCAAGGTTTTCCTGGTGATTAATGGTGATCCTAGATGGTTTTGGCTGAGTAGAGTGAAACATGGTAATGCTTGAGTTGTGAAGCCAGATCTGACAATAAACGGCCGGGCCAGTTGCACACCAGTTACGTTAAAGTTTGTGCCCCTCTGACTTGAAGATACAAACCCGGCAGCGATGAGTATGTTTGTTTTGCTGGTATAAAGGACATTGAACACAAAGGTGAAGAGGCAATTAAGCAATGTGACTGGCAGAGGTGTCATGAGTGACATGCTAGAAGTAAGGAAATTGGGAGCTTAAAAGTGGCGTTGTAAGGGACCTAGGGGGAGAAGCTTCCCATGAGCATATGATTGCAATCATATTGAAGGAGGGTATGGGACATGGGTGTTGAGGGAGATGAAGAATTGGTCAGATAAAGCCTTGTAGGAGATTGCGACCATGGGTGCAGAGGAGCCTTGAGATGATGAGGTGGCCATGAATGTAGGTAGGAATTTATATGAGAAGCAAGATTGAGTGGGATCAAGAGGACAGTGAATTTGAAGGAAAGTTGAGATGAAGATTGAAGTCACCAAGGATCAAAAGTAATTTGGTGCATAGACTAAAGGAGGACACCCTGGGGAGAAAGTTGGCATGGAACTTTATGAAGCCTTAAATTACAGGTAGCATCCCAGAGTTATATATGTGTGCATGTGTCTACATTGTTTAGATTTTCCTTCCCCTTTAAAACTCTATGAAATTCAGTGGGATGTGAATATGTTAGCTAGTATTAATTACAAAGAATGTCTTTAAGTGTTCATATCTTGGAGAAGTGGTTTATATTTCATGAAAAAATTAATATGAAACAATCTGGATGTTGAAGTGTTTTTCCTCTTGATTTCTTTCTGATCCCTTTTTCTCAGTACTTTAAATAGAATTATTTTTCTTCCAGACCTCTGCATTTATTGATAATGCTATAGTACAATGTGTAGTAATATATATTTATGTTTTTAGACTGTGAATCAGCTGGCACATGCTCTGCATCAGAATGAATTCTTGGATGCTGGGTGTCTAGTCCGTGTTTTCTGGCCAAAATCGAAATGTGCTCTTCTTCGAGATGACTTGGTGTTAGTAGACAGGTCTGTTGTAGCTCAAAATAATTTGAAATTGACGTAATTATAAATTATTAAATAGCCATTTGGCGCAATGTTTTTCTGTTGCAACTAGATAGAAGCAAAAACACATTTCTCATTATTTGAAACTTTCAAGCAGTTTGGCTTCTACTTTATTGTGTCAGTAGTGTTTATTTGTAAAAGTTGGAAGTTATTTTATTGCAATTTCAAGATGTTGATATATTAGATACTTTTTATGTCAAGTCTAACTGATGTTTCTCTCTATAGCCCTGGTACTGATGTCACCACAGAGCTGGATAGCTGGATTGACAAGTTCTGTCTGGATGCTGATGTCTTTGTATTGGTGGCAAATTCAGAATCAACACTTATGCAAACTGTAAGTCTATGGTTTTTTTTGCGCTTGACGCAGTTTAAAGGTAATTTCCTATAAAAGTTGTTCCTTGCTAATTATTTCTACCTGTTTCCATCCCAAGTGCCATTTACAGAGGAATTTTCGTGTAAATGTGTGAACAAAAGTAATTTAGCAATTGTTGAAAATTGTAATATAGAGCAGCTGTTTACTAGTTATATAAATGGTAGCAGAGTGGTTATGTTACTGAACTAGTAATCCAGAGGCCTGGACTAATAATCCAGCGATGTGAGTTCAACTCCCGCCATGGCAGTTGGGGGAATTTAAATTCAGTTAATTAAATAAATCTGGAATTAAAAAGCTAGTATCAGTAATGGTGATGAAACTACCGGATTGCCAGAAAAACCCAACTGGTTCACTAATGTCCTTTAGGAAAGGAAATCTGCTGTCCTTATCCGGACTGGCCTACTGGCCTATATGTATATCATCATCATAGGCAGTCCCTCGAAATCGAGGAAGATTTGCTTCCTCTCTAAAAGTGAATTCTCAGGTGGCCGTACAGTCCAATGCGGGAATTACAGTCTCTGTCACAGGTGGGGCAGACAGTAGTTGAAGGAAAGGGTGGGTGGGGAGCCCGGTTTGCCGCATGCTCCTTCTGCTGCCTGTGCATGATTTCTGCAGCTCTCAGCGACGAGACTCTAGGCGCGCAGCGCCCTACCGGATGCTCTTCCTCCATTTTGGGCGGTCTTGGGCCAGGGATTCCCAGGTGTCGGTGGGGATGTTGCACTTTATCAAGGAGGCTTTGAGAGTGTCCTTGAAACATTTCCTCTGCCCATAAGGGGTTCGCTTGCCGTGTAGGAGTTCTGAGTAGAGCGCTTGCTTAGGGAGTCTCGTGTCAGGCATGCGGACAATGTGGCCCAACGGAGCTGGTCGAGCGTGGTCACTTTTCGATGCTGGGCCCACAGCAATGTGGTTGACTCTTAACTGCCCTCTGAAATGGCCTAGCAAGCTACTCAGTTGTAACAAATCGCTACAACAAAGTCAGCACTATGGGAATACCTTCATCACACGGACTGCAGCGATTCAAGAAGTCGGCTCACCACCACCTTCTCTAGGGCAATTAGGGATGGGCAATAAATGCCAGCCTTGCCAATGACGCCCACAACCCATGAATTAATCTTATTTTTTAAACTCCAGGTTAAATCGGATACTACAACAAACACGGAATTTATGTACCAATTTGTTTTGGTACCCTTTTACCGACTTCATACTGCCTTCTGCTGACAAATGCTAGTTTAAAATAATGCTTGTATTCAAACATTCGTAGATATAACTGAATGCCAGATAATTCAGTAGCAGAACATTACACAGCTTAACATTGAATCTGTTATTTGAGCTTGTTTTCGAAATGAGATTCTGAAATTTTAACCAGCTTTGTATTCAGAACATTTCTAAATATTAAGTTATGTCACTTTCAGGAGAAACAGTTTTTTCATAAGGTTAATGAGCGACTTTCCAAGCCTAATATTTTTATCTTGAATAATCGTTGGGATGCTTCTGCTTCTGAGCCAGAATACATGGATGAAGTAAGTTATTGTTATACTCTATAGTTAGAATGTTTTATTATAGAGCTGAAAAATGATTGCGTCTGAATATGACACATAACTGGCTTACATAGTCCTTCCTTTATTGAATGTTATAATATAAAATATAGTTGCTTAAATGTCAAATTGTATAGTATATTACGTTATAATTTTGTATATTTACTGCTGTGATCACACCTATATATATGGTAAAATGGAAAATAATAGTTGTACCCAAAGTCTGGTGATTTTTCCCGAGTATAAATCCATATCGCCTTTACAATTCAGGTACGTCAGCAACATACTGACCGCTGCGTTAGCTTCCTTGTGGATGAGCTTGGAGTAGTGGATTATGCACAGGCTGAGAATCGCATATTTTTTGTTTCTGCCAAGGAGGCTGTAAATGCCAGAATTCACAAAGCACAAGGGATGCCAGAAGGTGGTAAGTGTTGTGGTATTCTTGATTGTAAAAGTATTGGAGAAGTCTTGCACGTAAATAAAACTTGGATATTATTTTGCTGCTCTAATTACCATTCCTCTCTTTGGCTTAAAGGCAAGATTCTGGAATATGCTTTTTTAAAACTTTTATGACATAGGTTTTCAAACTGGGGCTCCAGGTTCAATGTTCCTTGTAAGCTGTGCTTTGTTCTGTTTCTTTTAATGCACAGTCCCTTTAAATTTCTGCGCACGCACAGTATTTACAATGTAAATGCTGGTGAGCAGCCTGCACAGGACCTTTCAGATTACTGCCTGGCCGTGTGCACGCACCTTAGCAGGAACATTGCCCAGGACCCAAGGTTTTACACGATGGCAACCCAGAGGTTATCAGACTCTCATCAATTTTTGTATTTTTCTGTATTGGTTGGCTTACTGACATGTTTCTATTACTGTGTACTACTAAAAATGCTTATTGCAATGATGGCGCTCTCTTCCTTTGAGTAGCTAACACTACCTTTTGGAAGTTAGGATCGGTGTCTACAGGAATGTGCCAGTATTTGCAGAAGATCCCTTGGTATGTGTCATGGGGTAGACTATGGAGAAAAGTTTATGATTAACAAACCTACTAACAACTATTTGTATAGATATCTATTACAACAAAGTGTGCCTTTCTTTCCTTGTGATTCTGAAGTGACTTGGGATGTTTTTCCTGTGCTAAAGATGCCAAATAAGTGCATGGTGTTGCAGTCTCTGGTGTTCTAGTAGTTGTAGTAGAAGTAGTTGTAGTAGAAGTAGTAGTAGTATATTGGGATTGCATTCATTGACAGCATATCTGGAATTCTCTCTTCAGGATGTGTCCTTGCCTGACTAGTCAATGCAATCAGTGATTGTAGATCATTCTTATTTTAATACTGCCTGATTATAATACAAATCAGCTACTTGGATAATTCTATATATTTTTTTATCCTCTCCTATACATTTATGATGAAGTATTTAAAAACAACTTCATATTGTTTTGCATTTTGATTTATAGGTGGTGCACTAGCAGATGGATTCCAGGCTAGGCTTTTTGAATTTCAGAATTTTGAGCGACAATTTGAGGTACATGGCAGACAGCCATCTTTTATTATTGCCCCATATGCTTAATACTTTTGTTGCAGCACCTTCTGGTCAGTTCCTAAAATAAAGTAGAGGAATTTGTAGTCCAACAAAAATAAATCTCCATAAGTTAGTATAGAATTACTATTTTAAAGGTATGGATGCAGAAGATTTTCTACATGTTTATATTGAAACATCTTGTACTATAAACACATTTATTAATTTAATAACATTGCAGCCCCTCAAGCTTAAGTTGTGCTTAGTTCATGAAGTAAGCATTGTTTCGTCAAAAAGCTTGGGTTACAGTTCAGACCTTTAGTAAAATGAAAACTGTAAACTGAGATTTTACTAAGTGGAGATTCATCACATTTTAAACTTTTTAATAGGTATTAATGAAAATGACAAAAACTGATTGTGACATTCTAAATATAGTTTGAGTTTGAATAAAGGTAACAAAAAACAAAAACTTTAAGTTTTTTAATGAAAGCAGTTTTGTAATTCCTGTCAGCATACCATGTTATGCCAGTAGGAAGACAGAAATTGTGGCCAGGAACAGCAGTTGAACGCTTCCTGTACTTGTGGCTCTTGCTCTCTGAGCGCAGGGCTGTAGACTTCTGTAATGCTTTGCTGCCAGCAGTGTTCTTGCATATTACAATTGCAAGTTTGGATGGGAACATGAATAGACCATTTGGCCTTTACAAAACTCACTGGATTTTCTTTCCAATAACTTCAGTAGAATGAAAATTAGGTGATTTCTGTTACCTATATGCCACCCACCTTGACAGGTTTTTCCCTTCTGCATTCATCCAAGGTGGTACTTGACATCTAAGCACTGAAGATAAAAATCTACCTCATACATCTTGTGATGAAATTAAGCATTACATTAGCCTTTTGATTACTTTTTGCACCTGTGAGCTAGATTTTAACCAAGACCCCTAAATCCCTTTGTTCATCTAGCCTTGTTGTGCTTTCTCATTTAAACTGTACTCCCATCTGCCATTCTTGTCCAAAGTGTATTACCTGGCACTTTGTTTTGTTAAACAGCATCTGTATTGTTCTGCCCACTTACTTGATAGCGATGTACTTTTGCAGTTTTCTACTATCTTCACAATTCACTGTACCTCTTGGCTTAGTATCATTCGCAAACTTAGATTTATTTCAAAGAAAGGTTGCAAAGCTGAGACTCCAGCTGTGTCATTGGAGGACAGCATTTGCCTTCCAGTTCAAGAATGTCACTCATGCCAATACTCTGCTTTTTACCTCTCAACCAGTTTTCTATCCACACACCTGAATTTTAGGTAGTAGTCTCTTGTGTGGAACCTTATCAAATACTTTCTGAAAATCTGTAGTTGAAGCATCAATTGATTACCCTCGCTACCGAATTAGTGACCATCAATATGACCTACCTTTCATAAAGCTATACTGACTCTCCATAATCAGTTTATGCTTTCGAAGTATTCATTTATTCTGTCCCTAATCAGGGACAGAATAAATGAGCACTTGGAAAGCATAAATGGATTATGGATTTTAGCAGTTGTCCCATTACTGATAAACTTGCTGACCTGTGGCTACTTGGCTTGTTTCTTCCTCCTTTTTGTCAAGGAAAGTGATTGTGCCTTTTCTTGTTGGAGATAATCATTGCCTGATACTTAAGACACACAATTGTTATCTGCCACTTACTTGTTAGTCCAAAGCCAGGATGTTTTCCAGGTCTTGCTGTAGGCTGGCAAGAACTGCTCCATTATTGGTGGAGCTATGGCTGGAGCTGAACACTTGTCAAATTTCTCAGTGAACAACCTCACTCCTGACTGTATAATGGAGGGAAGCTCATTGATGAGGCAGTTGAAGTTGGTTGGACCAAGGGCACGATGCTGAAAAACTCATGCAGTGATTTCTTGGGACTGTTTTGATTATCTATTCGAGGTGTTTAAAATGATATATAAATTTGATATTGCAGATAAAGAAAGAGAAATGGTTTTCTCTGGCGGGGAAAACCATTCCAAAGGAACATAATCTTAAAATTAGAGCCAAGCCATTTAGGAGGGAAATCAGGAAGCACTTCTTCAAACAGGGTAATAGAAATATCGAACAAACTTTTTCCCCCTAAAGGCTGGATGCTGAGCCAATTGAAACATTCAAGATTGAGAGCGATAGATTTATGTTGGGTAAGTGTATCAAAGGATGTGGAGCAAAGGCGGGTCACTGGGGTTGAGGTACAGATCAGCCATGATCTAATTGAAGGGTCGAGTGGCTGACTGACCTCCTATCTATGTTCCTATTAACCTCCAACAACCATAGCCATCAAAGCCTATGTGTCAGAGATAGCTCCAGTCACTGGAGGGCTCATTAAATGTGCAAAGCAGAGTTCTATGCTGGTGGTAGGACACCAATTGTAATTTCAGGTACAACCCATTCGTATCAGGTGTTGAGCTCCCTAACCAACATGTCTTCAAGGGACCACTGGAGGTTGTTCACAAAACAGCCTAGGAAATTTTTATTTTTGTGGGGCCAGGAGCATCAAAAGTGGAGGCATATGCTCCTCTGCCACCCTATTTGCTCCTCCTCACCCATGTGTTGTGACTTAACATGGTACTGCCTACTTAAGTTCACTATCTACATCCTTTGGTCTGTGTGTAACCTGTGGTGCTTATGACTGTTGATGAAAGTAATGCAGTGCTCACTTGTTCAGGCCAGTGGCAGACTGTTGTTCCAGGTCTACAAAAACAAGTTGCCGTGCTGGCTCCAAAAGATACCTTCACACAGTTCTTGCATTGCTAAATTCTGTATGTGATGTTTATGATTGAATGTATGCCAGCGACTGATTAAGAAGAGGGGACAAACGTGACAAAAGGAGGAAGATGTGAACCCTGAGCTTTGTGGGTGGGGGTGGGTCATGGTTCTAGTTTCACCCTCCTCTGCTCCCTCATTGTTCTCTTAGCCAGTTATATCTAGGTTGCCTTTCTCAATTTATCGGTTTGCATTTCAGCGCCCTTCTCTAATTTAGGCCTGGTTCCATTATATGCTATCTTGTCCTGCAAGCAACAAAGTAGTCTTGAGGTGTTGTAAGTTTAAGCACGTGCAGTGATTGACATATATCCAACCTGCAGCCTATCCTGTATGTCAGTAAATAAATCCAAATTATGCAGTTAGATTATATTGGAAAGATTTGTAGTTTGAAGTACCTTTGGATTCAGAGTGACAACAGTTTCAGATCTTAGTTGAAGCTTGTATTTGTGCTTTGCTGCAGCTTTACCATGCATGGTTAGAATTCAAAAAGTTGCAAAATTGATTTGCGTTTGGATGAGCCGCAGGAAATGAGCAAAAGGTTTTGAGGGAGCACCTCGTAGAATGCATACTTGGAATTGGATGACGGTCTATTGCTTTAGTTAGTCAGCTGTCTTCAGGTTTGCCATTTACTGATGTATTTGGGTCCCAGATCATCTGGGTGGTGCAGACAGCAATGATCCTGTCAGTTATATCCTGCCAGGCTTGCTGCACCAATCATTTCTATGGCAGATACACTTCAGTGTCAGAGGACAGCTATCGCCCCCTCGCTTCTTGCAACAGCAGTTTTTGCATACTATCATTAAATCTGGTGGTATGCAGGTGAGAAACCTTATTTTACAGAAATTTTTATATGCAAGCTCCTCTCTTCTGTTTCAGGTGAGAATGCTGCAGTTTAAATGGCTGCTGGGCCATTTAAATTCTCCACAGTTGTTGAACTTGTGAAATTCCTCTGTTAGGCAGCAGGTACATAAATACAATGTATGCACATTCCAAATATCTGGAGTAAACAGCCATGCAGGATTAGTGAATTGCAATGCATTTACCCCTGATTTGCCCAGGAAAAGGAATTTTATAATGTCAATGGGGTAAAAGTAGTGTTTCCATAATTACTTCATAAAAACACAAGGCATTCACAATTAATATTGTGCATACATGTTTGCAACAATTATAGACCTATTTAAATATTCAACAATAGATTCTGATGTTTTATATATGAAAGGCAAAGCTTATGGCACTGTACAGTGTAGATTTAAATAAAAAGAAATAAAAGCTGTACAAAGTAGTTTTTCTCATACCATTTGGAATTTTCAAAAATTGATCTCAGTCGCAATACAGCTCTCAAGTATAGGAGCTTAACAATTCCTTTATACACTAAGTTCATCTTCTGTTTGTAATGTTTGGAACAGCTGTGTTCAGGATTGTGTTTAGAAAATTCTTGAAACTTCGTAGCGCTTAAAATTGAATATATTATCTTCAACTTTCATCACTTTGTTCTTTTTTAACGCTGTGCAAAGTTAAATTGTTGATTAGCATTTTGCCTAACTATGTCTCAGTTTCTCTTTGAGAAGCTTCTTCTCTCCTACAGCTGTGTACCCTAACGTTCCTTAATAATGTGTGTGTTTTATTAATCAACATTTTGTGTTCATTGCTGAAGTCTAGACCTGCTTAGGTGACGGCTCTTACAAATGCTGTTTTACTTTACTAATGCTTTCCTTTCTGTTGTTGTATTCTTGTTTTCTCCCTTATGTTTCAACTTTTTGTTTTATTATCTTTATTCAAAAGTTGAGGTGGACAAGTATACTTAACTTCCACTGGTTCCTCCCATCCCTCTTTTACACTAAGGATATTAATAGAGCAGTATATTTATGAGCATAGCTAGGAAAGCAAATTTTGGATATGCTGTAATGCATATTAAATTCTGGGCTGCTTAAACCAGGATAGGCAGAAAGTCATGTTGCTTATTGCTTCGGTTTAATTCTGATAGACTTGTTTTTTTTTTAAGTGTAGACCTTAAATTATGCTTGGGATACTAGTCTGTGTCAACCATGGCTCAGTGGGTAGCACTCTCGCCTCTGAGTCTGAAGATTGTGGGTTCAAGTCTCACTCCTGAGACTTGAGCACTTAAATCTAGGCTGACAATCCAGTGCAGTATCAGGGGAGTGCTGCCCTGTCTCAGGTGTATCGTTCAGATGAAATGTTAAACCGAGGCCCCGTCTGTTCTCTCGGGTGATGTAAAAGATCCCATGGCACTAGTTCTAAGAAGAGCAGGGGAGTTGTCCCCGGAGTCCTGGCTCAATCAGCATCACTTTATATTTTTTTTTTAACGGATTATTTGGTCAATGGCACATTGCTGTTTGTGGGAGCTTGCAGTGCGCAAATTCGCTGCCGCGTTTCCTACATTACAACAGTGACTGTACTTCATTGGCTGTCCTGATGTACTGAAAGGCACTATATAAATGCAAGACTTTCTTTTTCTTTTAGAAATGCTTAATGCATTCACCTGCAGTTTTTTTCATTGCTATTTTAGCAGAAGAGATAACCCATTTAAAATAAAATAGTATAGAAAGTTCAAATGAATGCAGTGTGTTTGTATGCTAGTATCCCACAATTAGTTTTTTTTATTGAAAGGAAATCAGTTGGGAAATTTGCATACTTTTGATGCACAGACCAGTCCTAAAGTAAACTTGGCATTGATATAATAAATGCACATTTGGGTTATATAATTTGAAAATGTCCATATCTCCTCATCTTACAATTGCCACAACAGAAAATACAGAGTCAAAAACTGCTTCACATGGATGGTGTCTAATGGGTTGAACTATTCACAACTATCAGAACCTACTTGTATCTCTGTTTTAAATGGGCAGCCCCTTATTCTAAGATCATGCCCTCTAGTTCGAGTCTCCCCCATCAGTGGAAACATCCTCTCAGCATCCACCTTGTCAAGCCCCCTCATAATCTGATACATTTCGATAAAATCACCTCTCATTCTTCTGAATTTCAATGAGTAGAGGCTCTTCAGAAATTCTTACTCATTAACAAAACTATATAGGTTGACCTTAACAGGATATTCTGACAATTTAAATGGCTTGGAGCTTTTGTAATGTGAACTGGATTGATACAAATAACGGGAACACAACTGCAAATGCTGACTATCCAAAATAAAGACAGAAATGCTGGAAATACAGCCTCTGGTCAGTCAGCATCTGTTAAGAGAAAAAGACAAGTTAATATTTTGGGTGCCTATCCTTCATCAGAACCCCTTTGAGAATACAAGTAGGTTCTGATAGTTGTGAATAGTTCAACCCATTAGACACCATCCATGTGAATCAGTTTTTGACTCTGTATTTTCTGTTGTGGCAATTGTAAGAATTTCTGAAGAGCTTCTACTCATTGGAATTCAGAAGAATGAGAGATGATATTGAAACGTATAAGATTATGAGGGGGCTTGACAAGGTGAATGCAGAGAGGATGTTTCCATTGATGGGGAGACTAGAACTAGAGGGCATGATCTTAGAATAAGTGGCCGCCCATTTTGAGATTCAGAGATGAGGAGGAATTTCTTCTATGAGGGCTGTAACTCCGTGGAATTCGCTGCCTCAGAGAGATGTGGAAGCTGGGACATTGTCTATTTCTGTCTTAAATTTATTCAGTTTCTTAAACGATAAGGGGTTATGGGAAGTGGGCAGAGAAGTGGAGCTGAGTCCATGATCAGATCAGCCATGGTCTTATTGAATGGCGGAGCAGGCTCGAGGGGCTGTATGACCTACTCCTGTTCCTATTCTGTTCTTATGTAACTGCCACCAGTTTGAGGTCCAGTCGGAGGAGAGGCGGAGGGAAGAATATAGATTCAGCAGAGGATTCAAAGGGGATAAAATAGGGGAATAGACTAAAAGGAGAAAGACTAAAAAGAAAATTAAAGTGCAAAACAATGTTTAAACTTGCCTTCATAATCCACTTGAGAAACTGAAATGGTGGTCAAAGGCTCTGACATTTTGCTGAGACAGACTATGAAGATGTTCTCAGATTGGGCGCAAAGCCACCTAGTGGTCAGATTCTGTAATTACATCATGACATGTTTACATCGGCAAATTCTACTTTAAATTAGGAAATACAAAATTATAATGGGGTAGAAGTGAGACAAAAATGTGACAACAGGAACTAAATAGGCAGATAGGAAGTGTGTTCAAGATTTTTAACAACATAGATTTTCTTAATGTTCTCCCAGGGGTTGTGACAAATATCAGGTATTCTATTACTCAAGTCTATCATAATTAGTACCTCAATCTGTGTTTGTGCCAAACAGATCTTTACATGTGAAAACACAATTCAATCACTGGCAGCAGTTTATGTCCTTACATAGTTTATGTCCATATATGTAGTGAAAACTAAAATATGTTTTACATTATTTTATGCATGTATATAAGTTTCTTATAAATAAACAAACACATTACTGTGAATAGAAATATTTAGTCTAAGACACTGTCTTGCTGCTGTTTTTGTATTTTTGTTTAATGTGAATTTTATTTTATGCTTGTGTTCTGTTGAAGTTTCTACACATTTCTTTAGAACCAGCAGCAAGTCTGTATCTGAGCATATCTTTATATTTGTCCAATGTAAACAATTTGGAGTTCACAGTAATGTGTTCCTGCTTGGGCCTCGCAGGAGTGTATCTCGCAGTCAGCAGTGAAAACAAAATTTGAACACCACACTATCAGAGCTAAACAGATCATAGACACTGTGAAAAAAATCATGGACTCCATCAATGTGGTTGCAGCAGAAAAAAGGTAAGAGAAATCTTCAGTGGCTTGATTCACATACAAGGCAACAGTTTGGGGAAGTTGAACCTGTGTAAGCTTTGTAGTTACCTATGGCTTCAAATAGAGATACTGAGGTGATCACTAAGATGTGATTTGATTCTTTTAACAAACTTTAATGTAACTGTACTTAATTGTTACTAGACTTGAATTATACTTGGAATTCTATTGTAAGAATGAAACCCTATTTGTTGAGTTAATTATTGGGGGCAAAATTCAATTCCACAATAAATATATAAATTCCCCAGACAATCCTACCCCCCCCCCCCCCCCCCCCCCACCTACCTCCCTCACCCAGGAAAAATTCAGATAGTATACAGTGAAAATGCACTCTTCCCAGTTGGTCTGAACCAGCATATATCTCTGGGTTCTGGTCGTTACTATGGCCTAGCACAGGAACATCCCTTGGAATAAGAGTATGTTCAAAATTGGACAAGAAAACTGGAATGCTACTGCCAGGACATCACTGTCTCCAGCAGTGGTACTGGCCAACACCTTCGAATACTTCTGGCTGCTGTCTAAGAATAATAGCCTACAACCCAACTGATCCTTGTTGGTGGCCCTGAAAAGGTTTTTAAAAAGGTTTGGCGGTGGGATTTCAATCCCCATCTGGTCCTCCAATCAGCAGGAGCTGGGTGCACCATCTAATTCCTGCTTTGTGGGTTTTACTGTTTGGCTCTCTGGCAGGACGAGACCCAGGAAAATGATGAGGGATGCATTCTAACATCACTCGTGTCAGTTATGCATGATTTATATTCTCCTGCCTGTTTCAAGCTCTCTACCCATTCCTGGGAGAATACCCCAGTGGTGCATGTGAAGCACAAAAAAAGGGTTTGGAGACATAGCATAAAGAGTCTTTGTCTCGTTCTCTGCTTTGTGCCTGGAAAATCAACAGCCCCCAAGCACGAAATAGAGGAAAATTAGCCTCTGCGGCAATAGAGAGCAGCTGGTGATGGTGGGGGGGGGGGACTATTGTATATATGCATGTTTCATATTTTTTTTCCATTGGTTATATTTAATGTATTTATTATCATGCATGCCTTTGTTACCTCAAGATTTGACTCTTCCAATGCTCTCCTGGCCGGCCTCCCAACTTTCACACTACAGAGGCAGAGAGGTTGTTTCCACTGGTCGGGGAGACTAGAACTAGGGGGCACAGCCTCAAAATACGGAGGAGCCAATTTAAAACCGAGTTGAGAAGGAATTTCTTTTCCCAGAGGGTTGTGAATCTGTGGAATTCTCTGCCCAAGGAAGCAGTTGAGGCTAGCTCATTGAATGTATTCAAATCACAGATAGATAGATTTTTAACCAATAAGGGAATTAAGGGTTATGGGGAGTGGGCGGGTAAGTGGAGCTGAGTCCACGGCCAGATCAGCCATGATCTTTTTGAATGGCAGAGCAGGCTCGAGGGGCTAGATGGCCTACTTCTGTTTCTAATTCTTATGTTCTTATAACCTTGTGCTCATCCAAAATTTTGCTGCCTGTATCTTAACTCTCACCATGTTCCATTCACCCATCACCCCTGTGCTCGCTGATCTGGCCATGCCTCAACTTAAAGTTCTCATCCTTGTTTTCAAATCCCTCCATGGCCTCGCCCCTCACTATCTCTGCAACCTCCTCCAGCGCAGAAGCCTTTGAGATCTCTGCGCTCCTCCAATTCTGGCCTCTTGAGCATCCGAATTTTAATCGCTCCACCATTGGCGATCGTGCCTTCAACTGACTTGGCCCTCAGCTCTGGAATTTCCTCCCTAAACCTCTCCGCCTCTCTATCTCTCTTTCTTCCTTGAAGACATTCCTTAAAACCTACCTCATCTGCTCTAATATGTCCTTATGTGGCTCAGTGTTAAATTTTGTTTGAAAATGCTCCTGTAAAGCACCTTGGGACATTTTAATATATTAAAGGCGTGATACAGATTATGCAAGTTGTTATACGTGCAAGATGTTGTATTGTAGATTATGTAGCCAACCCAACTGTATCATACATTCCTTTCCACAGTATAGAAAAAGATATCTTAGAAGAGGCGGTCTTCAGTTATTGACATTGTCTGCATGATGAAAGCTTTTTTCTCAAAAGAATACCACACCATTCTAGTCTTTTGACATGAGACCATATGTACAGTTGAGTAGGGAAGGATTAAGATGCAAAATTAAAGGGACAGTGCCCCTAATTGATTGTGTCCATGGTGGCAGAATATACAGTTTGTATCTGGAGAATGGATATCATGAAGAATGAGGAAAAACCTATTTAATCTAGCATTTTCCAATGTGGGTAGTTTTCAGTAATATATGAAAGAAATGGTATAAATTGAATTAAGTGCACGTATGCACAAAATATAAACATATAAGTAAAACCTGCCCTTTCTGCTCTCAGAGTGTTTTCCTTGGAGGAACGAGAGGACCATCTGGATCGACTGGAGTTTGTGCGAAGTCAACTGAACTTACTAACAGAGGACTGCAAGAGAAACATAAAACTGGTGACGGAAGAAGTAGAAGCTAAGGTGAGAATTTGTAGCCCTCTCTCCAAATAAAAATTGCTTGCCTTTAACAGTTAGCCTCCAGTTTACTGTAGGCCATTACTGAGAGTAAACACAATATAAAATCTGCGTAATATTTCATTTCTCATTTGTAGCACATTGATAAGTCAAGCAAAATGGGGGATGTTAATATTCTTTAAAAGAATTTCATCTGGTGTACGATGACTTTCCCTCCTGGCATTTCTACCCTCGGATGTTTTTCTCTCATTGTCTTTTGGTTACATTCACGCTGCCTTCAACTGAACTCAACAATGCCTGGTTCCTGCTTATGGGCTTAATAATTATTTTCAATTCTCTGCCAATTCCTGATTTTGTGGTAGTTGTGCTAGTTGAGTTATATTCCTTATAAACTGAAGAGGACTGCACAATTTATCGCCATCCCAAAGGAAACGGAGAGAGAGAATGAATTTCCCAGTTCTACAGAATTATAACCCAAGCCTTGCTACTGTGTTTGTTGCTGCTGATGCTTTTGTCTTAGGATAAGGTACCAACATTAGGGAACATGAACCTGAGATCTATTTATCCAGACAATGTATCCGGGTATGTAAATATTCAAGCTTGAGAGAATAGTTAGTGTTCTTATATGGTTCAAGGCCTTGTATTCACAACAAATGGAGTAGGACGATATCACCATTGTAGATGAACTAATGAGAGATACATTCCTGTATGTTGACAAAATGCAGACATGGTACTGATGTGAATCGAACCTTGTCCATTCTGCTTACCTCAAGGAGGAATGGAATGCCACAGCGGATGCCTTCAGCAGAGAATATGTGTGTGAGAGAATCCCTTTGTCGAGGGAAAATCTGGTTCATTTTTGGCAGATTAAAAGTCCTTGGTGACTTTTCAAAACAAAGATTCTGCTACGGGAATTAATTGCCATAACATTGGTTATCCTAGGTTAGAAAATTTATTGTAATGCTGGTTAAAAAAAATGGAGGTGCAGATGAAAGGAAAATGAAGTTATCCTCTAAGAGGAGATTTGAGTTGCCATGGCAACTTTTAGTTCTTGATTCTGTTGCTAGATTTCTTGCTGGAGTCGGTAGGTTTAGGTTCAAGCCTCAGTCCAGAGACTTGATCACATAAATGAGGTTTGACATTCCAGTGCAGGACTGAGGGATGCTTTGTTGGGTCTGCTGCCTTCAGATGAGTCATTTCAGGTGAACATTAAAATACTATGCCACTATGACCAGTCTCCTGGCCAAAATTCTTCTCTCAACCAGGAGCACCAAAAATAGATTAACTAGTCGGTCATCTCATCGCTGTTTGTGGCATTTTACTCTATGTAAAATGGTCACCATGTTTGCTTGCCTATTAGGGACTTCAAAGTATCTCATTGTATAGGAAGTGCTTTGAGACATTGGTTAGATATTATATAAATGCGAGTCTTTTCTTTTTAGCCATTTTGATTTCTAACATGATGAATTTATTCATCATTTTATTTAAATCTTGAACTTACTTTCTTTGATAAATTGCCATATAGAGCACTCTAGGCCCAGGGCATCCATTTGGTAGTATGGCTGAGTGGAACAGCTTAACTATGAAACATTTCTTTGCCATCATTATGGCTACCTTGCTTTAACTCTGAGATTAATTTCCATTCTTAAATGTTTGACAACCACTAAGATGAAACTGTTGATGTCAATGGGGTCAAGTTTCGGCCTGAGTTGCTCCAATTTTTTTTTTAGAACGGAGTATCTTAGAAATTGCAATTCTCGGTATTTAGTTTGCTCCAGTTCTAGTCAGTTAGAACAGTTTCATTTTGGAACAGATTTTTTTTTTCAAAAGGGGGCGTGTCTGGCCACTTACGCCTGTTTTGCAAGTTTAGGCAGTAAAAACTTACTCCAAACTAACTTAGAATGGAGTAAGTGTAGATTTTTGTATGCTCAGAAAAACCTTGCCTACACTTTAGAAATCAGGCGTAGGTTACAAATCAGGCATAGGGAACGGGTGGGGGCGGGGAAGGGAAGTAATTAAATTCTACAAGCATTCAACAGTCTTACTTATACAAATAAAAAGCCATCCTGAATAAAAAATTATAAACAAAACAAATACAAAATATTGAATATTCCTACCTGTGTGAAGCAGTAGTAGCCTTCGAGCTGCGGTGCTTCAGGCAGGCCTTCCATGTAGGAGACAGGGGCGGTGTCAGTGGCTCGACGACAGCCGAAGAAATAGCAAGCAGCCTTCGAGCTGCAAGGGAGGCTGAGTCCATTCGGCCACGGGATAGGGGCGGCGGCAGTGGCTGACGGCAGCCGGAGAAACAGCAAGCAGACTTCGAGCAGCGAAGAAGGCTGAGGTAATTCGGCCACGGGATAGGGGCGCTGGCAGTGGCTCGACGGCAGCCGAAAAACAGGAAGCAGTCTTCGAGATGCGAGGGAGGCTGAGGCCATTCGGCCAGGGGACAGGGTTGCCGTGCAAAGCACCGGGAGGGAGAGCCAGTTTGAAACTTAAATTTGTAATTGCAGTATGGGTGCTGCATTGTCAACACCACGGATTATGCAATGGTTCGCCAGCAATTCACTGCATAGGAGAGAATTGATTAGAGCTCACTGCACCAGGAACGTCATAGTCCGTAGACCTTACCCACGTCGGCAATATCGAGCCAGGCGCTCGTACCTGGACATGAGCGAGGCTGATTGTGTCAAAAGGCTGCGTTTCCGCGGAGAAGTTGTCGTTGAGATCTGTGATATGCTGAGAGCACATTTGCAGCCCAGAAGCAGAACGCCAATTGCCTTGTCTGTTGAACCGAAGGTAACAGCTGCACTTGCCTTTTATGCCTCGGGATCGTTTCAGGCTAGAACTGGAGATGTGTGCGCCATCTTTCAACGTGCAATACATGCCTGCGTTTATCAGGTTACGGCTGCACTGTTTGCGCGGAGGAATGACTTCATCAAGTTCCCAATGACTGCACAAGCGATCCATGAGAGGGCTGTGGGCTTCTTCAGGATTGCTGGCTTCCCAAAGGTACAGGGTTGCAGTGATTGTACCCACATCGCCTTGCGAGCACCTGTGGAGGATTCCGAGCAGTACAGGAATAGAAAAGTTTTCCACTCCATCAATGTGCAGCTCGTGTGTGACGACAAGCAGCGCATCATGTCAGTCGATGCGAGATACACTGGCAGCACCCATGATGTGTTCATCCTACGCGACAGCGTTATATCTGACATGTTTGAGCAGCAGCCAGAGGGGCAGAGCTGGCGACTGGGAGACAAAGAGTACGGCCTGACCAACTGGCTCATGACGCCCCTACGCATGACACAGACGGAAGCTGACCGTCAATACAACATGGCGCACATTGCGACGCGCAGCAACATTGAGAGGACCATTGGCATATTGAAACAGCGTTTCCGATGCCTGGACCATTCCGGAGGTCACTTGCAATACTCTCCTCAGATTGTCGGTCACTTCACTGTTGTGTGCTGCATGCTCCATAACTTAGCCATCATGAGGCAGTAGGATCTGGTAGTGGAACCAGAAGACCCACATGAGGGTCCAGTGCCTGATAGTAATTTGGAAGAGCAGGATGAGGATGATGACGATGATCAGGAAAGCATGCAAGTGCCTGGTGCCGGAGCACGAGGTCGGAGGAGGGCGGTCCATCGTGCTCCTTTAACGATTATTCGAGCCCTGTGCCAGCAGCTCATCCGTGAACGCTTCAATTACTGATGCCTGAGGGCTCCGCGACCACTGTTGCGCATGGACATGTTTATTCTTTGGAGTTGTTCCGACGTTGCATGGTGTTAATGAAAGATGATTCAGTTTTAATGAAAAAATATTTTATTGAAAAGTTAACGTCACTGTAATAAAATATTTGTTGTATCAAACTTTACTTTTTAATATGATTCCTGAAGATCACTTAAACTTTAAGATCACTTTTAAACTTGTAAAGTTACAAAACAATTTCAATGTGAAAAATCTTACACTCTTAAGATCACTTAAACTTCAGGATCACTTTTTAGGTGCAAAATTAAATAAGATACAAATGTGAGAGCATTTACACTATAAGATCACTTAAAAACCATAAGATCACTGTAAAGTTACAAAACTTACAAAACAATTTCAATTTTAAAAACGCTACTACAGCTACATTAAGAACAAGAACAAAAGCAGCAAAGAAAGGCTGCAACCATCTCTCGTCCACATCTCAGTGAATGTTCACTTCTTCATAGGGGTGTCATTTGATTGGGCGGGTTGTGTGCCCTTATTGCAGCAGCTATCTCCATGAGGGCCTGTGCCGTCGATTGCACTCCCTCGGACATTCCCTCCCTAAGTTCCCGTGCCATTACTGCTATTTCTCCCATCAGTACCATCACCTCTTCACCCACTGCACTGACGCTACCGATGAGTGATCGGGTAAGCTCATTGGTCTCCATACCCAATGCCACAACCTGAGCCGCATCTGTTGCACACTGCATCTCAGGAGAGCGTGTCTCCAATCTCCTTCTCCTCTGCCTGGGTCTGCCTCGTGGCACCACTACACTGGGAGACGCGGGCAGGGACGGTGGGACGCTCGGTGTTCCAGACAGCAGTACTAGAGTGAGAGGCGCGGACTGGGACGGTGGGTGAATGGGTGTAAACTGCTCCATTATATCACCAGCACCATTGGGACCCGCAACGTCGGAATCAAAACCATGGAAGGTAGAACCAGAACCTATGCGAGTGGGAGGCGCAGGCTCTGACTGTGGGGCACTAGTTGTAAACTGCTGGATTACACCAGCAGCACCACTGGGACCCGCAACATCGGAATCAAAACCATGGAAGGTGGAACCAGAACCTATGCAAGAGGTTGAAACTCTGATGCCCCTTAATGTGGGCTCATAAACATTAATTTGGAAGGTCTCCCCTGTAGACATTTCAGTCATCGCCGCCAGCATCCAGTCTGGATCGTCCGCATCTGGTTCTACTGGTTCTTGTTCAGGATCTTCAGGGTTGGCATCATCATCATGTTCTGCAAAATATATCAGAACAGTCAAATGTTTAACAGCAAGGGAGGGGGCAGGATGGGTGGCATGAGTACTCTCACACATAGCAGGCCAGGCAGCAGATTGATTTGAAGGGCCACGATGCATTTTCAGGACTTACCCTCTTCCTCGTGTGCGGGCCCAGCTTGTGCTGTACTGATTGCTTTTCTCCATGTACGACTCATCATGGCAGCTACCCTCTGTTCCAAGGGTGTCAGTAGATGCAGATTGTGCGTGCCTCCTCCTGTTCGAGTTGCTTCCCTTTTGTGTTGTGGGCCAATTTGTTCTGCAAAGAGTAAAATATAACTTTTTACAGAGTGCGTCTTTCTGCAGGGTGGGACATACAGATAGTCACATAATTACAATTACATTAAAAAATTTAAATATTACTTACACTAACTAATTGACGAAGGTCGTGCCATTTCTTTTTACACTGGCTTCCAGATCTCATGGTATGCACCACTGCACAGTAATCTACTGCAACTTGGTTCCAGCGTTTCTTCATTTCTTTAGGTGGCACTTTTATGCGACCTCTGTTGCTGGTATCCAGCTCTTGCCATCTCTGCTCAATGACGTTTACTAATATCTCCACTTCCTCATGCAAGAAATTCTTTGTTCTTGGTGAATGTTGTTCCATTGCTGTATTGAATTGACAATCTTATTTTTCAAAGCACACAGTCCTTATTTTGCATGCACAAATGCAGCACTTGTTCTAGAACACTCTGCAGCACTCACTGATTTCAGCAGGTGATTTCTTCAACAGTGCTGCTAAAAGCACTCCTTCAGGCATAAAAAAATCACCAAGATTCAATCCCAAGCCTTGTCAGAGGCCCACGAAACAAATCAGCACTTTTCTTCAAGTTCCTTTAAAAATGGCCGAGTGCCAATGTTTGTGACCTACTATGCACGCGCGCTCCAACGCGCAGAGCTGCCGGCACGACGTCCTTGCATTTAAGTTAGCCCCGCCTCCCTGCACTTGCAGAATCAGCGTGACTCTGTGGCTCCGCCCTCCGCTGATGTCTGCGCGACGAGCTCCGAGGGACCTGCAGGGAGGCCGAGAATTCCAAGGTAAGTTTTTGTCGCGCCTAACGGGCGTCGATGTCGGGGCTGCGCCGTTCTAGGAGCGGCCCGAAACTTGACCCCAATAACCCAAAATTTCAATATCCTAATTTGCCCTTGGTGTACAGAAGATAACTTAATCTTTCTCTTCACAGACATTGGATATTTTTTTTTAATCTCTGTACAAATACGTCCTGCATTGTACATTTGGAATGAATTGGGCAAATTATCTGCAGCTTTATTTAGTTGGAATTTTATCTAAGTATGTATGAAGCTATTTGTGTTCTTTGTACTGCTAATAAGGATTCTAATTTTAATTATCACTTGGAATACTGTCAAATATTATGAGATTTTGTTGCAAATATTTAATTTTTTAACACAAAATTGGTATTTCAGGTTTCTGCTGCAATGACTGATGAAATCTGCCGGCTTTCTATATTGGTTGATGAATTTCATGGAGACTTCCATTCTTCTCCTCCAGTCTTAAAGTTTTATAAAAACGTGAGGAAAAAAAAATCTGTTTTTTCAGCATTTTGACAGAGGAAAAAATAATCTGTATAATAATACTTGTGTAGCTTGTTAATATCACTAACTTTTTATAATATATATAATTATTATATCTCTCTTACAGGATCTGCACAAGCACATTGAAAAAGGACTAGGGAGAAACTTGGCTGATCGCTGTTCCAGTGCAGTCCATACCTCATTGCAGACAGCACAGCTTCAAATGATCGGTTAGTATTTCGAGAGGTGACTTTAAGTTAAGCTTTTGAATTCAAAAGGAGGAACTTTCACAGGTCTGACGTCACTTTTGAAGCCGCTTTTGAAATTGAGGCCTATCCAGTTCAGTAGCAAGTACAGGTTGAGCGTCTGAAATCCGGAGTTTTGAAATTCGGAATGTTCCGGAATCCGGACACAGGACTGATCCGTGGTGGGGTAGTCCGGAATCTAGAAAATGTTCTGGAATCCGGACATTTTTTTAAACTGATTAGAACATAAGAACATAAGAATTAGGAACAGGAGTAGGCCATCCAGCCCCTCGAGCCTGCTCCGCCATTCAACAAGATCATGGCTGCGAGTTGGGCCTAGAGAGGGGGGAAAAACACCACCCCCCAAAAAATTCAAAAAAATAAAAATTCACAAAACCCTTACCTACAAAATCGCTGAAAAAGAATTAAAAAATAAAAACTATAACTCATCTTTTTTTGCAGGTCTTCAATGGCCGTCAACCCCCCCCCCCCCCCCGCCCCCCCCCCCCCCCCACACTACCACCTCAGCCCAGGCGTTTCCGGATATGGGACATTGGAAAGACGTTCTGAAATCCGAAAATACCCAAAATCCAGAACAGCCTCAGTCCCGGATTTCAGATGCTCTACCTGTACCTCCCCTCTTCAGGCACATCACCCACATTTTAGGAAAGGAGGAGTCCAATCCCAACCAAAAGTTAAGAATTAACCAAAAAAACAATCGTGAGGCATGGGATAATCATTTGTAAGCAATGCATACTTGTATTTCAGGGTCCCATTATCAGAGATGGAAATCTGGGCACGTTATTTGGCCCCATGTGGCAATTCTACACATTCTGGAGTTGGGGAATCCAGATTTAACAAAACCCAGAGCAGATGCATCAAAAAGTCCTCTGACTTATTTACACCCAATGATACGTCTCAGCGCAGTCATTAAGACCTGTTGTGTAAATCAAACATTGTAGTAATGGTCTGTTGTCATTAGAGGGAGCACTACTATTAGTGAAGCTCAGTTAGGGTCTTGAGTTGACAGACAAACGGCCTGTATTTTGCGGTCAGTGCAGACGAACAGTGCTTGCCATTCATTACTCTTGCACTTGCCCACAGAATTTCTGTGGGCTTCTACACTGTAATTTGTGGTTATCAGACAGTCAAAGCAGCACGGAGCCCTCTACATGGGCTCTGGAATCTGTGTGAACAGGGAAAGCAAAGGTGAGGTGAATGGTGTGTGTCCTCAACCAATCCTTACTGAAGCACAGAGTTTCAACCAGGAAGTGTAAATTAGAATATTTCATTCAACATCAAATCATGTACAGAAAGTGGAATAAAGGGAGGGAAAGAAAAATGGGATTAAGAGTGAGAGATAAGAGACAAAGAAATAGTTTTAAATTTTTTCAAAATGTTTTTACAATCTCCAACCATAATTGAAATCTGAAAGAATAGGACTCCACATTTGTAAAAGTAAATTTGCAGTGCCAGCGAGGTTGGTTGGCAGTAATTAAGACAGAGTTAAAATTTCACT
The DNA here is from genome assembly GCF_044704955.1 of Pristiophorus japonicus. Taxonomy (NCBI): domain Eukaryota; kingdom Metazoa; phylum Chordata; class Chondrichthyes; family Pristiophoridae; genus Pristiophorus; species Pristiophorus japonicus. The sequence continues at coordinate 192,332,207 of NC_091982.1, read as the reverse complement.
TGCACTTGAATGGACAAGTCCTAATTTTTCCTGGCGTGTCTAGTGAGTAAGTATTGCAACTTCAGTGAATCTTTGGCATTCTCTACCCCAAAGGGCTGTGGATGCTGAGTCATTGAGTGTATTCAAGGCTGAGATAGATAGATTTTTGGACTCATGGGGAATGAGGGATATGGGGATCGAGCACGAAAGTGGAGTTGAGGTCGAAGATCAGCCGTGATCATATTGAATGGCAGAGCAGGCTCAAAGAGCCACATGGCCTACACCGGCTCCTAATTCTTATGTTCTTGTGTCTCTTGGTGAGGTACTGGTGTAACGAAGCTTATGGAGGAACAGGGCAAGTAAGGCAGCAACTTGCTGATTTCCATGTTTAACTGCATGTGCCGGAAGTTGCTGTCTGCTTTACTCCTTAATAATGGTGAGCGCTGATAGTCGCACCGGTATTCTTAGCGCAAAATCTGGGCTGTCCGGTATTGGATCCTTGCAATTCCAAATGGACCTATGCACAATAAACCCGATGTTTGTAAAATGGTCTGATACTGGACCATTATGTTGGCAGTTATTTTTCCACTGCATTAGATTTAGATATTTGTACTGTATAAGATAGGTACCTTCAGGAAAAATGATTCCTATGGCTGATAATTTGTTTTTGAAAAGCTTGGATATCAAAGTTTCTAATAGTTGCATAGGTTTTGTGACCAAAAAGAGTAGGGAGAGGGAAAGGGTGAATATATTTTAGAACAAATGGAATGTTGAATAATGCACTTATTTGCTATCTTTCATAAGGTTACAGAGATTCTTAATTGCAATTATGTATACTATTTAGTAACATTAGATTTAGCCGTTGATGTATAGTAATGTGATGTGTAGTAATGAGACTTGCTTACCTCCGAGCTCTCCAAAGCCTTTCCATCACCTACAAGACACAAGTCAAAAGTATGATGGAATACTCTCCACTTGCTTGAACGGGTGTTGTTGCAACAACATTCAAGCAGCTCCACACCATCCAGGACAAAGCAGTCTGCTTGACTGGCACTTCATCTACTAGCTTAAACATCCAATGGCATACTCTGGCTGGAGTGGGTGCCATCTACAGGATGCACTGCAGCAACTTACCAAAACTTCTTCAACAGCACCATTCTCCACTTCTCCGAACCCGTGATCTCCACCACCTAGAAGAACAAAGGTGCATGGGAATAGCATCACCTTCCAGTTCCCCTCCAAGCCGCGCACCATCTTGAGCTGGACAAATATCGTCGCTCCTTCCTCGCCGCTGGGTCCAAATCCTGGAAAAAAAAACAACTAACAACATTGTGGGAGCACTTTCACCACACAGACTGCAGTAGTCAAGGAGGCGTCCCACTACCACCATCTAAAGGGCAACTAGGGTTAGCAAATAAATAGAGCCCTTACCAGAGATGGCCACATCCCAAGAATCATTTTTTTTTTATATTTGAGCTAATTGGGTGCAAGTCAGATGTACCATACTGGGCACAAGTTGCTCCTCATTATTTGCTCTGCCTCTTCTTTTGGTACTATCTATAACTCTTGAAAAGTGATAGAGAACCAGAAAAAAACTTTGTGGTTTATCATTGCTATGAAAATATATTGAACTTTCTAGGCTATTTTGAAATTGTATTTTAATGGCACCTTAAATTTTGGTTCTTGCCTTGGAAGGAGGGAGGAAAGGAAGGAGAGAAAGGTCCATTTAAAAAAAATATATTGAAGGGAGTTAAATAGAATGGCCTGGGGTAAGGTAGTTAATATAAAACCTGGATAGAAGAACCAGATAAATCACTTTCTAAATGCAAGGAATATCTTCACACAAGCATTACGTTCTACTTAAAATCAGTAGGTGTTGAGTAAGCCCAAGAATTCAAATATTGCTTGGACTTGAATTGGCAGGGTACATGAATCTGAGGAGATGTAAAACACAGATTGATGTCATGAAACATGATAAAAATAACCGAGCAAGCTGAATGGACAGGAGTTTTCTTGAAGATCTCTTTTGTTCAGAATTACCAAAGAAAGCAAAGTTTTTACTCTCGGAAAGCACCAGCATCAAACCTCAAAATGGGTTTTAAATTTTTCATGGTTGAATGCAAATAACTAGTAGTTTTCAGATCTTTTGGTGAACAACAGTAACGCAATTAACATATCACACTGTGAAGCTAATGTTACATTTTCTGTTAAGATAGTGCTTAATTTAGACACAGTACCTTGATCAAACTCTCTATGTATTTTCCAGGGAATCTTAAGCCTTTGCTTCCATTAAATATTCAGAATCAGGTCAATGTGCTGTTACCATACCATAAGTTTGACCTCAGTTATGACCTGAATTGTGACAAGATATGTGCAGATTTTCAAGAAAACATTGAATTCCATTTCTCACTTGGTTGGACTTCACTGGTCAATCGTTTTCTGGGACCCAAGAATGCTCGTAGGGCTCTACTGGGACTTGGTGACCCAACTTTTCAGGTACATAAAACTGCAGCCCATATATTGTAAATGTAATAGTCTTCTAAATGACTTTCTGAATAGCCTGTTCAGAAGCTTAATTTTGTAGAATTGATTTTGGAGTGACTCTGAAAAATGCATAAAGAGCATAACCTAATTTGGAATTCAAAAGAAGTGTGTTTTGAGGGTGCATCATCCCTATATTCGTTTAAATTATTTTATTTCCGTTTACCCCTGTTTCTCAGATTTCCCTTGGCTATGTACCAACTGCAGCCAAGAGGATGGGCAAATAGCTTCTCCCTTACCTTCTTGGACAGTAACTAAGAAATGTGCTACAATTGTCCATTAATGATTTGCACTCCTGTTGTCCAAGGTCTTTGTACTTGAGCTCTAAAGTTAATAAAACAACTGAAACCAAGACAACATCCATATAAGTAAAAGTCTTGCATCTAATGCACATCAATAACATGTCACTTCTCAAAGATGTCCCAGCTGAAAGTGTAATGCATCAGTTGTGAAACAAAGTTGTGATTGGCTCAAACAACTACAGTCTGTTAAGTTACTGATCAAATATCTGAATGTGAACAAGACAAAAGAAATGTAATTCACTAGGCAGGTAGCAAAAGTTATCAATGATGAATGAGTGATCACCACAAAACTGAGGAATGAAATTCATCAATCTTTTTAAAAGATATTCACAAACCAAGGACCACCATAAAATGTCTAATCAAATAATTAAAAAAAAATGTTCCCAGTTGCTTTTGATGTTCATTGTTTCCTGAGCCTGCTGACTATATATACCTAAAAAGTAAATATTTATAACAAAACATTGAAAACTGACATTGTTCAGGAGCCTGGGGACTTAAATTCTGCTCCTTTTCTACCTTCAAGACTCTCTGGCTACCTATCTCTATGTTACCAGGACTTACTTACTCCAAAGGTCGATGCTCCTGGATACCTATTTGAGACCTCTGCATATGTGAGGTTTGTCGGCAGCTTTAGTGTCCTAGCTCACACTGCTCCCTCCTTGAGAGTCTCTACATTGATTTGATTTTGTTGCACTTTGGGAAATGACATGTTCAGTAATCTGTCCCGGAGTTTAGTCAAAAATAGATTGAAAGATGAAACTAATACAACGATGTATGCCCTTTCTCAGGCTTTTTATACGGTAGATGTTTTATTGAAAATTCATTGGAGAGATGCTGTAGCAGTAATACAAAAAAGGGAAAGAAAGTCTGTATGACTGCTTCCAGACCCTCAAGAATGCAGAATAATTAGTGTAGCCTTAACAGGGCGGACATCTGCGCTTTAGCAGTAGAATAATGCTTTGTGTTAAATTGTGCTGCCTTTCTAAAACAGCATATCATTTGATTTACTATGAGCTGTACCATGGAAGATCTTCTAGTAATATAACCATATGTCAATTAAGCACTTAATGTCCTTCACCTATTAATTGTCACACAGTAAACTTTTCAATTGTACACTCATATAGAAAAGTATAAAATACCTTAATTGACACAGGAATCGGATTGTCTGTAAACCCTGATATTGCAATTACAATTCAAATGAAGCAAGTTAGGGTTCTGATCTTCAGCCAGAAGAGCAATTAGAGTCTAGTCTACCCCGTGTTTATTTAGAAACATAGAAAATAGGTGCAGGAGTAGGCCATTCGGCCCCTTGAGCCTGCACCACCATTCAATAAGATCATGGCTGATCATTCCCTTAGTACCCTTTTCCTGCTTTCTCTCGATACCCCTTGATCCCTTTAGCCGTAAGGGCCATATCTAACTCCCTCTTGAATATAACCAATGAACTGACATCAACAACTCTCTGGTAGGGAATTCCACAGGTTAACAACTCTCTGAGTGAAGAAGTTTCTCCTCATCTCAGTCCTAAATGGCCTACCCCTTATCCTAAGACTGTGTCCCCTGGTTCTGGACTTCCCCATCATCGGGAACATTCTTCCCGCATCTAACCTGTCCAGTCCCGTCAGAATCTTATACGTTTCTATGAGATCCCCTCTCATCCTTCTAAACTCCAGTGTATAAAGTCCCAGTCGATCCAGTCCTTCCTCATATGTCAGTCCACCCATCCTGGGAATCAGTCTGGTGAACCTTCGCTGCACTCCCTCAATAGTAAGAACGTCCTTCCTCAGATTAGGAAACCAAAACTGAACACAATATTCCAGGTGAGGTCTCACCAAGTCCCTGTACAACTGCAGTAAGACCTCCCTGCTCCTATACTCAAATCCCCTAGCTATGAAGGCCAACATACCATTTGCCTTCTTCACCGCCTGCTGTACCTGCATGCTAACTTTCAATGACTGATGAATCATGACACCCAGGTCTCATTGCATCTCCCCCTTTCCTAATCTGTCGCCATTCAGATAATATTCTGCCTTTGTGTTTTTGCTCCCAAAGTGGATAACCTCACATTTATCCACATTATACTGCATCTGCCATGCATTTGCCCACTCACCGAACCTGTCCAAGTCACCCTGCAGCCTTTTAGCGTCCTCCTCACAGCTCACACCGCCACCCAGTTTAATGTCATCTGCAAACTTGGAGATATTACACTCAATTCCTTCATCTAAACCATTAATGTATATTGTAAAGAGCTGGGTCCCAGCACTGAGCCCTGCGGCACCCCATTAGTCACTGCCTGCCATTCTGAAAAGGACCCGTTTATCCCGACTCTCTGCTTCCTCTCTGACAACTAGTTCTTTATCCATGTCAGTACATTACCCCCAATACCATGTGCTTTGATTTTCACACCAATCTCTTGTGTGGGACTTTGTCAAGAGCCTTTTGAAAGTCCAAATACACCACATCCACTGGTTTTCCCTTGTCCCACTCTACTAGTTACATCCTCAAAATATTCTCGAAGATTTATCAAGCATGATTTCCCTTTCATAAATCCATGCTGACTTGGACCAATCCCGTCACTGCTTTCCAAATGCGCTGCTATTTCATCTTTAATAATTGATTCCAACATTTTCCCCACTACCGATGTCCGGCTAACCTGTCTACAATTACCCGTTTTTTCTCTCCCTCCTTTTTTAAACAGTGGTGTTACATTAGTTACCCTCCAGTCCATAGAAACTGATCCAGACTCAATAGACTGTTGGAAAATGCTCACCAATGCATCCATTATTTCTATGGCCACTTCCTTAAGTACTCTGGGATGGAGGCTATCAGGCCCTGGGGATTTATCAGGCTTCAATTCCATCAATTTCCCTAACACAATTTCCCGCTTTATAAGGATATCCTTCAGTTCCTCCTTCTCACTAGACCCTCGGTCCCCCAGTAATTCCGGAAGGTTATTTATGTCTTCCTTCGTGAAGACAGAACCAAAGTATTTGTTTAACTGGTCCGCCATTTCTTTGTTCCCCATTATAAATTCACCTAAATCTGACTGCAAGGGACCTACGTTTGTTTTCACTAATCTTTTCTCTTCACATATCTATAGAAGCTTTTGCAGTCAGTTTTTATGTTGCCAGCAAGCTTCCTCTCATACTCTATTTTCCCCTTCCTAATTAAACCCTTTATCCTCCTCTGCTGTATTACAAAATTCTCCCAGTCTTCAGGATTGCTGCTTTTTCTGGCCAATTTATATGTCTCTTCCTTGGATTTAACATTATCCTTAATTTCCCTTGTTAGCCACGGTTGAACCACCTTCCCCGTTTTATTTTTACTCCAGACAGGGATGTACAATTGTTGAAGTTCATCCATGTGATCTTTAAATGTTTGCCATTGCCTATCCACGGTCAACTCTTTAAGTATCACTCGCCAGTCTATTCTAGCCAATTCATGTCTCATACCATCAAAGTTACCTTTCCCCAAGTTCAGGACCCTAGTCTCTGAATTAACTGTGTCACTCTCCATCGTAATAAAGAATTCTACCATATTATGGTCACTCTTCCCTAAGGGGTCTCGAACAACAAGATTGTTAATTAGTCCTTTCTCATTACACATCACCCAGTCTAGGATGGCCAGCCCTGTAGCTGGTTCCTCAACATATTGGTCTAGAAAACCATCCCTAATACACTCCAGAAAATCCTCCTCCACCACATTGCTACCAGTTTGGTTAGCCCAGTCAATATGTAGATTGAAGTCGCCCATGATAACTGCTGTACCTTTATTGCACGCATCCCTTATTTCTTGTTTGATGCTGTCCCCATCCTCATTACTACTGTTTGGTGGTCTGTACACAACTCCCACTAGCGTTTTCTGCCCTTTGGTATGCCGTAGCTCCACCGATACAGATTCCACATCATCTAAGCTAATGTCCTTCCTTACTATTGCATTAATTTCCTCTTTAACCAGCAACTCCATCCAACCTCCTTTTCCTTTCTGTCTATCCTTCCTAAATGTTGAATACCCCTGGATGTTGAGTTCCCAGCCTTGGTCACCCTGGAGCCATGTCTCCGTGATGCCAATTACATCATATCCGTTAACTACTATCTGCGCAGATAATTCGTCCACCTTATTCCGAATACTCCTCGCATTGAGGCACAGAGCCTTCAGGCTTGTCTTTTTAACACCCTTTGCCCCTTTAGGATTTTGCTGTAATGTGGCCCTTTTTGCTTTTTGCCTTGGGTTTCTCTGCCCTCCATTTTTACTTTTCTTCTTTCTATCTTTTGCTTCTGCCCCCATTCTACTTCCTTCTGTCTTCCTGCATAGGTTCCCATCCCCCTGCCATATTAATTTAACCCCTCCCCAACAGCACTAGCAAACACTCCCCCTTGGACATTGGTTCCAATCCTGCCCAGGTGCAGATCATCTGGTTTGTACTAGTCCCACCTCCCCCAGTACAGGTTCCAATGTCCCAGGAATTTGAATCCCTCCCTTCTGCACCACTCCTCAAGCCTTCATCTGAGCTATCATGCGATTCCTACTCTGACTAGCACGTGGCACTGGTAGCAATCCTGAGATTACTACTTTTGAGGTCCTACTTTTTAATTTAGCTCCTAGCTCCCTAAATTCGTCTTGTAGAACCTCATCCTGCTTTTTACCTATATCGTTGGTACCTATATGCACCACGACAACTGGCTGTTTGCCCTCCCACTTCAAAGTGTCCTGCACCCGCTCCAAGACATCCTTGACCCTTGTACCAGAGAGGCAACATACCATCCTAGAGTCTCGGTTGCGGCCGTAGAAATGCCTATCTATTCCCCTTACAATAGAATCCCCTATCACTATAGCTCTCCCACTCTTTTTCCTGCCTTCCTGTGCAACAGAGCCACCCACGGTGCCATGGACTTGGCTGCTGCTGCCCTCCCCTGATGAGTCATCCCCCTCAACAGTACCCAAAGCGGTGTATCTGTTTTGCAGGGGGATGACCGCAGGCGACTCCTGCACTACCTTCCTTCCACTGCTCTTCCTGTTGGTCACCCATCCCCTATCTGGCTGTGTAACCTTTACCTGCGATAAGATCAACTCACTAAACGTGCTATTCACGACATCCTCAGCATGCTCCAGAGTGAATCCACCCTCAGCTCCAGTGCCGCAATGCGGTCTGTCAGAAGCTGCAGCCGGATACATTTCTCGCATATGTAGCCGTCAGGGACACTGGAAGCGTCCCTGACTTCCCGCATAATACAGGAAGAACATAACACATGTCCGAGCTCTCCTGCCATGACTTAAACGCCTGACAGTGATTAGACCTTGTGATCCTAAAGGAGGGCCACAGCTTCACCTCATCAGCAGAATAGTACATTATGCATTACATGTAAATACTTTATAAGTACCATGAACACTTTAAGAAAAGAATACACCATCTAATATTTCCTTGCTCAGTTTAGAAACTGGTCAAGAGCGCCATAGGATAAAGGTGATAGAGAACAGGAGAAGGAACCATGGTCGGAGGAAACAGACCAGGAAAACCAACAGAATTGAAGGCAAACATTTAAAGTAGCTGGTACAGCAAACTAAGATGAGCAGGCTTGATAATGGCTGATGGGAGAGGGAGGCAGGTGGTGACTGGGTAGACTGGAGGCCAGGTCCAAAATATCAATGTCGGCTAGGAACAAGTAGCAACTTGAAATGTGTAGTATGGCCAAAGATGAGCATAAGACTTCCTGCGTTTGGCTGAGGATGGAGAGAAGCATCCTAATCCTTACCCAGGAGGCCTGATGTTCTTCTGTTGGCATTAAGCCATTTGGACTGGAAGCCACGACCATAAAACAGAGCAGAAGTTTGGACTCGAGCAGGCTAAAAGCACCTCTTAGTGTATGGACGACTGGAACATAACATAAGAAATAGGAGCAGGAGTCGACCATTTTGGCCCCTCGACCCTGCTCCGCCATTCAATAACATCATGGCTGATCTGATCTTGGCCTCAACTCCACTTCTCTGTCTGCTCCCCATAACTCTTGATACCCTTATCGTTCAAAAATCTGTCTATCTCCATCTTAAATATATTCAATGTCCCAGCCTCCACAAGTCTCTGGAATAGAGAATTCCAAAGATTCATAACCCTCTGAGAGAAGAAATTCTTCCTCATCTCTGTTTTAAATAGGTGACCTCTTATTCTGAAACTATGCCCCCAGTTCTAGATTCCCCCAAGAGGGGGAACCTCCTCTCTGCATCTACCCTGTCAAGCTCCCTAAGAATCTTAGACGTTTCAATAAAATCAGCTCTTGTTCTTTTAAACTCCAGTGAGTATAGGCTCAACCTGCTCAATCTTTCTTCGTAAGACAACCCCTTCATCTCAGGAATCAACCTCGTGAACCTTCTCTGAACTGCCTCCAATGCAAGTATATCCCTCATTAAATAAGGAGACCAAGACTGTACACAGTACTCCAGGTGTGGTCTCACCAACGCCTTGTACAGTTGTAGCAGGACTTCCCTACTTTTATACTCCATTCTCCTTGCAATAAAGGCCAACATTCCATTTGCCTTCCTAATTACTTGCTGTACGTGTGTTTCATATACAAGGACCCCCAGATCCCTCTGTACCGCAGCATTTTATAATCTCTCCCCATTTAAATAATAATTAGCTTTTTTATTTTTCCGACCAAAGTGGATAACCTCACATTTTACCACATAATGGGCCCAAGTTTCGGGCCACACCTAGAACGGCGCAGCCCCGACCTGGACGCCTGTTTTTCGCGCCACAAAGTGCGCCTAAAAAATACTTAGCGATTCTCCGGCTCCCTGCAGGTCCTCTGGAGCTGGGCGTGGCGCAGCACGAGCTGTGGGGGGCGGAGCCAGGTCCCTGCGCTGAAAACAGTGCCGGGACCTCTGCACATGCGCGCTACAGTGGGCACGCATGTGCAGTAGCTCCAGGCGCCCAAAACTGTGTGGGAGGGGCCCGAAGCACGCAGTCCCTAGCCCTGGCCGAATGGCCTCACTGGGGCTGCGTGGATAAGGCTGCACTTCCCACGCCCACCTCCTGCTTCCTCCCGACCCGACCCCTGCTTCCCCTCCCCCCCACCCCCCCCCAGGACCTGACTCACGCGCTCTTCTCCCCCACCACCCTGGACCGGACCTGACCCGACCACCCCCCCCCCCTGCCCCCGGACTGGACCCAGCCCACGGACCCGATTCGACTTGCGCTCCCCCCCCCCGCCCGGACCCAACCCAATCCGACGCCACCTACCTGTAAATCCAGTTCTGGGGGCGGGCCCCGCCCGAAGTCTTGGGCCCGGCCCGTTCAGCCTCCCTCTCTTTTCTTCCCTCCCTCCTCCCTCTCCCTCCCCCCCTCTCTCTCTCCCTCCCCCCCTCTCTCCCTCCCTCCCTCCCTCCCTTCTCCCCCTCTCTCCCTCCTTCTCCCCCTCTCTCCCTCCCTCCTCTCCCCTCTCTCCCTCCTTCTCCCCCTCTCTCCCTCCTTCTCCCCCTCTCTCCCTCCTTCTCCCCCTCTCTCCCTCCCTCCCTTCTCCCCCTCTCTCCCTCCTTCTCCCCCTCTCTCCCTCTCTCCCTCCTTCTCCCCCTCTCTCCCTCCTTCTCCCCCTCTCTCCCTCCTTCTCCCCCTCTCTCCCTCCTTCTCCCCCTCTCTCCCTCCTTCTCCCCCTCTCTCCCTCCTTCTCCCCCTCTCTCCCTCCTTCTCCCCCTCTCTCCCTCCTTCTCCCCCTCTCTCCCTCCTCCCCCTCTCTCCCTCCTTCCCTCCCTCCTTCTCCCTCTCCCTCCCTCCTTCTCCCTCCCCCCTCTCTCCCATCCCCTACTCCACTCCCCTCCTCCTCCCCCCCCCCCCCCCTCCCTCGCTGTCAGAAACACAGACACTGACAGACAGAGAGTGAGAGACACACACACACACAGACAGAGAGATAGAGACACACGGGGGCGGGGGGGGGGGGGAGGGGCATCCCAGCACGCTGTTGGAGGGCTCCCGGTGCTGCAGTCGGTAAGTAGAAAATGTTTTGTTTTATTTGATTTTTTTGATTTTTTATTAATTTCTTTGATTGATTTATTGATGTATTTATCATTTATTATTGATGATGGCTCTATTTGTAAAACTGAAGTGTTTAATGTTTGTAAACTTCCCTTTAAACCCCCCCTCCCTCCATTCCCTATGTCTGATTTGTAACCTATGCCTGATTTTCTAAGTGTAGACAAGGTTTTTCTGAGCGTACAAAAATCTACACTTACTCCATTCTAAGTTAGTTTGGAGTAAGTTTTCACTGCCTAAACTTTCAAAACGGGCGTAAGTGGCCGGACACGCCCCCTTTTGAAAAATAAATCTGTTTCAAACTGAAACTGTTCCAACTGACTAGAACTGGAGCAAACTAAATGCCGAGAATTGCAATTTCTAAGATACTCCATTCTAAACCAGTTGCTCCAAAAAAAACAGGAACAACTCAGGCCGAAACTTGGCCCCTATATTCCATCTGCCAAATTTTTGCCCACTCACTTAGCCTGTCTATATCTCTGCAGATTATTTGCATACTCCTCACAACTTGCTTTCCCACCTATCTTTGTATCATCAGAAAATTTGGCTACATTACACTCTGTCCTTTCATCCAAGTCATTAATATAGATTGTAAATAGTTGAGACTCCAGCACTGATCCCTGTGGCACCCCACTAGTTACAGTTTGCCAACCTGAAAATGACCCATTTATCCCAACTCTCTGTTTTCTGTTAGTTTGCCAATCCTCTATCCATGCTAATATATCACCCCCAATGCCGTGAACTTCTATCTTGCAGTAACCTTTTATGTGGCACCTTATTGAATGCCTTCTGGAAACCCAAATACATGACATCTACTGGTTCCCCTTTATCCGCCCTGCTTGTTACATCCTCGAAGAACTCCAGCAAATTTGTCAAATATGATTTGCCTTTCATAAAACCATGCTGACTCTGCTTGACTATGATTTTCTAAATGTCCTGCTACTACTTCCTTAATAATGGACTCCAGCATTTTCCCAATGACAGATGTTAGGCTAACTGGTCTATAGTTGCCTGCTTTCTGTCTCCCTCCTTTCTTAAATAGGGGTGTTACATTTGCAGTTTCCCAATCCCTGGGACCACTACAGAATCCAGGGAATTTTCGTAGATTACAACGAATACATCCACTATCTCTGCAGCCACTTCTTTTAAGACCCTAGGATGCAGGCCATCAGGCCCAGGGGAATTGTCCACCTTTAGTCCCATTCGTTTGCCTAGTACCTTTTCTCAAGTGATAGTGATTGTTTTAAGTTTTAAGTTTCCCCCCCCCCCCCCCTCCCCTGTCCCAATAGCCCTTTGATTAGTGTCTTCTACCGTGAAGACCGATACAAAATATTTGTTCAAAGTCTTGGCCATTTCTCTGTTTCCCATTATTAATTCCTCAGTGTCATCCTCTAAGGGACCAACATTTACTTTAGCTACTCTCTTCCTTTTTATATACCTGTAGAAGCTCTTGCTGTCTGTTTATATTTCTTGCCAGTTTACTCTCATCATCTATCTACTCTCATTATTTTTTTAATTGTCCTTTGATTTCTAAAAATTTCCCAATCCTCTGGTCTTTCACTCATCTTCGCAACATTCTTCTGTTTTCAATTTGATACCATCCTTTACTTCCTTAGTTAGCCACGGATGATTCATCATCTTCTTGGGAGTCTTTCTCACTGAAATATATCTTTGCTGAGAGTTATAAGATAGCTCCTTAAATGTTTGCCACTGCTTATCTACTGTCTTACCCTTTAATCTATTTTACAGTCCACTTTAGCCAACTCTGCCTTCATATGTTTGTAATTGCCTTTATTTAAGTTCAGACCTAACTTTCTCACCCTCAAACTGAATTTTAAATTCTACCATGCTATGATCACTCTTCCCAAGAGAATCCTTTACTATGTGATCATTAATTAATCCAGTCTCATTACACATTACCAGATCTAAGTATATACCAGAAGAAAATTATATAATAAGTAAGGATTGTTGGAATGTTATACAGGCATTACTCGGACATGCAAAATTGTCAAAAAGGAGTAAATTACATTGTGCCACAGGAAGTGAGTGTGATGACGGGAAGTACACACAGTTGTAAGACTTTTACTGTATTATAGGTGGGTAAATCTGGTGTATGATGTGATTCATACTTCAGATTGCCAAAAATATAAAAAGAGGAAGAAAAGCAGTTCTTTCATGCTGGCTTCTTCTGATGTGGCAGCTGGAATTTACAAATATCTGCCATCTGCAACCTTCCCTCACCAGCAGCAATTGACCTTCGCTGTGCCTTTTACAATAATTAGATATTGTGGCCTCAAAAGGACAGGCTAGTTTTAAAAAAACCCTGCACCTTAGTAGTACAACAATGTGCTGTGTGTTACTTGGTGTGTTGCTCTTATCCTTTTTATTTAAAGGAGCATTTTATTCAATTTACCATAAGGTTTTATGTATTGGGACAGAATTTGCTGTCAACATAACGGTGAGGTTAATGGCGCGCACCGTTATTTATGCATAAATGGTATAGCAACTTCAGGCGAGAAGCAGATGTGCGGTTAAAGGCGAATATCCAAAAGTTGCCGTTCGAGTTAGCTTTGTGAAAACAGCATCTTACCGTCTGCCTCACCCTTTTGAATGGTGTGACGTTGCTGTATTTGCGTGGTAGATCTGAACTAAACTCTCCACTGAAAGTTGTCTTGTCATTTCAAGTATAAGTACCCTTTTAACAATGTGAAGGTTGTTGATTACTACTGATCAACCCCTCGGGCACTGAAAATTACCTTGCAAGTTTGGAGTCTCATTCCTTCAGCTATTAAGTGTTGGAGATTTTAAAAATGTAATTTAAAAAAAAATGTATTTTCCTTTTCTTTTTTTCTCTCTCAATTCAATCTTTCTTTCCCCCTCTTTATTTCTCTTTCTGTACCTGCTTTGACATTGAATTCACCCACTCTAATCTATACTTCCTTCTCAGTCCTTCCACTGTTTATTTTACAATCGTTTAATCTGATTGGTTAAGGATTCCCTCACTCCTCTCTATATCTTCATAGGCAGTCCCTCGGTATCGAGGAAGACTTGCTTCCACTCTTAACATGAGTTCTTAGGTGGCTATACAGTCCAATACGAGAACCACAGTCTCTGTCACAGGTGGGGCAAATAGTCGTTGAGGGAAGGGGTGGGTGGTGGGACTGGTTTGCCGCATGCTCTTTCTGCTGCCTGCGCTTGATTTGTGCATGCTCTCGGCGACGAGATCTATAAAAAACAGATAGTAAGCGTTTCTACAGGTATATAAAAAGGAAAAGAGTGGCTAAAATAAATGTTGGTCCCCGAGAGGATGAGACTGGGGAATTAATAATGGAGAACAGGGAAATGGCAGACACGTTGAACAAATATTTTGTATCGGTCTTCACGGTAGAAGAGACTAAAACATCCCAATAGTGGATAATCAGGGGGCTATAGGGAGGGAGGAACTTAATACTATCACTAAGGAAGTAGTACTCAGTAAAATAATGGGACTAAAGGCGGTCGATGGCTTACATCCTAGGTCTTGGCTGTAGAGATAGTGGATACATTGGTTGTAATCTACCAAAATTCCCTTGATTCTGGGGCGGTCCCAGCGGATTGGAAAATCGCAAATGTAACGTCCCTATTTAAAAAAGGAGGCAGACAAAAAGCAGGAAACTATAGACCAGTTAGCCTAACATCTGTCATTGGGAAAATGCTGGAGTCCATTATTAAGTAAGCAGTAGTAGGACATTTGGAAAAGCATAATTCAATCAAGCAGAGTCAGCATGGTTTTATGAAAGGGAAATCATGTTTGACAAATTTGCTGGAGTTCTTTGAGGATGTAACAAGCAGGGTGGATAAGGGGGAACCAGTGGATGTGTATTTAGATTTCCAGATGGCATTCAATAAGGTTACTGCACAAGATAGAAGTTCACAGGGTTGGGGGTAATATATTAGCATGGATAGAGGATTGGCTAACTAACAGAAAACAGAGAGTCGGGATAAATGGATCATTTTCTGGTTGGCAAACAGTGATTAGTGCGGTGCAACAGGGATTGGTGCTGGGACCTCAACTATTTACAATCTATATTAATGACTTGGATGAAGGGACCGAGTGAATGTAGCCAAGTTTGCTGATGATACAAAGATGGGTGGGAAAGCAAATTGTGAGGATGACACACACAATCTGCAAAGGGATATAGACAGGCGAAGTGGGCAAAAATTTAACAGATGGAGTATAATGTGGCAAAATGTGAGGTTATCCACTTTGGCAGAAAAAAAAAAGCAAATTATAATTTAAATGAAGAAAAATTGCAAAATACTGCAGTATAGGGGGACCTAGGAGGTCCTTGGGCATGAAACACAAAGTTAGTATGCAGGTACAGCAATTAATCTGGAAAGCAAATGGAATGTTGGCCTTTATTGCAAGGGGGATAGAGTATAAAAGCAGAGAAGTCCTGCTACAACTGTACAGGGTATTGGTGAGGCCACACCTAGAGTACTGCATACAGTTTTGGTCTCCATATTTAAGGAAGGATCATCATCATCATAGGCAGTCCCTCGGAATCGAGGAAGACTTGCTTCCACTCCCAAAATGAGTTCTTTGATGGCTGAACAGTCCAATACGAGAGCCACAGACCCTGTTACAGGTGGGACAGACATTCGTTGAGGAACGGGGTCGGTGGGGCTGGTTTGCCACGCGCTCCTCCCGCTGCCTGCGCTTGGCCTCTTCATGCTCTTTGCGTTGGGACGCGAAGAGCTCAACGCCTCCCCGGATGTACTTTCTCCACCTCGGGTGGTCTTCCGCCAGCGTCTCCCTGGTGTCAGTGGTGATGTCGCACTTTACCAGGGAGGTTGTGAGGGTGTCTTTATAACATTTCCGCTGTCCTCCTTTGGCTCGTTTACCATGAAGGAGCTCCGCATAAAGCATTTGCTTAGGGGGTCTTGTATCTGGCATGTGAACTATGTGGCCTGCCCAGCGAAGCTGATCGAGTGTGGTCAGTGCTTCAATACTGGGGATGTTAGCCTGGTCGAGGACATTGATGTTGGTGCGCCTGTCCTCCCAGGTGATTTGCAGGATCTTGCGAGACATCATTGGTGATATATCTCCAGCGACTTGAGGTGCCTTCTATACATCATCCTTGCCTCAGATCCATACAGGAGGGCGGGTATTACTACAGCCCTGTAGACATATACTTGCATTGGAGGCTGTTCAGAGAAAGTTCACTAGGTTGATTCCGGAGATGAGGGGGTTTAACTTATGAAGGTAGGTTGAGTAGGTTTGGCCTATACTCATTGGAGTTCAGAAGAATGAGAGGTGATCTTAACGAAACTTATAAGGTGAGGGGGCTCGACAAGGTGGATGCAGAGAGGATATTTCCACTCATAAGGTAAACTAAAACTCGGGGACATAGTCTCAGAATAAGGAGACGCCCATTTAAAACTGAGATGAGGGGGAATTTCTTCTCTGAGGGTTGTAAGTCTATAGAATTCTCTGCCCCAGGGAGCTGTGGAGGCTGGCTCATTGAATATATTTAAGGCGGAGATAGGCAGATTTTTGAGCGATAAGGGAATAAAGAGTTATGGGGAGCGGGCAGGGAAGTGGAGCTGAGTCCATGATCAGATCAGCCATGACCTTATTAAATGGCGGAACAGGCTCGAGGGGCCAAATGGCCTACTCCTCGTATTTCTTATGTTCTCTTAGTCAGTCCCTCGGAGTCGAGGATGACTTGCTTCTACGTTTGAGTTCTCAGGTGACTGATGAGACCAATGCGGGACCTACAGTCTCACAAGTGGGGCAGACGGTGGTTGAAGAGACGGGTGGGTTGGGTGCTCGGGTTGTCGTGCGCTCCTTCCGTTGTTTGCGCTTGGCTTCCGCATGCTCCCGGAGAAGAGACTCGAAATGTTTGCCGCTTTCCCGGATGCTTCTCCTCCACTTTGAGCGGTCTTGGGCCAGGAATTCCCAAGTGTTGCTGGGGATACTGTACTTTTTCAAGGAGGCTTTGAGGATGTCTTTGAAGCATTTCCTCTGCCCACCTTGTCTTGTCGGAGCTCTGAGTAGAGCGCTTGTTTCAGGAGCCTAGTATCGGGCATGCGGATGATGTGGCCCGTTCATCGGAGCGGTGATGTTATCGGCTTGCAATTTCAACAACTTGCCACGCAAAAAATTTAAAAACCTAAACGTGCAAGGGCAAGTCTAACTTAACGGGAGACGGTGTTAGATGCCTTGCTACAGCAAATTCTGGCCTTATGTTTGTGAGCCCATTATTTTGGAAAATTATGGGTATGATAGTGACTGAAACTAAAGGTTTTTTAAAAAAAAAAATATTGTGCTTAACAATAATTAATTTTTATTGTTTAATATGAAATCCTAAAAAAAAAGAAATTTGCATTCTTCGAGGGATGCAGTGCAGAAAAAATGTCAGCACTGTAATCTCTTCTAATCGATTACATTCTGCGTATTTTAGCCATAAAATGCATTAATTTTATTTTTTAAATGACCCGATTCAAGTGCCAAATAAAATATGGTAGATTGATGAGAGCTCGATGACTATACATGTTGAAAATAGAGTCAGGAATGTAACTGTTCTGTTTTAAGAGTCAAAGACTTGAAGTCACAAGATGACATGGGCTTAAAAGGGCAATATATCCGGTTGTGGAGAACAAGATTAAGATTCCATGATGGTTTCAAGGGTACTGCAAAATGTCAATTTTTTTCCATGCTTCTAGACTTCCTATTATAGATCTTGACACTAGGTTGTGTACTTAAATTAATTTTCATTCCGAAGAGGATGAAAAGTTACAATGGGTGCTAGATTAATTCTTCAGCTTTGGAGGCTCTGATTGTAAAATTTAAGTTAATTTCATTCTTTAATTTAGCTAGCAGACTGTTTCTTTGCTGTGAAAGAACTGGTTTGTTGCATTCTACAGATTTTTGTTTGATTGACTTACAATACAAAATGGTCATATTTTCCAGGATATGTACCATTTGTTTGTGACATCTGTTTTTCTTTTATTAATTAAATATATATATATATATATATATTATATTATAGGGAGTACATCTTCTGTGATATTTCCCACCATTAGTCAAGTACCTGGAATGCAGTTTCTGATGTTTATTGCAGCCCTGCTGCAGGCAAAGTGTGACAACGGTATGCCCATTGTGTAATACAGCAAATTTACCGAAGCAATACATCACATGCCTGACACAAGGTTAAGAAAGATTACGCACTTTGGTGAGACTTAAAGATACGCATGTCAGATACATTATCATTACTGCGGTCTGGATATTGAAGTTGCACAGCAGCATGGTTGAAGCTAAACCTCCCAAACACAGAATTTGTCATCAAGAACTGGAACTCCCCGAACCTCAAAGGTTGATTTAATATCAAGCTTCAGAGAGAAGAGGGGCAGACATATGTAGAATAAAACTGTTGCAGGCATTTCTAATAAATTATTCATTTTATGGGTAAGTTTTCTTTTTTATCAGAATGGTATTTTTAATGGTTTGTTATAAATGTTATTTTTATCTGTACATACTGACCTGAGTGAAGAAGGAAAATGGTGGCCAAAGTAATTTGAAGAAACTGAGTGATTTAACTGGTTATGTGACATTTGGTTCTTAGTTCCTGATTCATAGTGGTAGAATTTTGAACAAATCAGAAGGCTTAACTGAACAGATCCTGTTTACTTCAGTCAAAATGTGACAGAATTGAAGTGTGGCATTCAGATTAAATGTAACTGATTTAAATCATTGAAGTGTGATGTACACAACATAAAATACGTTAAAAAAAATTTAGAGACAGAAAGATAATTACCTGGATTTTACAGTCGACGGCAAAATTTAAAGTATTTGCGGGCTTTGGAGCACAGGCTTCCTCTTTTCGTTTGAATTCGGTGCCCTTTACAGGGGATCTGTGGTGTTTGTGAGCAGGTGGAGCAGCAGGGAAGCTGATCAACCAATCAGAATGAAGATTCCTCACAGATGGCAAAGCAGGAAGTGAAAAACACAGGAAATATAAATTGTATTTAAATCATTGTACGGAAAGCAAAATAAAGATTGGGACAAGCACATGGGATTAAGGGAGAAACTTTCATAGAAAAACATAAAAACATTAATTTCCTTCTGAAGGAATGAGACTCCACACTTCTAAAATTAATTTTTTCAGGGCCAGAGAGGTTGTTCAGCTGTAATTATGAACTTAATATGTTGTTAAAAACTCAATTACTCTTGATTGAACAAGGCTTAGGTTTTTCATCGGTCTTCAATGTGATAATAGTGGGTAATTAGCTTAAGTTCATGCCTTAACAGATTCCATCAGCGATGACTGCAGCAGCGTGCTCTGTGGAGGAGCAGGGTATCTTTGACAGTAACTTCCAGATTTCCGTGTTTAACTGCATATGTGCGGATGCCAGAAGTTGCTGTCCATTTTACCCAGTAATAGCGATGAGCACCGACAGCCTCGCCGTTTTTAGTACAGCAAAATCCGGGCCGTCAAGTATTGTTTTTGTCTGAGAACCTCCTCAAAGAGTCAGCAGAATTGCTAGTTTTAATAGCCAAGAGATTAAATGGAAAAGTTTGCATTCACTATAGAAGTCGAAACAATTTTTTTTTTTAAAGAGATATCATTCTTGTATATCTTATTTTTCAGGCAGATATTTAGCTCTGATTCAGCTTAGAGATGATGCATTTGTATTTGCAATCTGAACACTATAGTAAAAGAATAATTAAATCATCATCAAGTTTTAGTATAGTTCACTGTAGATTTTATGCAGTCTTTAGATTCTTTTCTTCTTACAAATTTGATGTTTTATAATATAATCTGTTTCATTTACAAAAATGGTTGTGTCACTAACAGACCTCACTTGAGGGCAACATTCTAAAATATTTTGTGGAAAATCAATCTACTGAGTGAAAAATATACACACAATAGTACTCCATCTTTGTTGAGCTATCACTCACTCCATTTGGCTCCTTAACCTAGGACTGACATATAATTGCTGTTTTTTACATTTAAAATACAATTCGAATTTATATGCTTTCGCATTCTCATACTATAGATTCCTCGACCTTTACCCATAACACCAACTGTGACAAACGTACCTGCACTTGCTCAAGAAAGCATGGCACAGGAAGAGCTGATGATTTCCCTAGTTACTGGGTTAGCTTCTCTGACATCGCGGACTTCAGTGGGTGTTGTCATTATTGGAGGAGTGGCAAGTATTTTTTTTCTAATAGTTGCTGAAATTAAGCTAGTATCTGATTAGAATAAGCTACCACGATAGACACCTACATGATGGAGCCGAATGACCCCCTGTGCTGTATCATTTAATCACATCACTTGTGGTACCAGTAATTATTATTCTAATCTGTTTTCACAGTCATGACTTGATATATCTTAACTTTATTACTGGCTTAATCCTTTACATCCAAGTTTACTCCTTTACATCCATGTTACCTTCAAGAAAATTGGACAATTGAGTCCTTGAGCACTTGTACCTCCCAATAAAGCCACGAAAACAGTCTGCTAGGAGATGCACTATAGTGATGTGGGAATAGTCATGCTAGCTAAATTTTTCCTTTTGTAAGACTTTCCCTCGAGGAGGAATAAGATTGCAACACAAATTAGTTCAATCCCCAAGAGTAATTTGATGCCATTTTTTCCCAATTATTTGCTAATCATGATGAATATTTTCAGCTCTGCTGTGGTATTAAGTTTAGGAATATTATGGTTGCAGCTACCCAGTTAATTTTTCTCTCTCTCCCTCAATGGTGAATACCTAACGTGTTGTAAAATTGTTGTGAAGCACCTTTACTACGTTAAAGGCGCTATATAAATAAAAGTTAGTAGAATATGAAATATATTTTAAGGCGGAGAAATTGGGCTCCTTTGCGCCTCCAGGGGGGCGATAATGGAGCACAAATGGATTTGCGACTGGGTGTAGCGAGATCAGC
This sequence comes from Pristiophorus japonicus, assembly GCF_044704955.1. Taxonomy (NCBI): domain Eukaryota; kingdom Metazoa; phylum Chordata; class Chondrichthyes; family Pristiophoridae; genus Pristiophorus; species Pristiophorus japonicus. The sequence goes on along the minus strand of NC_091982.1, from coordinate 192,311,428 downwards.
GACTCCCACTAAATTTGGCGGGAGTTTTGCAGCGGCGGTATGGTGTTGCGCTCCGATCTCTTTTGCCTGGAGATCGTGACATCATCGGCGTGCACATCGCCCTGGACCCGAAATTGCGATCCGTCCCCTGCAGCAACACTGACAGCTGTAGGAGACGTGTATTGACCGGCCGCCTGCTTCGGGGGCAAGGTAAGTTTATTTTAAAAAAGTACCTTCTCTCTTGCAGGTTTTTTTGTGGGTTCCTGCCCTCAATCGATCAATCCGGCACTCTGCTTGAGTGGCGGGCTGATCGGGTGGGATTGCGGCTGCCATAGTGGAGAAGGTACAGTTTTTTTTCTTTAGAGCCTACAGTGATGGCCCTTCCCTTTAAGGGAGGGAAGGAGCCTTTGAACGTGGTAGTGCTGCACGGCCCAGTGTGCAGCACTACTCCACTCACCGCCCCGCCTGCTACTGATCGCTCCAGGAAGGAAGTGGAGCGCCTGATTTCCTTCCTGGAGCGCAACCGCCAATTTTTTGAAAAAGTTTAAAACCATTAATGTCTGGCGCTAATCTTACAAACTTTTAGCGCTCCCAAATTTCTCCCCCATAGTCTCTATTTATATTGTAACAGTTCAAGAAATAAGGTGCTGCTGGTTATAGGATTTTCATTCTACCAATAATTGAAAGAGCAGCAGAAACATTTAATAATGAATAGTTAAGCTATTATATAAAAAAAACAGTGCATGGGGGCTCACCCAAGACTTTTAGCCTAGATAGGCAGACAAAATCAAAATCTCTTCCTATCATATTTTCTGGGCGAAGGTGTAATTTGTTTATCAGATTTACAGTATTATTTTATAAATAGTGCGGTGTGATTGTAAATTCATATTTTCTCATGATTCTTGCCATAGATTTTCAGAGCTGTGGGCTGGAGACTTATAGCTATTGCTCTAAGTCTCTACAGTATATTGTACATGTATGAACGTTTGACATGGACAACAAAGGCAAAGGAGAGAGCTTTCAAGCGCCAGTTTGTAGACTACGCTACAGAGAAATTGCAGATGGTTGTTAGTTTTACAAGTGCAAATTGTAGCCATCAAGTCCATCAGTAAGTACCTTTCACCATTTATTTTGCATTGCTTTGCGGGTTGAAGAGGAATTTCCCAGAGTTTTAGTTTCATCCCTGAATTAGCCTAGGTTTTTCCTCTCCCAGAGGCTTACTTAACTACTAGTGGGTGGGAGCATTAAGGACCTGTCTGTCATTTTCGTATGTTCGATGGTTCTTTTGGGTCACTTTTCTAAATCCAAGTTTTAAATAAAACACTGAGGTTTGTATTCAAACTTAAGAGGGAAAAAAAAATTACTTGGGGCTCATTTTTTTGAACATATGGTCTTGAGGCATTTTATTTGCACAAATGCCACCTAAACTAAGTGTCTTAATTTTTTTCCAAATAAATACTCCAATTTCAGCGAGATTTGGCCTGATGAACAATTCCATAAACAGCTGGTTTAGTTACTTGATGTGGCTCCATGATGCATCTTGAACAGCCTTAATTTGTTGCAGTAAGTGTGGGGAATTAAATACTTTTACGGGGGTTAAACTAATATGGCAGGGGGATGGGAACCTATGCAAGGAGACACAGGGACGTAAAATGGGGCAGAAGCAAAAGATAGAACGAAGAAAAGTAAAAGTGGAGGGCAGAGAAACCCAAGGCAAAAATCAAAAAGGGCCACATTACAGCAAAATTCTAAAGGGACAAAGTGTGTTAAAAAGACAAGTCTGAAGGCTCTGTGCCTCAATGCGAGGAGTATTCATAATAAGGTAGACAAATTAACTACGCAGGCAGCCATTAACGAATATGATATAATTAGGATTACGGAGACATGGCTCCAGGGTGACTAAGGCTGGGAACTCAACATCCAGGGTTATTCAACATTCAGGAAGGTTAGACAGAAAGGAAAAGGAGGTGGGGTAGTGTTGCTGGTTAAAGAGGAAATTAACGCAATAGTAAGGAAGGACATTAGCTTGGATGATGTGGAATCTGTATGGGTAGAGCTGCGGAATACCAAAGGCAGAAAACACTAGTGGGAGTTGTGTACAGACCACCAAACAGTAGTAGTGAGGTTGGTGACAGCATCAAACAAGAAATTAGGGATGCAGCAATAAAGGTACAGCAGTTATCATGGGCGACTTTAATCTACATATAGATTGGGCTAACCAAACTGGTAGCAATACAGTGGAGGACGATTTCCTGGAGTGTATTAAGGATGGTTTTCTAGACCAATATGTCGAGGAACCATCTAGAGGGCTGGCCATCCTATACTGGGTGATGTGTAATGAGAAAGGTCTAATTAGCAATCTTGTGCGAGGCCCCTTGAGGAAGAGTGACCATAATATGGTAGAATTCTTTATTAAGATGGAGAGTGACACAGTTAATTCAGAGACTAGGGTCCTGAACTTAAGGAAAGATAACTTCGATGGTATGAGACGTGAATTGGCTAGAATAGACTGGCGAATGATACTTAAAGGGTTGATGGTGGATAGGCAATGGCAAACATTTAAAGATCACACGGATGAACTTCAACAATTGTACATCCCTGTCTGGAGTAAAAATAAAACGGGGAAGTGGCTCAACTGTAGCTAACAAAGGAAATTAGGGATCGTGTTAAATCCAAGGAAGAGGCATATAAATTGGCCAGAAAAAGCAGCAAATCTGAGAACTGGGAGAAATTTAGAATTCAGCAGAGGAGGACAAAGGGTTTAATTAGGAGGGGGAAAATAGAGAATGAGAGGAAGCTTGCTGGGAACAGAAATACTGACTGCAAAAGCTTCTATTGATATGTGAAGAGAAAAAGATTAGTGAAGACAAACGTAGGTCCCTTGCAGTCAGATTCAGGTGAATTTATAATGGGGAACAATGAAATGGCAGACCAGTTGAATAAATACTTTGGTTCTGTCTTCACGAAGGAAGACACAAATAACCTTCCGGAAATACTAGGGGACCGAGGGTCTAGCAAGAAGGAGGAACTGAAGGAGATCCTTATTAGTCAGGAAATTGTGTTAGGGAAATTGATGGGATTGAAGGCCGATAAATCCACAGTGCCTGATAGTCTGCATCCCAGAGTACTTAAGGAAGTGGCCCTAGAAATAGTGGATGCATTGGTCATTTTACAACATTCTATATACTCTGGATCAGTTCCTATGGACTGGAGGGTAGCTAATGTAACCCCATTATTTAAAAAAGGAGGGAGAGAGAAAACAGGTAATTATAGACCGGTTAGCCTGACATCTGTAGTGGGGAAAATGTTCGAATCAATTATTAAAGATGCAATAGCAGCACATTTGGAAAGCAATAACAGGATCAGTCCAAGTCAGCATGGATTTATGAAAGGGAAATCATGCTTGACAAATCTTCTAGAATTTTTTGAGGATGTAACTAGTAGAGTGGACAAGGGAGGACTTTCAAAAGGCTTTTGACAAGATCCCACACAAGAGATTGGTGTGCAAAATTAAAGCACATGGTATTGGGGGTAATGTACTGACATGGATAGAAAACTGCTTGGCAGACAGGAAGCAGAGAGTCGGGATAAACGGGTCCTTTTCAGAATGGCAGGCAGTGACTAGTGGAATGCCGCAGGGCTCAGTGCTGGGACCCCAGTTAATTACAATATACATCAATGATTTAGATGAAGGAATTGAGTGTAATATCACCAGGTTTGCAGATGACACTAAGCTGGGTGGCAGTGTGAACTGTGAGGAGGAAGCTAAAAGGCTGCAGGTTGACTTGGACAGGTTAGTTGAGTGGGCAAATGCATGGCAGATGCAGTATAATGTGGATAAATGTGAGGTTACCCACTTTGGTGGCAAAAACATGAAGGCAGAATATTATCTGAATGGCGGCAGATTAGGAAAAGGGGAGGTGCAACGAGACCTGGGTGTCATGGTTCATCAGTCATTGAAAGTTGGCATGCAGGTACAGCAGGCGGTGAAGAAGGCAAATGACGAGATAGCCTTCATAGCTAGGAGATTTGAGTATAGAAGCAGGGAAGTCTTACTGCAGTTGTACAGAGCCTTGGTGAGGCCTCACCTGGGATATTGTGTTCAGTTTTGGTCTCCTAATCTGAGGAAGGACTATTGAGGGAGTGCAGCGAAGATTCACCAGACTGATTTCCGGGGGCAGGACTGACATATGAAGAAAGCTTAGATCGACTCGGCTTATATTCACTGGAGTTTAGAAGGATGAGAGGGGATCTCATTGAAACATATAAAATTCTGACGGGATTGGACAGGTTAGATGCAGGAAGAATGTTCCCGATGTTGGGGAAGTCCAGAACCAGGGGTCACAGTCTAAGGATAAGGGGTAAGCCATTTAGGGACAGAGATGAGGAGAAATTTCTTCACTCAGAATTGTTAATCTATGGAATTCTCTACCGCAGAGAGTTGTTGATGCCAGTTCGTTAGATATATTCAAGAGGGAGTTAGATATGACCCTTACAGTTAAAGGGATCAAGGGGTATGGTGAGAAAGTAGGAAAGGGGTACTGAGGAAATGATCAGCCATGATCTTTTTGAATGGCGGTGCAGGCTCGAAGGGCCTACTCCTGCACCTATTTTCTATGTTTCTATGTACTATACAGGTTGACCGGTTGTGCTTAACTACAAAAGGACTTGCTATTAAATGCTGCACTTTTTGTCTTTGAAGAGAGTTTTTTTCTTGATACTTTGGCCACCTATTTTTATTTGAATGACTACACAGCCCTGATATTACTTCTCTTTCCCCCTCCCTCTTTACCACCACACCCCACACCCCCACCACTCCCCATTCCCCCATTCTGGACAGTGAAGCACACATTAAGTGTGCTCTGTTATCCAGGTGGAGATATGCCCAAATTTGTTGGGCTAGATCATTAAAATGGTCCAGTCACCCTCTTGGAGCATACCCGCCTCTTGGCAGGGCCTTGTCCAGGAAAAGAATTGAATTGATCATAGAATTGAAACATTCGGCACAAAAGGAAGCCATTGTGTCAGTGCCAACTCTTTTAAAGATCTATCCAATTAGTCCCACCCCCTTGGTTTTTCCCCATAGCCCAGCAATTTTTTCTTTGTTGGAGATGATTGTAGAGAATTTCTGAAGGAGTGCGGGATGTAAGAGAAAATTGGCATTAGGGGTATAAGCGTAAGAAGGTTTAAAGTGCTGGCTTCTACGTCGGCTCAGCAAAGGGGGCAGAAGTTCTGCAGCTGACCTCACACATTCTAACATATTCCAGTACCAAGGACCCAGAGGCCTCTGATTCAACATTGATGAACTAGCACACTGGATAACATTAAGGTATGTCCAGTCCGACAAAATAAGACACCATGGAAGACTCTAAACAGATACTGATAAGACTCTCTGAAAAAACTTTAGAGAGACTTTTAGGCGCCATGTACGATCAGCAAATTCTAACCCAATGAGGTCATCCCAGTTAAGGTCTGAGGTTGCCTTGAGATCCTGGTCTATCAATCCAAAATATTACTGATAAGGTAACCCAATTAGAGATCAAGGGAGGTCGTACCGGGGAGCGAAGGAGTCTATGAAATGTATAAATGATGTACAATTTTGCTATTCGGGGAACACCTCCACTCTCAGGCGGCTGTGATGAGAAGTGTTCCCGGATGTCCGTAATTAAAGATCGTTATACCTTGCCATCCATCTCCGTCTAATAACTTCGAGGACTGCTACGCGGGTTGGGACGAGCGTCGACCCTTGATATCGTGGGAAGAGAAGGCTTCCCATTTTCCCCTTCGCGGGACAAAGCAATGGAGGGATTCAAAAGTGAGAATGAGGACCCTGTGGCCTATTTGCTGGGGCACTGAGTCAGGGCAAGGACTGGGATAAATAAGAGTGTGGGACTTTGTACAGTAGTTGTGGTGATTGTGAGGGTGGGTGGACTGATGAGGGAGTGTTTGAGAAATCAATGTTTGATGAGCTGAGGATTTCAGCAGTGAGGTGGGGATGTGAGTGAGCAGTGTTCTTCAGCTGCTCGCAAAGGACAGCTCAGCTCGGGTTTGCCGAGGTTGTACACCATCAGTGACAGCCTGGGTGAGCAGTCAGCACCAGCGGCATTTAAGAGCCAAGCAGTATGGCCTCACGTTTTCTAGTGTTGTGCTGTAGGAAGTTGTTGTTATGTCCGACAGGTAGCCTTGGAGTCGATGGTGGTGCCGGAGAGGTAGAATTGGGTGGCACTGGCACACACTGGGAAAGCGAGCCGATGCTGTGTTGCACTTAGGTCAGACAGCATCTGTGAAGAGAGAAACATAGGGTTAACATTTGTCGGGTGATTAATGGCAGGAGCAAGGGGGTGGCCCAGTTGAAAGCAGTGATGATACCTCCAGGAATGCATCAAACATAAGTTGGCAACCCTAAAACATGCATGTAGGGATTGAGGAGGTTGCAGTGGTAGAGAGGGTTGAGGCTGTGAAGGGATTTAGAGAAGTTAATGCCCTGTTTGATGGGTAACCAATGGAGGTTTGTAAGGATTAAGGTCATAGGTGAGCAAGACTTTGTGCGGGGTTGGGTGCATTCTGAGTAAGTTGGAGCTGAAGTAGGGTGCAGCTCAGATGCTGGAAAACAGCATTGGGACAAATTGCGTCTGAAAATGACCAGGGTATGGATGATGAGGGTTTCAGCTTAGCTAAACTGGCTATCAAAGATGCATGCCATCAGCTTGAGCAGGCATCCAAGAAGGGAAATGGTATCAGGAGTCCAGAACGCACATTTTATAGTTTGGGAGGCCATATAAGGGATGGCTTTGGCTTTGCTGATATTGAGCTGCTTGATGTCAGACAGCCAATACAACTGCACGATGACAGTGCTAGAATCAAGGGTGGTAGTGGAGTGGTAAAGCTGGGTATTGTTGGCGTACATATGAAAACTGGTCCGTGCTTATAGACAACGTCATCAAGGGGCATGGTCCAAATGAGAAATAAAAGGAGGGTAAAGATAAGACCTTCGGGTGCATCAGAGGTGGCTGTGGTGGAGGAGGGTTGTTGGCTGGGGGGGCGGGGGGGGGGGAGAAAAGAGTGAAAAGAGGCTTGTAAATGCAGCACTGGCTGCTAGCATTCAGCCTTCCGGCTGCTGTATGAGGATAACAGCCAGAACACCTCCATGCCCCAAAATTGAATGGGTCCTGCAAGAAAAGGAATGCAATCTAACTGTTGGCCTTTTATCACTTTGCTACGGGGCTCACTCATACTTCTAACCCGAGGAGGGTCCTGATGAGAGACTCTCTGCTAGCTTCTTGGGGTGACACTGGAAATAGATGCCCTGACAAGCAAACACAGGAAGTTGAGGAGGAAGAGCAAGGTATACCTCCTGCCTCATTACCATGGCAGTACTGGGGCCTGTGGCTATCTCTTCGGATGCTCTCTTGGGTGGACATAAAAGATCCCATGGCACTATTTTGAAGAAGAGCAGGGAGTTCTCCCCGGTGTCCTGACCAATATTTATCCCTCAATCAACATCACTAAAACAGATTATCTGCTCATTATCACATTGCTGTTTGTGGGAGCTTGCTGTGGGCAAATTGGCTCCCACATTTCCTACATTACAACAGTGACTGCCCTTCTAAAGTACTTAATTGGCTGTAAAGCACTTTGGGACGTCTGGTGGTCGTGAAAGGCGCTATATAAATGCAAGTCTTTCTTCCCCCACAAGTGGAAATGCTCTCTCTGTATCTACTCTGTCAAAATCTTTCATGATTTTAAAGACTTCTATTAGGTCACCCTTCAGCCTTCTCTTTTCAAGAGAAAAGATTCCCAGCCTGTTCATCCTTTCCAGATAGGTACCCCCTCGCCTTTCTGGTATCATCCTTGTAAATCTTCTCTGCATCCTCTCCAGTGCCTCCATATCCTTTTTATAATATGGCAACCAGAATAGCATATAGTACTCCAAATGTGATCTAACCAAAGTTCAATACAAGTTTAGCATAACTTCACTACTTTTCATTCTATCCCTCGAGAAATAAATCCTTGTGCTTGGTTTGCTTTTTATATGGCCTTGTTAACCCGTGTATTTGTACTCCAAGATCCCTTTGCTCCTGTACCCCATTTAGATTCTTATTTTAGGAAGCGTCTTCAAGGAGGAGAGAGATGCAGTAAGGTTTAGGGAGGTAATTCCAGAGCTTTTGACCTAGGCAGCTGAAGGCACAGCTGCTAATGGTGTCATGCTGAAAATCGGGGATGTGCAAGAGGTCGGAACTGGAGGAGTGCAGAGACCTTGGAGGGTTGTGGGGTGGAGAAGATTATAGTGGTGGGGATGGCCCCGCAAGGCAATGGAAAGGCTATGCTCTTTTGAACAAATTTGGAAGCCAAGATTTGGTACAAATCACGGTTTCTGATACATTCAAAGCTTCCTCATTTTAAAAGGAATTCTCAAATATAGGCCAAAAAAGGTCAAGGACAGGAGAGAAGTAACTGAAGGTAGTAACATAGAAGTCCCTCTCAAAATCAAGAAGGGAGAGTTGTGTATTTATTTTGATTGAATTGTTAATTCACCCAACTTGGTCATGAGATATGGTGGACTACTAAGAAATGTGCATATTGCCATCTAGTGGTTTTGTTAGTGTGCACATAAAGTGGGAAATGTCAACTTGCTGATCTTGCTGTGTTTTTTTTTTTAAGAACACTGCAGTTAGTAAGATTCAAACCGTTTAATAAAGATTAACTGGCTGGAGTGTTGATTTTTGAAAAGAAGAAATTCTGTCAACAATAAGCAAATGTTTCCCTAAAATTGCCCCTCTTTCTAACGAGATGTTAAACCAAGGTCCCATCTGCCTGCAGACGTGGTGGGGAGTTCTCCTGATACCCTGGCCAACATTTAGTCCTCAATCAACACCACCAAACATGGATTAACTGATCATTTATCTCATTGCTGTTTGTGGGACCTTGCTGTGTTCAAATTGGCTGCTGCATTTGCATGCATTACAATGGTGACTTTACTTTGGGACCTCCCGAGGACCTGCAAAACAATATATGCAAGTTTTGGTGGTATAATGTCTTACACCAGCCAAGCCGGGGAGTAGCTAAAAAGTTATTTTTAAATGGGGACAGAATAAATAATACAATCGCTGCAACGTCCAAAGATAGAGACAATCACCAAGTGATTTTTTTTTAAATAAATAAATGAATCAAATTGTGTTTGTCCTTTTTGCCTTTGTTCTTTCTCTCAGGGAAATGACCAGTACCTTTGCTCGACTATGCCAGCAGGTAGATGTCACTGAGAAAAATTTAGAAGACGCAGTCTCCAACCTCAACAAAAAGATCGAAGTCCTAGAATCCACACAAAACCGATCAAAGCTGCTGAGGTGATAATTCTTTTGATATTTTCATAGTACCTACTTTTTATCCCTGAAATGTCGATACACCAAAACAAATTTCAATGCAAGCAAGTTGAACTCTTTATCACAATTCTTTAACCATATTTTTAGTGCAAATTAGTTATGCTAAAAACCCAAGTAATGCAGAAAAACCTGTGATAAGTCCCAAGTAACAAATGGTTGATCCTAACTAAACTGGAATGGCAGTTTCATTGAAGCATCTTTCACATTATTGGAATAAAGTCTAGCTTGAATTCTTTCCTGGTGAAAATCATGTGGTTTACATGCACATGAAAATGTGGCAATTGGTGCCACATTCATATCCTTTTCCTGCATGGGCCTGCACCACATCACCAATTATTTTTTCTCCCTGTAATTGCTACTCATGTTAGACCTTTCATCACCAAAATTGGGATAAAATCCTGTGTCTTTCTATAAATATAGGTTAGTTTAACAGAATATATTTTCATTATTATCTGAGAAACAAAATGAAAATCAATGCTATTATCTGATCATCAGAAAAAAACAAGCTTTAGGTTAGGTAGTACCATAGACAAATCATGCTACCTTAATCATAGCGGTAGAAAATAAAGAAATGGGGCAGAAGTACAAATTACAATTTTACATTCAGCACAGTGTGGGCGCATGCCCCAGCTGGGCTGCAGTCATGCACTATTCCAGTCTGCATTGAACTATGTTGCACACTGTCTGCATGAAAAATCGAAGTCTCCAAGTTGTCAGCATCTGCCAAAGACTTTGGAACTGGTTCTGGGGGAGGTGGGACCAGTACAAACCGGACGGTCTGCACCTGGGCAGGACCGGAACCAATGTCCTAGGGGGAGTGTTTGCTAGTGCTGTTGGAGAGGAGTTAAACTAATATGGCAGGGGGATGGGAACCAATGCAGGGAGACAGAGGGAAACAAAAAGGAGACAAAAGCAAAAGACAGAAAGGAGATGAGGAAAAGTGGAGGGGAGAGAAACCCAAGGCAAAGAACAAAAAGGGCCACTGTACAGCAAAATTCTAAAAGGACAAAGGGTGTTAAAAAAACAAGCCTGAAGTCTTTGCGTCTTAATGCAAGGAGTATCCATAATAAGGTGGATGAATTAACTGCAAATAGATGTTAACAAATATGATGTGATTGGGAATACAGAGATGTGGCTCCAGGATGATCAGGGCTGGGAACTCAACATCCAGGGGTATTCAACATTCAGGAAGGATAGAATAAAAGGAAAAGGAGGTGGGGTAGCATTGCTGGTTAAGGAGGAGATTAAGGCAATAGTTAGGAAGGACATTAGCTTGGATGATGTGGAATCTATATGGGTAGAGCTGCAGAACACCAAAGGGCAAAAAACGTTAGTGGGAGTTGTGTACAGACCTCCAAACAGTGGTAGTGATGTTGGGGAGGGCATCAAACAGGAAATTAGGGGTGCAAGCAATAAAGGTGCAGCAGTTATAATGGGTGACTTTAATATGCACATAGATTGGGCTAACCAAACTGGAAGCAATATGGTGGAGGAGGATTTCCTGGAGTGCATAAGGGATGGTTTTCTAGACCAATATGTCGAGGAACCTACTAGGGGGGAGGCCATCTTAGACTGGGTGTTGTGTAATGAGAGAGGATTAATTAGCAATCTCGTTGTGCGAGGCCCCTTGGGGAAGAGTGACCATAATATGGTGGAATTCTGCATTAGGATGGAGAATGAAACAGTTAATTCAGAGACCATGGTCCAGAACTTAAAGAAGGCTAACTTTGAAGGTATGAGGCGTGAATTGGCTAGGATAGATTGGCGAATGATACTTAAGGAGTTGACTGTGGATGGGCAATGGCAGACATTTAGAGACCGCATGGATGAACTACAACAATTGTACATTCCTGTCTGGCGTAAAAATAAAAAAGGGAAGGTGGCTCAACCGTGGCTATCAAGGGAAATCAGGGATAGTATTAAAGCCAAGGAAGTGGCATACAAATTGGCCAGAAATAGCAGCGAACCCGGAGACTGGGAGAAATTTAGAACTCAGCAGAGGAGGACAAAGGGTTTGATTAGGGCAGGGAAAATGGAGTACGAGAAGAAGCTTGCAGTGAACATTAAGACGGATTGCAAAAGCTTCTATAGATATGTAAAGAGAAAAAGGTTAGTAAAGATAAACGTTGGTCCCCTGCAGTCAGAATCAGGGGAAGTCATAACGGGGAACAAAGAAATGGCGGACCAATTGAACAAGTACTTTGGTTCGGTATTCACTAAGGAGGACACAAACAACCTTCCGGATATAAAAGGGGTCAGAGGATCTAGTAAGGAGGAGGAACTGAGGGAAATCCTTATTAGTCAGGAAATTGTATTGGGGAAATTGATGGGATTGAAGGCCGATAAATCCCCAGGGCCTGATGGACTGCATCCCAGAGTAGTTAAGGAGGTGGCCTTGGAACTGGCGGATGCATTGACAGTCATTTTCCAACATTCCATTGACTCTGAATCAGTTCCTATGGAATGGAGGGTAGCCAATGTAACCCCACTTTTTAAAAAAGGAGGGAGAGAGAAAACACGGAATTATAGACCGGTCAGCCTGACCTCAGTAGTGGGTAAAATGATGGAATCAATTATTAAGGATGTCATAGCAGTGCATTTGGAAAATGGTGACATGATAGGTCCAAGTCAGCATGGATTTGTGAAAGGGAAATCATGCTTGACAAATCTTCTGGAATTTTTTGAGGATGTTTCCAGTAGAGAGGACAAGGGAGAACCAGTTGATGTGGTATATTTGGACTTTCAGAAGGCTTTCAACAAGGTCCCACACAAGAGATTAATGTGCAAAGTTAAAGCACATGGGATTGGGGGTAGTGTGCTGACATGGATTGAGAACTGGTTGTCAGACAGGAAGCAAAGAGTAGGAGTAAATGGGGACTTTTCAGAATGGCAGGCAGTGACTAGTGGGGTACCGCAAGGTTCTGTGCTGGGGCCCCAACTGTTTACACTGTACATTAATGATTTAGACGAGGGGATTAAATGTAGTATCTCCAAATTTGCGGATGACACTAAGTTGGGTGGCAGTGTGAGCTGCGAGTAGGATGCTATGAGGCTGCAGAGTGACTTGGATAGGTTAGGTGAGTGGGCAAATGCATGGCAGATGAAGTATAATGTGGATAAATGTGAGGTTATCCACTTTGGTGGTAAAAACAGAGAGACAGACTATTATCTGAATGGTGACAGATTAGGAAAAGGGGAGGTGCAACGACACCTGGGTGTCATGGTACATCAGTCATTGAAGGTTGGCATGCAGGTACAGCAGGCGGTTCAGAAAGCAAATGGCATGTTGGCCTTCATAGCGAGGGGATTTGAGTACAGGGGCAGGGAGGTGTTGCTACAGTTGTACAGGGCCTTGGTGAGGCCACACCTGGAGTATTGTGTACAGTTTTGGTCTCCTAACCTGAGGAAGGACATTCTTACTATTGAGGGAGTGCAGCGAAGGTTCACCAGACTGATTCCCGGGATGGCGGGACTGACCTATCAAGAAAGACTGGATCAACTGGGCTTGTATTCACTGGAGTTCAGAAGAATGAGAGGGGACCTCATAGAAACGTTTAAAATTCTGATGGGTTTAGACAGGTTAGATGCAAGAATGTTCCCAATATTGGGGAAGTCCAGAACCAGGGGTCACAGTCTAAGAATAAGGGGTAAGCCATTTAGGACCGAGATGAGGAGAAACTTCTTCACCCAGAGAGTGGTGAACCTGTGGAATTCTCTACCACAGAAAGTTGTTGAGGCCAATTCACTAAATATATTCAAAAAGGAGTTAGATGAAGTCCTTACTACTCGGGGGATCAAGGGGTATGGCGAGAAAGCAGGAATGGGGTACTGAAGTTGCATGTTCAGCCATGAACTCATTGAATGGCGCTGCAGGCTAGAAGGGCCGAATGGCCTACTCCTGCACCTATTTTCTATGTTTCTATGTAAAAATAATAGCACATTCACAATTGCTGACACTCACTGTTGCATAAAATCTTATAATCAAACATGACACTGGAACTTGACACATTTGCCTTGCGTTCACTGAAAACTGCACCATATGTACGATAAGAGTTCACAACAAAATCAGAAGCCTAAGAAATATAGCTACAACCTGTCAGAATTGCTGGGTACTCATCAGCACCAGTTATTGCGAAGAACTTGACTCTGTCGGACAGTGCCAAGAATGCATATTGGTGATCTGAGGAACCACAAATACTACCTGGAGTATTTAAATGCTGAATATCATCTAAACCAAGGGTAAATTAACATGGTCCAGCCAAGGAAACATCTATTGATCCAAAAACACACGATTTCCCTTGTATAGGGATTCTTGAGCAAAAAGCTGCTAGTTTCACTGAGAAGAGGTCGCTGAAGCTCTTGTGATAATTCCTGGGACATTGGAACTGGTTCTGGGGGAGGTGGGACCAGTACAAACCGGACAGTCTGCACCTGGACAGGACCGGAACCAATGTCTTAGGGGGAGTTGGGGAGGGGTTAAACTAATATGACAGGGGGATGGGAACCTATGCAGGGAGACAGAGGGAAGTAGAATGGGGGCAGAAGCAAAAGATAGAAAGAAGGAAAGTAAAAGTGGAGGGCAGAGAAACCCAAGGCAAAAATAAAAAAGGGCCACATTACAGCAAAATTCTAAAGGGGCAAAGTGTGTTAAAAAGACAAGCCTGAAGGTTCTGTGCCTCAATGCGAGGAGTATTTGTAATAAGGTGGACAAATTAACTGCACAGGCAGCAAATAATGAATATGATATAATTGCCATCACGGAGACATGGCTCCAGGGTGACCAAGGCTGGGAACTCGACATCCAGCGGTACTCACATTCAGGAAGGATAGATAGAAAGAAAAAGGAGGTGGGGTAGCGTTGCTGGTTAAAGAGGAAATTAATGCAATAGTAAGGAAGGACATTAGCTTGGATGATGTGGAATCTGTATGGATGCAGCTGCGGAATACCAAAGGGCAGAAAACGCTAGTGGGAGTTGTGTACAAACCACCAAACAGTAGTAGTGAGGTTGGGGACAGCATCAAACAAGAAATTAGGGATGCATGCAATAAAGGTACAGCAGTTACCAAGGGCGACTTTAATCTACATATAGATTGGGCTAACCAAACTGGTAGCAATACGGTGGAGGAGGATTTCCTGGAGTGTATTAGGAATGGTTTTCTGGACCAATATGTCGAGGAACCAACTAAAGGGCTGGCCATCCTCGATGTGTAATGAGAAAGGACTAATTAGCAATCTTGTTGTGCGAGGCCCCTTGGGGAAGAGTGACCATAATATGGTAGAATTCTTTATTACGATGGAGAGTGACACAGTTAATTCAGAGACTAGGGTCCTGAACTTCAGGAAAGGTAACTTCGATGGTATGACACGTGAATTGGCTAGAATAGACTGGCAAATGATACTTAAAGGGTTGATGGTGGATAGGCAATGGCAAACATTTAAAGATCACATGGATGAGCTTCAACAATTGTACATCCCTGTCTGGAGTAAAAATTAAACGGGGAAGGTGGCTGAACCGTGGCTAACGAGGGAAATTAAGGATCATGTTAAATCCAAGGAAGAGGCATGTAAATTAGCCAGAAAAAGCAGCAAACCTGAGAACTGGGAGTAATGTAGAATTCAGCAGAGGAGGACAAAAGGGTTTAATTAGGAGGGGGAAATAGAATATGAGAAGAAGCTTGCCAGGAACGTAAAAACTGACTGCAAACGCTTCTATTGATATGTGAGGAGAAAAAGATTAGTGAAGACAAACGTAGGTCCTTTGCAGTCACATTCAGGTGAATTTATAATGGGGAACAAAGAAATGGCAGACCAATTGAACAAATACTTTGGTTCTGTCTTCACAAAGGAAGACACAAATAACCTTCCGGAAATACTAGAGGACCGAAGGTCTAGCGAGAAGGAAGAACTGAAGAAAATCCTTATCAGGTGGGAAATTGTGTTAGGGAAATTGATGGGATTGAAGGCCGATAAATCCCCGGGGCCTGATAGTCTGCATCCCAGAGTACTTAAGAAAGTGGCCCTAGAAATAGTGGATGCATTGGTGATCATTTTCCAACAGTCTATCAACTCTGGATCAGTTCCTATGGGCTGGAGGGTAGCTAATGTAACACCACTTTTTAAAAAAGGAGGGAGAGAGAAAACGGGTAATGATAGACCGGTTAGCCTGACATCAGTAGTGGGGAAAATGTTGGAATCAATTATTCAAGATGAAATAGCAGCACATTTGGAAAGCAGTGACAGGATCGGTCCAAGTCAGCATGGATTTATGAAAGGGAAATCATGCTTGACAAATCTTCTGGAATTTTTTGAGGATGTAACTAGTAGAGTGGACAAGGGAGAACCAGTGGATGTGGTGTATTTGGACTTTCAAAAGGCTTTTGACAAGGTCCCACACAAGAGATTGGTGTGCAAAATTAAAGCATATGGTATTGGGGGTAATGTACTGACGTGGATAGAGAACTGGTTGGCAGACAGGAAGCAGAGTGTCGGGATAAACGGGTCCTTTTCAGAATGGCAGGCAGTGACTAGTGGGGTGCCGCAGGGCTCAGTGCTGTGACCCCAGCTATTTACAATATACATTAATGATTTAGATGAAGGAATTGAGTGTAATATCTCCAAGTTTGCAGATGACACTAAGCTGGGTGGCGGTGTGAGCTGTGAGGAGGCTGCAGGGTGACTTGGACAGGTTAGGTGAATGGGCAAATGCATGGCAGATGCAATATAATGTGGATAAATGTGAGGTTATCCACTTTGGGAGCAAAAACACAAAGGCAGAATATTATCTGTATAGCGGCAGATTAGGAAAAGGGAAGTTCAAAGAGACCTGGGTGTCATGGAATATCAGTCATTGAAAGTTGGCATGCAGGTACAGCAGGCGGTGAAGAAGACAAATGGTATGTTGGCCTTCATAGCTAGGGTATAGGAGCAGGGAGATCTAATGTAGTTGTACAGGGCCTTAGTGAGGCCTCACCTGGAATATTGTGTTCAGTTTTGGTCTCCTAATCTGAGGAAGGACATTCTTGCTATTGAGGGAGTGCAGCGAAGGTTTACCAGACTGATTCCCGGGATGGCAGGACTGACATATGAGGAGTGACTGGATCAACTGGGCCTGTATTCACTGGAGTTTAGAAGGATGAGAGGGAATCTCATAGAAACATATAAAATTCTGACGGGACTGGACAGGTTAGATGCAAGAAGAATGTTCCCGATGTTTGGGAAGTCCAGAACCAGAGGACACCGTCTAAGGATAAGGGGTAAGCCATTTAGGATTGAGATGAGGAGAAACCTCTTCACCCAGAGAGTCGTTAACCTGTGAGATTCCCTACCGCAGAGAGTCGATGGTAGTTCATTGGATATATTCAAGCGGGAGTTAGAAATGGTCCTTATGGCTAAAGGGATCAAGGGGTATGGAGAAAAAGCAGGAAAGGGGTGCTGAGGTGAATGATCAGACATGATCTTATTGAATGGTGGTGTCGGCTCGAAGGGCCGAATGGCCTACTGCACCAATTTCTATGTTTCTATAAAACAAGCGATAACCCAGAAAACTGCCTCGTAAGGAGCTTGGGTCAGTAATCCCAATCCCCTTTGTGGGGAGTAAATAATCTAGCATAAACTGCATAGGCCATTCCCCATTTACAGTGCGAGAGCCTCCCTTAATGCCTCTTAAAGTTGCAAATCTGAAACCCTTTCTCGCCCATATGCCTTGGAGTTGCAAAGCACTTTGTCCAATTTGATGATCATAAAGTCTTTATGAACTCTTAAGAACAATAACTATATAGAAAAATAGAAAATAGGTGCAGGAGTAGGCCCTTCGAGCCTGTACCGCCATTCAGTGAGTTCATGGCTGAACATGCAACTTCAGTACCCCATTCCTGCTTTCTCGCCATACCCCTTGATCCCTCTAGTAGTAAGGACTACATCTAACTCCTTTTTGAATATATTTAGTGAATAAGCCTCAATAACTTTCTGTGGTTGAGAATTCCACAGGTTCACCACTCTCTGGGTGAAGAAGTTTCTCCTCATCTCGGTCCTAAATGGCTTACCCCATATCCTTAGACTGTGACCCCTGGTTCTGGACTTCCCCAACATTGGGAACATTCTTCCTGCATCTAACCTGTCTAAACCCATCAGAATTTTAAATGATTCTATGTGATCTCCTCGCAAACTAGACCAAATCTCACCCAATGGAGACCCAAAACCCTGAAATGTTTTTCCCATGAATCTACAGGTAATTAGGAACATTACTCTAGGCAGGTTTGTTGGACCAGCACACTGAATCCAGAGGCATTTAATACCAGCATTGCTCAAAATCTTATTGTATTTGCTCCAGGATTATCCAACGCATGAGTCCCTTCCTCTCAATCTCATATAAATCGCAAATAATTTTCACATGGTTCTTAATGACTATATTCTTGTAAAGTGCATGCAGTAGGGTCTGGGCCAACAACATAAACTAGTCATACAAATTGCAGAATAAATTGAGCACACAGGATCCAGAGAGATTTGTCAGAGCCTTTGTCCTGTACACCCCAATCACAGATTCATAGAATTTACAGCATAGAAACAGGCCATTCAGCCCAACAGGTTTATGCCGGTATTTATGCTCTACACGAGTCTCCTCTCATCTTACTTCATCTTGCCCTATAAGAACATAGGAATTAGGAGCAGGAGTAGACCCATACGGCCCCTTGGGCCTGCTCCACCATTCAGTAAGATCATGGCTGATCTTCGACCTCAAATCCACTTTCCTGCCCTATCCTCATATCCCTTAATTCCTCGAGTCCAAAAATCTATCTCGGCCTTGAATATACTCAACAACTGAGCATCCATAGCACTTTGGACCAGAGAATTCCAAAGATTCACAACTCCCGAGTGAAGAACTTCTTCCTCATCTGTTGGGGTAAAAGGAAGACTTCTCTCCCTCAAGGCGGACTATTTGATATAGGTAATCGACACCTGCCCTTTTGGTTGGGGTAAAAGGAAGACTTCTCTCCCTCGGGGCGGACTACCTGATATAGGTAATCGACCCTTTGTCCTCCATATAACGATCATGGAATCAAAAAATGAAACCTTAGCTTCAAACCGGCTTTATTTCGAGCAATTGCAAGAGAGGGTTCAATCGTGGAACCTTCAAAATACAAACGGTTCCAAGTATAATTTAGACAGGTTTTGGAGAGAAGCTACCCTCCTATAAAATCATCGATAGGTCTATTGCTATCAGCGGAGTTACATTGATTTGTCATCTCTTATCAGACTGGCTCTGAGTGGTGCATGCAATTGTCCATCTCCCGTCATATGTTAATAGCATTTGTGCCGTGATTTGCACTTTGCCATAGTCTATTTATATGACGCCTGAAGTAACAGTTCCAAAATTCTGGCTTTCTTATCTCTTCCTCAGAGATTTCTAATCAAAATTGTAACTGTTGACTTCTGCTATTTCGTTATGTGTTATTAAGGTTAAGGATGATTTAACCATACAGATTTAATGATTTAACCATACAGTTTTAATTTTTTGTTAGTGTGCTATATCTACATAAGCAAGTGTTACATACAATAGGCAATTATAATCCATTACCATTATCGATTCCTCAGACCCTCCTAATACTAATCAGTTCACTACCTTCAGCATTGTGTTCTGACCACCTATCTGCTCTTTGCCTGCTGCAACTGTATATCCCTTACATCATCTTAAAAGGCTGGCCCCTTATCCTGGAACTATGCCCCTCGTTCTCGACTCTTCAGCCAGGGGAAACAATCTCTCAGCATCTACCCTATTAATCTCCCTCAGAATCTTAATGTTTCGATGAGCTCACCTCTCATTCTTCTAAACTTCAGAGAGTATAGGCCCAATCTTCACAATCTCTCTTCACAGGACAACCCCCTCATCCCAGCTATCAATCTAGTGAATCTTTGTTGCACCGCCTCTAAGGCAAGTATATCCTTCCTTAAATAGGAGACCAAAACTGTACACAGTACTCCAGCTGTGGTCTCTCCAGAGCCCTGTACAATTGTAGCTAGACTTCCTTACTCTTGTACTTCAACCTTGTAACAATAAAGGTCAACCTGCCATTTGCCTTCCTAATTGCTTGCTGTATCTGCATGCTAACTCTTTTTTTGTACTAGGACATACAAATCTCTCTGAACACCAGCGTTCTCACCATTTTAAAAATATTCTGTTTTTCTCTTCCTACCAAAGTGAATAACCTCACATTTCCCCACATTATACTCCCATCTGCCATCTTATTGCCCACTCACTTAACCTGTCTATATCACTTTGCAGCCTCTTTGCGTCCTCCTCGCATCTTACTTTTGCACCTAGCTTTGTATTGTCAGCAAACTTGGATACATTGCACTTGGTCCCTTCATCTAAGTCATTAATAATAGATTGTAAATAGCTGAGGCCCCAGCACTGTTCCTTGCGGCACCCCATTGGTTACAGCCTGCCAATCTGAAAATGACCCGTTTATACCTCTTTCTGATTTCTGTCAATTAACCAATCCTTTATCCGTGCTAATACCTTGCCCCCAACCCTATGTGCCCTTATCTTGCTCAACAACCTTTTATGTGGCACCTAAAGGTAAAAAATTGCAGGATTACGGGGAAAGGGCGGGGGAATGGCTGACGTGCTCTTGCAGAGAGCAACGCAGACTCGACGGGCCGAATGGCCTTCTGTGCTGTAACCATTCTGATTCTATGATTTTTATCGAATGCCTTTTGGAAATCCAAATATACTATATCCACTGGTTCCCCTTTATCTACCCTGCTAGTTACATCCTCAAAAAAAAAATTGTCAAACACTATTTACCTTTCATAAATCTTTGACTCTGCTCAATCATATGATTTTCTAACTAGCTTGTTACCACTTCCTTAATAATGGATTCCAGCATTTTCCCGACGACTGTTGTCAGGCTAACTGGCCTGTAGTTCATGGTTTTCTATTTGCCTCCTTTCTTGAATAGCGGGGTTACATTTGCTACCTTCCAATCCGCTGGGATCTTTCTTGAATCTTGGGATTTTTGGACGATCAGAACCAATGCATCCACTATTTCTGCAGCCACCTCTTTTAGAACCCGAGGATGTAGTCCAACAGATTTGTCGGCTTTTAGTCCCATTAGTTTCTCGAGTAGTTTTTCTCTACTGACATTAATTACTTTAAGTTCCTCGCTCTTATTAACTCCTTGGTTCCCCACTATTTTTGGTATCCCTTTTAGGCATTTTTTAAATTTGTTCATGGGATATGGGCATTGCTGGCAGGCCAGCATTTATTGCCCATCCCTAATTGGCCTTGAGAAGGTGATGGTGAGCCGCCGCCATGAACTGCTGCAGTGCATGTGGTGAAGGTACTCCCACAGTGCTGTTAGGGAGGGAGTTCCAGTATTTTGACCCAGCGACGATGAAGGAATGGCAATATATTTCCAAGCCAGGATGGTAACTTGCAGGTGATGGTGCTCCCATGCGCCTGCTGCCTTTGTCCTTCTAGGGGGTAGAGCTCGCGTGTTTGGGAGGTGCTGTCGAAGAAGCCTTGGCGAGTTGATGCAGTGCATCTTGTAGCTGGTACACACTGCATCCACGGTATGCCGGTGGTGAAGGGAGTGAATGTTTAAGATGGTGGATGGGGTGCCAATCAAGGTTAGTTGCTTTGTGTTGGAGATGCACTCCTGACTTGATGGTGTAAAGGCTTTGGGAAGTCACTCTGCTGAGACACTCGCCGCAGAATACCGAACCTCTGACCTGCTCTTGTCGTCACAGTATGCTGATGGTGGGAGATTCGGCGATGGTAAATCTGTTGAATGTCACAGGGTGGTGGTTGGACTCTCGCTTGTTGGAAATGGTCATTGCACTTGAGTGATGCGAATGTTACTTGCCACTTATCAGCCCAAGCTTGAATGTCGTCCAGGTCTTGCTGCTTCACATCAGCATTTGATTTGGGGTATGGTCTTATTTGAATAATTACCCTTCTTGCCCATGTAGTTTTTAATGAAAGGTAAATAGTGTTTGACAAATTTAGTAGAGTTTTTTGAGGATGTAACTAGCAAGATAAAGGGGAACCATGTCTTTGTTACCTCGAGACTTGACTACTCCAACTCACTCCTGGCTGGCCTCCCACATTCTACACTATGTAAACTTGAGGTCATCCAAAATTCAGCAGCCCGTGTCCTAACTCGCACCAAGTCACGATCACCCATCACCACTGTGCTTTCTGACCTACAATGGCTCCCGGTTAAACAATGCCTCGATTTCAAAATTCTCATCCTTGTTTACAAATCAACTCTATGGATTTGCCCCTTTCTATCTCTGTAATCTTTTTCAGCCTCACAACCCCACAAGATGTCAGCACTCCTCAAATTCTGCCCTCTTGAACATCCCACATTATAACTGCTCAACCATCGGTGGCCATGTCTTCAGCTATTTGGGCCCTAAGCTCTGGAACTCCCTGCCTAAATCTCTCCGCTTCTCTACCTCTCTTTTCTCCTTTAAGACGCTCCTTAATACCTACCTCTTTAACCAAGCTTTTGGTCATCTGCCTTAATTTCTTCTTTTGTGGCTCGGTGTCAAATTTAGCTGGTTTGTCTTGTAACACTGCTGTGAAGCGCCTTGGGACTTTTTACTATGTTAAAGGTGCTATATAAATAAAAGTTATTATTAATAACGTTGAAGACTCCTAGGACCACTCTCTCCCGACAGTATACCACTGTGCCACCATCCCTGATGGGTCTGTCCTGCAGGTGGGACAGGACATACCCAGGGATGGTGATGGAGGAGTTTGGGACATTAGCTGAAAGGTATGATTCTGTAGTATGATTATGTCAGGCTGTTGCTTGACTAGTCTGTGGGACAGCTCTCTCAATTTTGGCACAAGTGCCCAGATGTTGGTGAGGAGGACTTTTCAGGGTCGACTGGGCTGGGTGTGTCTACTGTGAAGACAGCTACAAAACATTTGTTTAAAACCTCTGCTATTCCTTGTTCCCCAATATAATTTCTCCTGTCTCAGTCTCTAAGGGACCAACACTTACTTTTGCTACTCTCTCCCTTTTTACATACTTGTAGAAGCTCCTACAATCTGTTTTACATTTCTTGCTAATTTATTCTCATTCTATTTTCTCCCTTTTAAACAATTTATTGGTCATCTTTTGCTGGTTTCTAAAGCTCTTCCAATCATCAGGCTTACTACTATTCTTTGCAGCAATATAAGCCTCTTTTTTAATCTAATACTATCCTTAACTTCTTTAGTTAGCCAAGGGTGACTCACTTTTACCGTGGAGTTTTTATTTCTCAATGGAATGTATATTCATTGAGAATTTTGGAATACTTCTTTAAATGATTGCCACTGCTTATCTGCTGTCATTCCTTTTCATCGAATTTCCCAATCTACCTGAGCCAACTCGCCCCTCATACCTATCTAACTTGCTTTATTTAAGTTTAAGACTCTAGTGTCAGACTTAAGAATCACTCTCCGCATGTCTTTCTATTCCTTTCTCCCTCATCTAGCTTCCCCTTACATAGAAACATAGAAAATAGGTGCAGGAATAGGCCATTTAGCCCTTCGAGCCTGCACCACCATTCAATACGATAATGGCTGATCATGTAACTTCAGTACCCTATTCCTGCTTTCTCTCCATACCCCTTGATCTCTTTAGCTGTAAGGGCCACACCTAACTCCCTTTTGAATATATCTAACGAACTGGCCTCAACAACTTTCTAAGGTAGAGAATTCCACAGGTTCACAATTCTCTGAGTGAAGAAGTTTCTCCTCATCTCAGTCCTAAATGGCTTACCCCTTCTCCTTCGACTATGACCCCTGGTTCTGGACTTCCCCAGCATCTAACCTGCCCAATCCCATCAGAATTTTATATGTTTCTATGAGATCCCCTCTCATTCTTCTAAATTCCAGTGAATATAAGCCTAGTCGATCCAGTCTTTCTTCATATGTCAGTCCTGCCATCCCGGGAATCAGTCTGCTGAACCTTCGCTGCACTCCCTCAATAGCAAGAATGTCCTTCCTCAGATTAGGAGACCAAAACTGTACACAATATTCAAGGTGTGGCCTCACCAAGGCCCTGTACAACTGCAGTAAGACCTCCCTGCTCCTATACTCAAATCCTCTCGCTATGAAGGCCAACATGCCATTTGCCGCCTCCTGTACCTGCATGCCAACTTTCATGACTGATGTACCATGACACCCAGGTCTTGTTGCACCTCCGCTTTTCCTAATCTGTCACCATTCAGATAGTATTCTGCCTCCCTGTTTTTGCCACCAAAGTGGATAACCTCACATTTATCTACATTATACTGCACCTGCCATGCATTTGCCCACTCACCTAACCTGTCCAAGTCACCCTGCAGCCTCTTGGCATCCTCCTCACAGCTCACACTGCCACCCAGCTTAGTGTCATCTGCAAACTTGGAGATATTACATTCAATTCCTTCGTTCAAATCATTAATGTATATTGTAAATAGCTGGGGGCCCAGCACTGAACCTTGCAGTACCCCACTAGTCACTGCCTGCCATTCTGAAAAGGACCCGTTTATTCCTACTCTTTACTTCCTGTCTGCCAACCAGTTCTCTATCCACGTCAATACATTACCCCCAATAGCATGTGCTTTAATTTTGCACACTAATCTCTTGTGTGGGACCTTGTCAAAAGCCTTTTGAAAGTCCAAATACACCATGTCCACTAGTTCTCCTTAATTGTTCTCCTTCAAGAGCCATTCTTTCATGGAAAATGGACCACGCAGGAATAGAACCTCCAGTCCCCAGGTGCTCACTGAAACACAATCACATTTTTTCAGACATTTATTGCCCCTTATACTAACCAGTAGCCTGCTGCTCTGGGCAGGAGATGGGTCGAGTGAGAGAGCCATGTTTTTTGGCATTGTGTTTCACGGCTTGTTGTGAACTCTTAAGAATCTCCTACACAACAAAACCCAAACCAACAGCTATCCTTGCAATCAATTTTGTGTGAATTCCAGCAGTGGTTATTAGATATAATCTTCGATTGAAAGGGTATTTATTTTGGGGGGTTTGGGAGGGAGGCAATTGCAGAAAGCCCTTGAATTGTTTTTGAGAACATATACAATGGCTGGAATGGCTATGAAATGCAAGAACTCTTAAGAATCTCCTACACAACAAAACCCAAACCAACAGCCCTTTCATAGCTCGTATGTGATTTCCAGGCAGTGTGTCCAAAATTGTTTTACCTCTTTAAAGCAAAATTGACACCTAATGATTTTTGCCAAAGACTGTCCCAGGACCAAGCCACCAGCCCTGCGTAAATGACTCGCAATGTGTCCCTAAGTTGCCTAAGGCTCAAGTAGAGGGCTAAGAAGAGTTAAAACAAGTGTTAGAAATAATCAGAGAATGCTACCCTCTTCATTTCCTGAATGCATTGCTAGGATTCCAGGGGGTAGAGTCAATGAAGATATTCAAACTATAATAAAAACAGAATGCTGGAAATCTCAGCGGGTAAGCAGCATCTGTGAAGAGAAAAACAAAGTTAATGTTTCGGGTTGACGACCTTTCGTCAAAATTTTGCTTTTGTATAAGAGATTCAAACTACTCGTTTGGGGCAATAAAGAGATCACCCTCAAACAGAAGAGACTTTTCATTGTCTCCAAAAAGATGGGGATTCACTGCCTAATAAAAGAACTCTGCCTTAAACTGATTCCTAACAGAAAAATGATATGGTCAAGACTTGTCACATAATGCAGAAAGCATGATTAGGTGTCTAATTTGCAACTGTAGATTTAAAAGATGGTCACTTCCCACTTCCATGTTGCCATATAGGAATTCCATTAGGAGTTCCTCGGGTTCAATTTCAAGGGGCAAAGGCTACAAGTGCACTTTGGCCTCATCAGCACTAGAATGTATGTAAATTGATAAGTCCTAACTACAACCTATGCAAGGCTTAAAATTCTTAGGGGCATTTAAAAAAGTTTGATATTATAACTTTGTTCACTTTTTCTGGTCTGCTGCATATGCTGGAGTGCCTTCCACATTTGTTATGTTGATATTTTAGCTAATTCAGTATTTGGTCCAAGTGTTTGGATCATTGATATCTCATATTATGAAAACGATTTGGAAATCTTATCCATGTAGACCCTCTGGTTACCAGTTAGGACCTTTATTTAGTTCTTAACATGGCTAATTTGCCCAACTTTTGAACCTCTTCAAATGTGTATTTAAATTTCTTGTATGAGAAAAATAAATTGGTGATAATTCTAGTTTCAGTTTGCAGAGTTATTAAACTGCAAGGCTTTATTTTAGATCAGCCATACTTTATTTGGATGAATCCTCATCCCCTCCTGAATGGTATGTTGCTGTTATTATATGGAGGATGCTTAAATGAAGATAATTGAATTTCCAACTTTGTAGGGTTATCTTCATACTTCAAATTGTATGTATCCTCCACAACACCATGATTTTATTTGTGCATTTCAGACCCATCAGGGGTATCATATTTTGGGGGAATGAGGAGCTGGAGGTCAATGACTAGTCAGTTCCTGTTTAGTTTCAGGTAAAAGTGATCTTGCTGTATGGCAGTCCTTGGGCTTGTATACAATATGGATGTTCATAGATGTAGGAGACCATGTTCAGCACTGCCTAACCACAATGTCAAGATAACATTTTCATGTGTGCAAAGCATATAATTTTCCTCAACCAGTGAAGCTTGATGGGTATTCAAAGAATGAGGACTGCACCACCTAGGTAAATATCCGTTTAATACATTGAAACGCCCTCCACTTGACTGTCCACAGCTACTTTCCTATAAGGCTAATCATTACCTTCGCAACTGGTGTTATTTCCCATCCTTTGCTATTGCCCTTTTCCAAAGCCACCATTGGCTTCCTATGCCAAAGATGCCTAAAATTATAGGAACTGCAATTGATCTGTTAAATTCAAATACATAATGAACAACTAAGATATAGTACATATGTCAAGCATGAATTATTTTGTTTTAAAAAATGACTTGATAAACAATTGTCAAACTTACCCAGTATCTCTACATTTTCCCTCATTTCCATGCAAATACGTACCCCAACTTACACTTGCTATGAATCATGTATACCACAAATCTTACAAACTGTACCAATAAGAGAATGGCAGTTACAGATAGTGTTACTAAGACTTTGGATTAATATTTATCCAAAATATGATTTTAGAATCTGTTATTTGGAACTCTTCAATTGGAACATTTCCTTGCCTGTTTAAATTCTAATCCTTATTTGCCATGTGCCAAGATGGAACTGCACTGTAAATCGGAAAGTAATGTTGGCCAATTTACTAATGTTCAGAGAGGATCTGCTGTAATTTTCCATCACTGAGCAAAAATGTAGATAGTTTAATTTACCACTGTATGGGCCCAAGTTTCCACAAGAAAAAAAACCGGCGCCACTCCGAGCTGGGCGCCCGTTTTTCGCGCCTAAAACGCGCCTAAAAAAATCCTCGGTATTCTCCACCTACTTACAGGTCCTCTGGCCCTCGGCGCAGCCAGCACGAGCTGTGGGGGGGCGGAGCCAGGTCCCTGCGCTGAAAACAGTGCCGGGACCTCTGCACATGCGCGCAACAGTCGGCACGCAAGTGCAGTAGCTCCAGGCGCTCGAAACTGTGTGGGAGGGGCCCGAAGCACGCAGCCCCTAGCCCTGGCCCAATGGCCTCACTGGGGCTGCGTGAATGAGGCTCCTCCCACGGCCAGCTCCTGCTCCCCACCCGACCTGAGCCGACACCCGCTCCCCCCCCCCCCCCGCCCCGACCCGAGACCTGACACCCGCTCCAAGCCGACACCCGCTCCCCCCCCCCCCGACACCCGCTCTCCCACCCGACCCGAGACCCGCTCCCCCCCCGCCCCGACCCGACACCCGCTCCCCCGCCCCGACCCGAGACCCGCTCCCTCCCCCCCCGCCCCGCCCCGAGACACGACACCCGCTCCACCCCCGACCCGAGACCGACACCCGCTCCCCCGCTCCCCCCCCCGCCCCGCCTGTCCTAAACTAGAACTGCAGAAAAAAAATGTGGAGAATTGCGATTTCTAAAATAGTCCGTTCTCCACCAGTTGCTCCTAAAAATCAGGCGCGAATCATGTGGAAACTTGGGCCCTATAACTATAAAATCTAACTTGGGCAAGTTGAAAATATTTTTATTTCGTTTAAGAAGCTGTCAGTTGATAGTATTGTAAACTTGATTGGTATGTTTTTAACTTGTACTTATTTTCAATACATTTTTCTTGCAGAAACAAAGCAACATGGCTAGAAAATGAACTGGACATATTTACAAAGCAGTACTTGCAGCCGAGCCAGTGAAAACTTGCTAACCTTTTTTAGAATCTACATTTGTCCCATAACTGATGGGGATTGTCACCAATGCTGCCATAGTGCTATGTGATAAATACAAACTTCCAGTCCCTTTTATATACAGTAATGTTTTTCAGGGATACCATTTATCAACCCTTCAGAAATCTAACCAGATAAAGATGCATATTTATCAGTGCACCTAGCAAGAGATACAAGAAATATTCATAATTTACTAGGAGTATCAGATTATAAAATGTACGTTTTATGTTCATTATCTAGACACATGATTAATGTGTTGGTGAGCTGTATGGGCATTTACTATTGCAGATGTACTAGGTGGTCAAAACACAGTGTTATCCTTTATTCACATTCTAACCCATGTGAAACCTTGAATCAAATTCCCATTTATGCATATTTACATGTAATTAATTTATGATTTTAATCCACTTTTGCCTCTACCTAAATTAGTAGTTATCTTGATAAGATGCACTTTCATTAAACTGTGTTCCTATAGAAAATGTTGACCTACATAAATTGATGTACAAGCCTAAAGCAAGCAAGGGTTGTGAATGAGGCTTCAGCCAATTAATCATGTAGCTAGTGACTAAATGTTACTGCAGAAGTCAAAGTCATGGAGGAAGCAAAGCAATGAGTAAAATAAATCCAGTTTTATTGGCTATTGACAGCACAGGAAACTTGATTAATGTCCAGAATATTATTGAGTGAGGTGTTCCCAAGAATGCTGCAAATGCCTTGTCCTTTTAATTTTGAAATACACTACTGCAATTTGTATGTGAGATCCAAAGAAAATGTAATCATCAAACTTCATTGGAAGCAGTTGTTAGAGTGTATGTGCAACTATAATAAGATGCAGTTACACTTATTTCAGTAATACCACCTCAACCCTCATTGAAACTTCAGATGGTCATCAGCTAGCCTAAAATTGGATTTAACCATCCACCTGTAGCTAATACCAGAATCCAAATTTCACATATAGGACTTTGCCACTCTTAATTGCAAGTCCTAGTTGCAGCATTGCCAGAGATGAACAAAAGCAACATTTTGATGTGCATTTTTAGATAAATTAGTTTTGTCCTTTAAAAATTCAATTCTTGGTCTTTTCAGTGACGATCTTACATTAGTACCACCACCAGCTTGAACATTAAAGTTTCACCTAGCACACAGACAAGTTTCTAAGAGAAAGCCACTCAGTCGAGACCAGAGATGTTCTAATCAGCAAACTTCCCTGCTCAAACAACTAAACTGATTGAATAGATTGGTGTCAGTAATATCCATCGGGGTTGCTACGATCTATCGTAAATTTGGCGGAAACCATAGAGAAATGGTGTAAATGGCTTGCTCCAGAGTGGAAATTTTACCCTCTCTCCATTTAATTATAAACTGCAAACTTTGAAGCTCCCATCTAAACAGCATAAAAATGTGTACAATGGTTCACCAAGGTTATTTGCCTTTTAAGAGTTTCAAATTGATTTGCATTAAAGGGGAGGAGGGATTTAGCTCATTACAGAATGGTAGTGCACAATGTTTAGATAGAAATTTCTCCAACTTAATTTACAACTGGTTTAAAATCTTTTGGCTTTAAATACTTGCACAATTCATTATAATCTGCAAAGATTTACTAAAGGGGCTTTGATGAACAAATGTTTTGTACATAGCTGATTCTTGATGTTAAATTACTTTTTGTAACTTTCAACATTTCTCCAAATTTCTTGTATATGTTCCCTTTTACTAGATTCATCAGATGTGGACAACAAACCAAGTTTATATTCTTTGAGCATATATACTTATAACAGCTGTGAAATAATAAATTATTTGAGCTACATTACCTTAGTTTGTCATCAGAGGCCTGCATTAAAAAAGGGCAGTTCGAGTGTAACCTTTTTCACTTGTACTATCTTAGCATATGGTGTGTTGTGATTTCCAAATTCCTCAAGGACACATGTTCAAATTAGCAAAAGGCAAATTAAGGACGGATGCCAGGAAGCTTGTCACAGTGACCACAAAGAATTCCACGTAGGGTAGTGGAGGTGATATCAAATCATTTTTTTTTTAAACTGGATGTTGTGATTTGCAAAGAGGAGGTGGAATGGAAAAGAGACCAGAGTCTTTCTGGAAGAATGAGCAAAGATGGGCTGAATGACCTTCATGTGTCTATAGTGAACAGCACATTCCAAATAGACTACAGAAAATCCTTATACAACATCTTATGGATCAAATTAGCATACATGGGGTGTTGAACATCATCAGTATAAGCATTAGATTCAGTTTTTTTGCTCGAAGATTTTAATTGGGCTCCCGTATCATAAGCTGGTCAGAACTGAAATTTAGTTGTTAAATTGTAGGTCAGCTGAACAAGTTAGTTTTATAAAGATGGATTGCACCTACTCATAAGATGGTAGAACATTTTATGGATGCCTGGAAGATACCGAACATGAAAAGGATAAAGATCAGCACACTATAAGTAAATTTAAATAGACTGGTATAGAATCATAGAAGTTTATAGTACAGAAGGTGGCCATTTTGGCCCATTGTGTCTGCCGGCCAACAAGAGGCTATTCTGCCTAATCCCACTTTTCAGCTATCGGTTTGTAACCCTGCAGGTTACAGGACTTTAGGTGCACATCCAAGTACTTTTTAAATGTGGTGAGGGTTTCTGCCTCTACCACCCTTTCAGGAACTGACTTCCAAACCCCACAAACCCCTGCATGAAGAAATTTCCCCTCCAAACCTTCTACCAATTACTTTAAATTTATGCCCCCTGGTTGTTGACCTCTCTGCTAATGGAGATCAGCCCTTTCTATCCACTATATCTAGGCCCCTCAATTTTATACACCTTAATGAGGTCTTCACAATCTCCTCTTTTCCAAAGATTCTCCACGCCCGGCAACATCCTTGTAAATGTCCTTTACCCTCTCCAGTGCAATCAAGTCCTTCCTGTAATGCGGTGACCAGAACTGCACGCAGTACTCTAGCTGTGGCCTAACTAGTGTTTTATACAGTTCAAACATAACCCCTCTGCTCTTGTATTCTGTGTCTCGGTTAATAAAGGCAAGCATTCCGTATGCTGCCTTAACCACCTCATCGACCTGGCCTGCTACTTTCAGGGGTCTGCACTTGCATTCCACGGTCTCCCTGTTCCTCTACACTTCTGTCTCCTACCATTTAATATGTGTATTCTCTTTCCTCGTTAGCTCTCCCCAAATGCATTACTTTACACTTCTCTGGATTAAATTCCATTTGCCACTGTTCTGCCCACCTGACCAGTTATCTTCCTGCAGTCTACAGCTGCTTCTTCATCAACCATACAGCTGATTTTAGTATCATCTACAAACCTCTTAATCATACCCCCTATATTCAAGTCTAGATCTTTGATGTATAACACAAAAAGGAAGGGACCTAGTACTGAGCCCTGTGGAATCCCACTGGAAACACCTATTACCCTTTGCTTCCTGCCACTTTGCCTGGATCCCATGGGCTTTTAGCTTTGTGACCAGGCTGCCAGGTGGGACCTTAAACGCTTTGCTAAAATGCATATGCACTGCCCTTGTTGACCCTCCTAGTTACCTCCTCGAAAGATTCAATCAGATTAGTCAAACACGACCTTCCCTTAGCAAATCCATGATGACTCCTTGATTAATCCATGTCTTTCTAAATGAAGATTTATCCTGAGGATTTTTTCCAATAATTTTCCCACCGCTGGCTTGATCTGGCACCACACCTGAAGCCAGAGACGATTGGAAAATGGTCAAAGCCTCTGCTATTTCCTCTTTTGCTTTGCTTAACATAATAGGAGCAGGAGTAGGCCACCTAGACCCTCGAACCTGCTCCGCCATTTAATAAGATCATGGCTGATCTGATCATGAACTTAGCTCCACTTCCCTACCTGCTCCCCATAACCCTTTATTCCCTTATCGCTCAAAAATCTGTATCCGCCTCAAATATATTCAATGACCCAGTGTCTTCAGCTCCCTGGGGCAGAGAATTCCATAGATTTACAACCCTAGGAGCAGAAATTCCTTCTCATCTCATGTTTAAATGGGCGACCCTTATTCTATGTCCCTGAGTTTTAGTTTCCCCTATGAGTGGAATAACCTCTGCATTCACCTTGTCAAGCCCTCTCATTCTTCTGAACTCCAATGTGTATAGGCTCAACCTATCTTCATAAGTCAACTGTACAGGGTATTGGTGAGGCCGCACCTGGAGTACTGCGTGCAGTTTTGGTCACCTTACTTAAGGATATACTAGCTTTGGAGGGGGTACAGAGACGATTCACCCGGCTGATTCCAGAGATGAGGGGGTTACCTTATGATAGATTGAGTAGACGGGGTCTTTACTCGTTGGCGTTCAGAAGGATGAGGGGCGATCTTATAGAAACATTTAAAATAATGAAAGGGATAGACAGAGGCAGAGAAGTTGTTTCCACTGGTCGGGGAGACTAGAACTAGGGGGCACAACCTCAAAATACGGGGGAGCCAATTTAAAACCGAGTTGAGAAAGAATTTCTTCTCCCAGAGGGTTGTGAATCTGTGGAATTCTCTGCCCAAGGAAGCAGTTGAGGCTAGCTCATTGAATGTATTCAAATCACAGATAGATTTTTAACCAATAAGGGAATTGAGGGTTACGGGGAGCGGGCGGGTAAGTGGAGCGGAGTCCACGGCCAGATCAGCCATGATCTTGTTGAATGGCGGAGCAGGCGCGAGGGGCTGGATGGCATACTCCTGTTCCTAATTCTTATAACCCCCTCATCTCTGGAATCAACCAGTGAGCCTCCAATGCAAGTATATCCTTCCTTAAAGAGAGACCAAAACTGTACGCAGTACTTTAGGTGTGGCCTCACCAATACCCTGTACAGTTATAGGACTTCTCTGCTTTTATACTCTACCCCCTTGCAATAAAGGCCAACATTCCATTTGCCTTCCCGATTACTTTCTGTACCTACATACTAACTTTGTGTGTTTCATGCACAAGGACCCCTGCCCTCTATACTGCAGCAGCACTTGCAATTTTTTTCCTGTTTAAATTATTTGCTTTTCTATTTTTTCTGCCAAAGTGGATAACCTCAAATTTTTGCCCACTCCTAATTTGCTTTCCCACCCATCTTTGTATCATCAGCAAACTTGGCTACATTACACCCAGTCCCTTCATCCAAGTCATTAATTATAGATTGTAAATAGTGGAGGACCCTGCGGCACACTAGGCGCTGTTTGCCAACCGGAAAATGACCCATTTATCCGAACTTGTTTTCTATTAGCCAATCCTCTATCCATGCTAATATATTGCCCCAAGCCCATGAGCTTTTATGGGGCACTTTATCAAATGCCTTCTGGAAATCCAAATCACATCCACTGGTTCCCTCTTATCCACCCTGTCCGTTACATCTCTCGAACTCCAGCAAATGTCAAACATGATTTCCCTTTCATAAAACCGTGCTGAATCTGCTAGATTGAATTATGCTTTTCCAAATATTCTGCTACTGTTCCCTTAATAATGGACTCCAGCATTTTCCCAATGACAGATGTTAGGCTAACTGGGCTATAGTTTCCTGCAGTTTGTCTGCCTCCTTTTTAAAATAATGGCGTTACATTTGCTGGGACCGCCCCAGAATCCAGGGAATTTTGGTAGATTACAACCAATGCATTCACTTCTTAAGACCCGAGGATGAGAGCCATCACATCCCAATATTTTACTGAATACTACTTCATTAGTGATAGTATTAAATTCCTCCTTCCCTTTTGCCTCTTGATTATCCAATATTGGGATGTTTTTAATGTCTTCAACAGTGAAGACCGATACAAAATATTTGGTCAATGTCTCTACCATTTCCTTGTTCTCCATTATTAATTCCCTGGTCTCAACCTCTAGAGGACCAACATTACTTTAGTCACTCTTCCTTTTTATGTACCTGTAGAAACACATTCTCTTTATATTTCATGCTAGTTTGCTTTCATAATCTATCTTCCCTGGCTTTTAAAAGTTTCCCAATCCTCTGGCCTCCTACTGGTCTTGGCCACGTTGTATGCCCTGGTTTTCAATTTGATACCATCCCTTATTTTCTTAGTTAGCCACAGATGGTTATCTTTTCATTGGGATATATTTTTGTTGCGAGTTATGAAATATCTCAAATGTCTGCCACTGTTCATCAACCATCCGATACTTTAATCTATTTTCCCAGTCCACTTTAGCCAACTCTGCTTTTATACCTTTGTAGTCTCCTTTATTTAAGCTTAGGACACTGGTTTGAGAACCAAATTTCTCACCCTCCAACTGAATTTGAAATTCAATCATGCTATGGTCACTCATTTCTAGAGGATCCTTTACTGTGAGAATTTATTAATCCTGTCTCATCACACAGTACCAGATCTAAGATAGCCTGCTCCCTGGTTGATTCCGCAATATGCTGTTCAAGGAAACTATCCTGGATACACTATGAACTCTTCCTCAAGGCTACCCTGGCCAATTTGCTTTGTTCAATCAATGTGAAGGTTAAAATCACCCATTATTATTGCCATTCCTTTATTACAAGCCTCCATTATTTCTTGATTTATATTCCGTCCACTATTTTTAGGGGGCCTATAGACTATGCCCACCAGCGACTTTTTCCCTTTATTGTTCCTTATCTCCACCCAGACTAATTCAACCCGCCCCCTCCAGTGTTGGGCTTGCTACATACTAGCTAAAAAAGTTCTCTATTGCATTTTAGGAATTCTGCACCCTCTATATCCAATTATTAGGATAGTTCAAATCCCCTACTATTGCTGCCCTATAGTTTCTGCACTTCAGAAATGTGCCTACACAGTACACCCCAAATGAAAAATTTCCTTCTACAATATCTTTTTTTTTAAAAAAAGGTAAAAAGGAAGAAAATACAGTCTGAAATTTCTAGTTAGTACAAACTCAACTTCACAGCACATAAACATGAAACAAAACTAAATCTAAATATGGCAGTCCATTAGCTTCAGTATGGTTGAACTAGACGGACCAGGACACAACTTCATTTCAGCACCAAAAAAACTATTATACAGCCTTGGTTAAAAGCATTTTTATTGGTTACAATCAATTTATCGCAACATTAGTTTCACTGAGCCACTGTACAAATACAAAGGAAAAGTTGATGTGAACAGACTATAAACAAAGATACAGCAAGTGAAGATCATTTCCAATTTTATACAAGAGCACAATAGAAGAAAACACATGGCACAAGTTGCTGGTTTTATTGGCTGTAGAATAAAACTTGCAATTCTTATTGATACAAAATCCAAAGGCAGTACAGAATTACAAAATTGGTATTAATACTGTAACCAGAGAAAAAAAATTGAAGAAACACCAGCTGTGTAAAGCTCTGTTTTGTACAGACTGAATAACTGTTTTTGCACTTCAGATGAATGATTTTAATACTGAATTTGACAGCAAATTACACAAAAAAAACTGCATTTATGTTCTGCATATTTTACACGACAGATATCCACTCCTGGAAGGCTCAAGGCATTTTTTTTATTGGTTTACTTTTAGAGAACAACAGACCACATCTGAGATATACATTTTATCCTGAATCTTCAGACTACCCTGTCCCTGAAGCAATGCATTTGAGGAAATAATTTAAGTCTATGCATTGCATTCAAAGTTGTAAGTGCATGTTTCCACTTCCGAGGTGGATATCTAAATTGGCAATACCCAAGTTTTTCAGCATTTAAGATACTAACTTAGATGGATTCAAATTTAACCACATTCTGAACCAAATCAACCTCCATCTTCACCAAACCATGTACATGACCACAGCACACTCCAGACAGGTTAAGCCAAGCAATCTTTAGCATTACAATCTGCTAGACTACACATTTCAAAATCAAAAGCCATAGCACTAGCTAATTAAGTCATTAATGTTGGTTCTGAATGGACTATAGTTTATATACATTCTCATAAGGATTAAATTTATTTCAAAGTATAGCTGATTTTTTTAAGGGGTAAAAGCATATTTGAAAACTTACAGGACAAAAATATACACTTCAAGCTGCTGGAGTTCTATACTTAAAACTAATTATGGCACATTGATTTTATTTGAAGGTTTTGCAAAGTACAAAATGTTTAAACCATTTTGCTTAATGTTTTGTTCAAATTAATTACATAGCAACCCTTTCAAGACCATATATTTTAATCTATACATTACCTGGAAAGAGGTAAATGTTGTATATAAACATTTTGATATCAGGTCTGTAATGATGAAAGCTATTAGCAGGGCCACTATTGCATTGATTTTTTTTTTTAATTGTCTAAAGGCAATCAAAATTTTTAAAGAAATAAGGCTGCAAAAAAATCAAACTGGCCTGACTTTAACAAACTGCACAAACTACTAATGTATGTTCTTTAAAAAAAAAAAGTAATGATGTGAATCACACTTGCTCTTTTTCTTCCAAAGCTACTCTTCTGGGGGAAAGTTGACTACCTCAACACAAATTTGCTTGTAGTGTTTGTTGGTCCCAGAGCTTTAAAACTCTCGACTTCAAATCAATGCACTTTGTTACTAAAAACTTAGTTCAAGATACCGGTGTTATTGGCACATCAATGTAAAGAGAGATAAACACTGGATGTGTGTGGTTTAAAGGGCACATTACACCAAAGGCTGGTCTACAACTCTGGAGGGTTAGTAATGATATTCTAAAGCCATGCTAAATCAACAAGAGGATTGTGCAATCCAATACTTCTCCAGTAACAACTGGTCTTAGAACAAAACCTAAACTAAATTTCAATAAATCACCGTGTAAACTATGCATTTAATACTGTACAACAAGCTTGTTTTATACAGTTGGTAATTACTCATGCCTCAAAATTACTTGGTAATTTATTTTTCCATTTTTTTAAAAACAAAATCTAACTCGTGTTTTTTCACCTACGTTGTAGTAATGAGCAGGTTAGGGAAAAGACCATTTAGGTTTACACTGTGTAAATCAAATTTCAAGTTTAAATAGTGCACACTCACTTTGACACAAAGTTCATTTTTTCCCACTTATCCTGAATGTTAAATCACAAGCAAAACTCAAATGGCCCAGCTGCTAATATGATACCAAGTCAAATGAATCAGGAAAGCACCAGCTTCAATTGCTCATCGCTTCTGTCTTTTTTTTTTGGGGGGGGGGGGGGGGGGGGGGCGAGGGGGAGAAGAACACACAGGAAACTTGGGTTCCTGTCCTGATCATGAACTTGTGGTTCCTGCTGGAAAGTGCACATGTAGATGCTAGCTGAGATCATTAGGCTCAACTGTGATGCCCCCCGTTATATGGCCTATCACTGTCCAGGTGCTTTCTCTCAGAAAAACCTTGAGCAAGATACTACCGGCACCTGTGAACCTTCATAAATGTCACCATCATCAGTAGAGATTGGGGGAAAAAAAAGGGCTCAGGTAGAGAAACACAAGATAGACATCGCCTCTTCCGAGTGTAAATGATATAGGGCTGATGTACATGCATTTTCTTGTAAAATGTGCAACAGCATTCTGTGACATGATAGATCCTGCTTCTGTACATTTGTGTGTATGGTTAAACAGTGCATATTGCAAATGCATACACAAAAAGCATACAGATGGAATGTTTCATATAATTAAAAACTGCTGCAAAACACAAACACGCACACGTGCACACACGACCAAAGTTAAATTTTTCACAATAAGTTAATTCACAAGAAAAAAATCTCAACAGCAATCATTTATCCATCACTAAGTTCAAAGTGTGACTTCTGATAAATATAGGCTAGAAACTTAGTTTTAAAAATGCATTTTTTTTTTTACATAGACAAATGTTACATGATTAGCTGCTGTAATGTGTACATTCTGTATGTTCAAAACAATACAGATTAGCAGATTTAGAATGAGCAAAAAACCCTCCTAACAATTCAGCTATTAAAACTAAACAATGGTTAGTTTGAAAGATTTTCCTAGTCACCATGGTTGCATGTGCTTCCCTTTTAAAGTTAGCAGTTGTCAGGGTTTTTTCCTCTTCATTAGATTTGCCTACTTTACAGAAGCCTTGTGTTATACAATTGTATTCAATGATAGAAAAACGTCACCTGCAAATACTTGGTAAAAAGAATGTTATTTCATAGCTGTTGGCTGCAGCTTAGGTAGCCCAGTCTCAGTGAATGGCATTCAGGTGACATTTCTTCAATTCCAGATTTTCAGGAAACTGTCCCATGATCCTGTTGCTACAGCCATTCCATCATCAGTGATGCCTAAACAGCTGACACGATTATCATGTCCAGCAAGCACTCCTGGAGGAAAGACAGATGAAAGAAAAAAAAAATACATAATTACATGAGGCAAAACAATTTCTACTTGAAAGTTTGTCAACTAAAGCTTTAGTGTTAAAAGCATTACAGCTAATTACCACATCTCTCCTTTTACTAATACAATTGCATTTGGCTCCCCAATTTACTAGAGTTAGCCATCCATAGCTAAAATTGTTAGATGATCTACCTTGGGTAATTCTCAGACTTTGAAAAGGGCTAGCTATTTCTAGTTGCTCGAAAGTGGTAGTGGACCTTCCAGAACAACATAGTCCTTGAGCTGATGGCACTCCCACAGTGGTGTTGGGTGGGGAATTCCAAGATTTTGACGCAGCAACAATGAAAGAACCAAACTGAACGCGGTAAGGTTATTGGCGGTAATGGTACTACTAATCCACTCATTGTGATGGACAATGGAGTGCTTCACCTAAAGTACATTATGTGCCCTTGCTTTCTTTAAAGTAGCGTCCATTATGGAAGAGTACTGATTTTTCAGTCGATAGCTAGTAATCAGGAGGTTTACTTGGCCTTGAAGCTATGATACTTCATGGGGTCTAGAGTCACCCACTTGTACCGTTACCTCTGGTGGGTCTATCCTGCAGGTGGGACAGGACATGTCCAG
The DNA here is from genome assembly GCF_044704955.1 of Pristiophorus japonicus. Lineage (NCBI taxonomy): Eukaryota > Metazoa > Chordata > Chondrichthyes > Pristiophoridae > Pristiophorus > Pristiophorus japonicus. Next base: position 192,272,865 of record NC_091982.1, on the reverse strand, counting down.
GAATGGTCACAGGAGAGTCTGGAATATTGGCTGAAACACAATCTGTGGACCAGCTCTTCCAATGTAGGCACCAGACAAGGTGGCTTTGCAGTGTCAACTAAGCTGTGTTTTGGAGCAGTTCATACAGCGGAGTGGCATTGAGTCAGCCACACAGTGCAGGATTAGAGTCAAATGTAGGCCAGACCAGGCATAGGTGGGAAGTTCCATTCCCCAACAGTGAGTCAGGTGGGTTTTTAACAATAATCACAGTCATTTTTCTGGTGCCAGCCCATAAATGATCAGACTAACTCAAATTTCACAGTTTGCCATGATGGGATTTGAATTTGAGCTTTGGGTTGCTAGTCCAGTACCACATCAACTAAACTACCATACCTTACAAATAGAAATGTTCTCTTGGTGTAAAGGAATGGCCAGTTTACTACCCTTCTAACACTATATTCTCTATCTCGTTGACTTGGGAGTGGAGAAATATTTCTATAGCAATCTAAAGCTAGAGGACCATTGCATCTGGAGGAATCTATTCAATATTCTCAGTCAGTACAGCATCTTCACAAATGCACCAGTCATGACAAACTTTGTGCTGAGTTTGAAGAAGACCTTATGACTTTTCATAATGTACTAATGACAGAAGACATCAGACATATTTTGCAAGTTGCTCAGTGGGAATAACCATGGCAATGCAGATTTTTTTTTAAACTAGGAACTGCATCAGAAGCCCAGTATAACTGAATACAACAACTTACATTTATATAGCACCTTTAACGAAGTAATGCTTCACAGAACATTATGAAACATAATTTGATACCACGCCACATGGGAGATACAAAGACAGGTAAGCAAAAATTCGGTCAGAGAGGAAGGTTTTAAGGAGGGTTTTAAGGAAAGAGGTTATGGCAGGGGAGGGGCGGATTCTAGATCTTAAGGCATGGCAGCTGAATGCACAGCCACCAATGGTAGAGCGGAAGAGGCCAGAATTAGAGGAGCAGAGATATCTCAGAGGGTTATAAGACTGGAGGAGGTTTCAGAGATAGGGAGGGGCAAGGCCATGGAAGGATTTGAAAACAAGGATATTTTTTAAATCATGGCATTGCTGGACTGGGAGCCAATTTAAGTCAGCAAGCACACGTGATGGGTGAATGGGACTAGGAACAAAAATTGACAATGAGCTGTGGTAGCCAGATATTTAGACAGTGAGCCAGTAGAAGACAACTTCACAGAACTTTCCAAAAACAATTCTAAGTGAAAGCAGTGTTATCCAAGTTTTGCCTTTATAAAGCACTTGGCTACTTGCCATGGAATCCCATGTAAAACAATTACGAAACCCAGAATTTTAAAAAAAAGGAGTACACATGAAAACCCACCATAAGTGAGGCAAGTGTAACTGCCCTTGACTTCAAGCATCATTTGACAGAGTGTGGCATCAAGGAGCCCTAGTAAAATTGAAGTCAATGGGAATCAATTAGAAACTCTCCACTGGCTGGAGTCATACCCAGCACAAAGGAAAATGGCAATGGTTGTTGGAGGCCAATTATCTCAGCTACAAGAGTTCCTCAGTGGAGTGTCCAAGGCTCCACCATCTTCAGTTGCTTCATCAATAACCTTCCCTCCATCATAAAGGTCAGAAATGGTGATGTTCGCTGATGATTGCACAATGTTCAGTTCCATTCGTAACTCCTCAGACAATGAAGCAGTCTGTACACGCAGATAGCAAGACCTGGACAACATTCAGGCTTGAGCTGATAAGTGGCAAGTAACATTTGTGACACACAAGTGCCAGACAATGACCATCTCCAATGAGTCTAACCACCTCCTTGACATTCAGTGGCATTACCATCAGCGAATCCCCCACCATCAACATCCTGGGGGGTCACCATTGACCAGAAACCTATCTGGATAAGCCACATAAATACCATGGCTACAAAAGCAGGTCAGAGGCTGAGTATTCTGCGCAAGTGACTCACCACCTGACTCCCCAAAGCTTTTCCACCACCTACAAGGCACAAGTCAAGAGCTTAATGGAATACTCTCCACTTGCCTGGATGAGTGCAGCTCCAACACATGAAACTCAACACCATCCAGGACAAAGCAACCAAGCTTGATTGACACCCCATCCACCAATGTAAGCATTCACTCTCTCCACTGCCGGCGCACCATGGCTGCAGTGTGCTTCATCTGCAAGATGCACTGCAGCAACTCGCCAATGCTTCTTCAAAAGCACCTCCCAAACCTGCGACCTCTACTACCTAGAAGGACAAGGGCAGCAGGTGCATGGGAACACCACCAGTTCCAAGGCAGACACCATCCTGACTTGAAAATAAATCTTAGTTCCTTCATCGTCGTTAGGTCAAAATCCTAGAACTCCCTACCTAACAGCACTGTGGGAGCACCTTCACCATATGGACTGCAGCCGTACAAGGTGGCGGCTCCCCACCACCTTCTCAAGGACAGCTAGCAACGGACAATAAACGCTGGCCTTGCCAACGACACCCACATCACATAATGAATAAAATAGGCTTTCAAAGTACAGAATTAGAAACAAAGGTCCCTCCAAGTGAAGTTATAAATTGTTGTTGCCGCTTCTTTCAGGAGTGTCAGAAGGGCTTTGTGCATCAGTTAATACCCACAGGCTCTAGTTTAGGCACCTCTGCTGTAAAGCATTCAAAAAAGAGCTGCAAAGCTAAATAGACTTTAGGAAAGAACCCAAGAAAATAAACTAGGAGATAAATGGAAAAAAATGCTGCCAATGACAGAAATAACAACTGTAACTTGATGTGATGCACACAGCCACTTCCCCAATTTGGCAGAGGGACACTGCAACTTCTCTCCTCATCAAACAGCGTCAACATAAAGCAGACCTTTAGTTGCTCGTGTTAGATGAACAGCTCCATGTAAATGTTACTCTGTTCATTTATTGTCTGTAAAATAAATCAGCATGTTGATTTATAATTCGCCTTTTCTCACAAAAAAGTGTTCATTAAAGCGCTCTTCGTAAGATTGGAGAAATCTGATACAGATCAGGAAAGGATGAACAGGCTGGATCTCTTTTCTCTTGAAAAATTCCGAGGGATGACCTAATACAGCTCTTTAAAATTCTGAAAGGTTTTGATAGGAGTAGATACAGAATGTTTCCACTTGTGGGGAAGAGCATAACTAGAGGCCATCAATATAAGATAGTCACCAAGAAATCCAATAGGGAATTCAGAAAAAACTTCTTTACCCAAAGTGTGGTGAGAATGTGGAACTCACTACCACAGGGAGTGGTTGAAGTGGATAGCATAGATGCATTTAAGGGGAGGCTAGACAAGAATATGAGGGAGAAGGGAATAGAGGATTATGCTGATAGATTTAGATGATGAAAGATGGGAGGAGGCTCAAATGGAATCATAAACACTGACATGGGCTGGTTGGGCCAAATGCCCTGTTTCTCTGCCAAATATCCTATGTAATCCATAGGGTGGCAAATGCAAGTTACCAGTATATAATTCATGCAACAGTTGCAGTTCTGATGAAAGATCAACAAGCTGAAACGTTAACTCTGTTTTTCTCTCTATAGATTCTGAATGACCTGCTGAATATTTCCAACATTTTTTGGTTTTATTTGATACAAGTTGTTTTCATTATTATAGCCCTAAGTCACATTACATGACTAGATATTGGGCAGCAAAGGTAAACTCCTGATCATAAGGTATGGAAGAGCCAGCGACGCCCACATCCGCGAATGAATTTCTTTTAAAAGCTGTTCTGTAGGAGTAAAATATTCAAAATGGTCTCTCTCTCACAATCCCCATCCCATGTCATAGAAGCCATAAAAGAGCTTGTGGATCAATTTTATTTTAGCACTTCAAATCATGTTTGTGGCAAAGCTTACATCCTAAATCGTTTTGAAGAAAAACACCAAGCATAGTTTTACTGACCTGCACGATCTCCCTTCAAAGAATCCCAAACATTGCAATTAAAGTCATCATAGCCTGCAAGCAGGAGGCGCCCACTTTTGGAAAATGCAACTGACGTAATCCCACATATAATATTATCATGGGAGTACATCATCAGCTCCTGGTCTGCTCGGAGGTCGAACAATCTACAAGTGGCATCATCTGACCCAGTGGCAAATGCATTTCCATTAGGGAAGAACTGTGAATGGACAGAATAAAATATCTATATCATGCCAAATTGCAACTACGTTAAATAGGATAGTTACAAAACTAGGTAATCAAATCACTTCTGTGATTGTCTTCATATTAAAATGACAATGCAAACAATGTCAATTATAAAATAATTAGCTTAGGCATAGAGTACAAAAGTTATGATCAACCTTTCTAACACATTGGCTCGACCTCAATTGGAGTAGTGTGTCCAATTCTGGGCACCTCACTTTAGGAAGGATATTAAGGCCTTAGAGAGGGGCAGAAAGATTTACAAGAATGATTCCAGCGATGAGGGACTTCAGTTACATGGATAGACTGGAGAAGCTGGGGTTGTTCCCCTTAGAGCAGAGAAGGTTGAGAGGAGATTTGACAGGGGTACAAAATCATGAGGGGTCTAGACAGAGTAGATAGAAACTGTTCCCACTGGCGGAAGGGTTGAGAACCAGAGGACACAGATTTAAGGTGGTCGGCAGAAGAACTAAATGCAACATGAGGAAAAGCTTTACACAGCGAGTGGTTAGGATCTGGAATGCACTGCCTGAAAGGGTGGTGGAGGCAGATTCAATCATGGCTTTCAAAAAAGAGAATTGGATAAGTACCTGAAGGAAAAAAATTGCAGGGCTACGGGAAAGGGCGGGAGAGTGGGACCAGTTGAAATGCTCTTGCAGAGCGCCGACAGGGGCTTGACAGGCCAAATGGCCTTTTTCTGTGCTGAATCCATTCTATGATTTTTATCAAACTATGTATTTGTGTAATTCAGGGTCTGCACAATTTGGTTTTGGTTTATAACTAGTATCAAAAACGTATCAAAAGGAAATCAGCTTAAATTACAGCAGACTTCACCACTTAAACCGTACAAAAAAATTACTTATATTTCCAGCAAATATTATCCAATAGGCATAAAAGTCATCATGTATCCAGTACCAGTAGAAATTCTACTCTTCATCTCTATCTTATTGAAATGACTAAGAGACTTACACAAACTGCATTAATATCGGACAAATGTCCAATGAATGATTGTCTGCACATTCCATCTCGAATATCCCAGAGTTTGGCAGAAGCATCACAAGCACCAGAAACAAAACTCCTCATGTCAGGACTAAGAGTGAGACTCATGACGTCCCCAGTATGTCCTGTAAACATGGTGGTTTGATGGCCCGTTTCAATGTCCCATAAAGCACTGTAAATACAAAAATGAACATTAATGCTTTCACTAGCACTACAAAATGCAGAAATTGTTTTCACAAGAGCAAATTTTCCATACAACTAATCCCCATTGGTCTGTGTTCAACAAACGAGTGTAGGGTGGAACGGGGAGGAAAATCAGAGGGAGTATTATTCTAGGCTGCTCCCATGGATGTCTTAAAAGGCTGTGACTGGAGTGCCCCAACTCTAAAGTTGCAGAGAGTAGGAATAAACAAGAATTTTTTGGGCTGTCGGCATTTTCGGGTTGTTGGGATGGCAAGGTGCAACTAGTAGAGCAATTTACAATCTATATCAATGACTTAGATGAGGGAACTGAGTGTAATATATCCAAGTTTGCGGATGATAAAGCTAGGTTGGAAAGTAAGCTGTGAGGAGGATGCAAAGAGGCTGTAAAAGGATATAGACAGGGTAAGCGATTACATAGAATATACAGCACAGAAACAGGCCATTCGGCTGAACTAGTCTGTGCTGTTTATACTCCACACGAATTTCCTCCCATTCAACCTACCCTCTCTCTCAGCCCTTCAGCATATCTTTCTATTCCCTTTTCTCTCATGTACTTGTGTAGTTTCCTTGATTAATTACTGGGATGAGAGGGCTGTACTTTGAGGAAAGATTGAGTAGAATGGACCTAAATTCTCTGAAGTTTAGATGAATGAGGGGTGATCTCAATGAAATGTATAAAATTCTTAAGAGGGTTTGACAGGTTAGATGCTGAGAGATTGTTTCCCCTGGCTGGAGTGTCTAGAACTGGGGTCCATAGTCTCAGGATAAGGGCTCAGCCATTTAGAACAGAGTTAACATTTCTTCACTCAGGATTGTGAATCTTTGTAATTCTCTACCCAGACGGTTGTGGATGCTCAATCATTGAGTATATTTAACATAGGAATTTAGGCCATTTAGCCCCTCGTGCCAGTTCTGCCATTCAATGAGATCATGGCTGATCCATGATTGAACTCCATATACTCGCCTTTGCCCCATATCCCTTAATACCTTTGGCTCACAAACAAAATCAATCTCAGATTTAAAATTAACAGTTGACCTCGCATCAATTGCTGTTTACGAAGAGAGTTCCAAACTTCTACCACCCTGTGTGTAGAAGTGTTTCCTGATTTTACTCCTGAAAAATCTACCTCTAATTTTAGACTATGCCCCCAAGTCCTAGACTCCCCAACCAGCGGAAATAGTTTCTCTTTATCTACCCATCAGTTCCCCATATATCTTGAAAACTTCAATCAAGTCACCCCTTAACTTGAGCTAAGGTTTGGCAGATGGAATACAATGTCGGAAAGTGTGAGGTCATCCACCTTGAGGGGAAAAAAAAAAACAGTAAAAGGGAGTATTATTTGAATGGGGAGAAATTACAACATGCTGTGGTGCAGAGGGACCTGGGGGTCCTTGTGCATGAATCCCAAAAGGTTAGTTTGCAGGTGCAGCAGGTAATCAGGAAGGCAAATGGAATGTTGGCCTTCATTGCGAAAGGGATGGAGTATAAAAGCAGGGAGGTGTTGCTGCAACTGTATAAGGTATTGGTAAGGCCGCACCTGGAGTACTGTGTGCAGTTTTGGTCACCTTACTTAAGGATATACTAGCTTTGGAAGGGGTACAGAGACGATTCACTAGGCTGATTCGAGAAATGAGGGGGTTACCTTATGATGACAGATTGAATAGACTGGGTCATTACTCCCTGGAGTTCAGAAGGATGAGGGGTGATCTTATAGAAACATTTAAAATCATGAAAGGGATAGACAATATAGAGGCAGAGAGGTTGTTTCCATTGGTGGGGGAGACTAGAACTAGGGGGCACAGCCTCAAAATACGGAGGAGCCAATTTAAAACCGAGTTGAGAAAGAATTTCTTCTCCCAGAGGGTTGTGAATCTGTGGAATTCTCTGCCCAAGGAAGCAGTTGAGGCTAGCTCATTGAATGTTTTCAAGTCAAAGATAGATAGATTTTTAAGCAATAAGTGAATTAAGGGTTACGGGGAGAGGGCGGGTAAGTGGAGCTGAGTCCACGACCAGATCAGCCATGATCTTATTGAATGGCGGGGCAGGCTCAAGGGGCTAGATGGCCTACTCCTGTTCCTAATTCTTATGTTCTTATGTTCTTAACCTGCGAAATTCTAGGGCATACAATCCTAGTTTGTGTAACTTCTCCTCGTAATGTAACCCCTGGAGTCTAGGTATCATGGTGGTAAATCTACGCTGCACTCCCTCCAAGGCCAATATATCCATCCTGAGGTGTGGTACCCAGAACTGCTCACAGGTATAGTCGAATTATAGCTATAGCATTACTTTTATCCCCTTGTATTTTACTCCTCTAGATAAAAAAGCCCAGCATTCCATTAGCCTTTTTGATTATTTTCTGCAACTGTCCATAACATTTTTGTCTCTTTGGACCTCCAGTTTTTAAGCTTTTCATCATTTAGAAAGTAACCTGTTCTATCCTTTTTAGGTCTAAAGTTGATGACCTCACATTTGTCTACATTGGGCAAAACTGGCAAATGGATTTCAATCACAATCTATTACTATCTTTGTAATTTTATGCTTCCATCTACACTGCTTACAATGCCACCTATCTTTGTGTCATTGGCAAACTTGGCTTTCTATCCCATCATCTAAGTCGTTAATAAATACTGTGAACAGTTGAAGTCCCAACACAGATCCTTGTGGGACACCACTAGTCACATCCATCCAATTAATTAGAGTACTTGCTCATTATCCTTACTCGGTCTCTTGCCACTCAGCCAATTTCCTAACCAGGTCAATAATTTGACTTAATTCCTTGAGCTTTAACTTTAGCCAACAATTTCTTATGAGGGAATTTATCAAATGCCTTCTGAAAGTCCATATAAATTCCCTGTCCACTATTTTAGTCACCTCTTCAAAAAATACAACCAGGTTTGTCAGATATGACCTACCCTTTACAAATCCATTCTGGCTCTCTCTGATCAGCTGAAAATTTTCAAGGTGTTCAATCACTCTATCCTTAATTATAGGCTGCAGTAATTTCCCGACAACAGATGTTAGGCTAACTGCTCGATAATTCCTTGGTTTCTCTCTCTCATCTTTCTTAAATAATGGAGCACCATGCACAATTTTCTAATCTTAAGGAACGGTTCCTAAATCAAGAGAACTTTGGAAGTTTATAATTAAGACTGAGATCAACTCAGGGAATCAAGGCATATGGGGATAAAGCAGGAAAATGGAGCTGATGTAGAAGTTCAGCCATGAGGATATGGTTTGGATACAGAGTAGACATTCCCACAAATGGGAAAATAAGGGCAGCTCCCTGGATGGCAAAAAAGATTAAAGTGAAACAGAAAAATGAGGCTTAAAACATACGGTTCATAATACAGGAGAGAACCAAGCTAAATACAGAAAGTACGGAGCAGATCTAAAAAAAGGGAGCAAGAGGGGCAAAGAGAAAGTATGAGATAAGATTAACAGCCAACATAAACAGGAACCCAAAAGTAGTTTATAAATAGGAAGAGTTCAGAGTGTATTTGGGATGGTTTCTTAGAACAATACGGTGTGGAACCAACCAGGGAGCAGACTATTTTAGATCTGGTAAAGTGTAATGAGACTGGATTAATTAATGAACTCAAAGTCAAGGATTCTTTTGGGAAGAGTTCATAGCATGGTAGAATTTCAAATTCAGTTCAAGGGTGAGAAAACTATGTCTCAAACTAGTGTTCTGAACTTAAAGTTGGCTAAAGTGGACTGGGACAATAGATTTAAGAGTAAGATGGTAGATGACAGTGGCAAACAATTGAGAAATTTCTTAACTCTCAGCAAAGATATTTCCAGTGAGAAAAAAAGAATCTAAGAGAAGGATGAACCATCCGTGACTGACTAAGGAAGTAAAGGATGGTATCAAATTGAAAACAAAGGCATACAGTGTTGCAAAGAACAGTGGAAGACTAGAGGATTGGGAAATTTTTAGAAACCAGCAAAGAACGACTAAAAAAAAAATAGAGATAGGGATGATAGTTTATGAGAGTAAACTAGCAAGAAACATAAAAACAGACAGCAATAGCTTCTACAGATATGCAAAAAGGAAGAGAGTAACAAAAGTAAACATTGGTCCCCTAGAGGATGAGACTGGGGAATTAATAATGGGAAACAGGGAAATGGCAGCGACTTTGAACAAATATTTTGTATCGGTCTTCATGGTAGAAGACACAAAAAGCATCCCAATAATAGATAATTAAGGGGCTATAGGGAGGGGAGAACTTAAAACAATCACTATCACAAGAGAAAAGGTACTAGGCAAACCAATGGGACTAAAAGGTGGACAAGTCCCCTGGACCTGATGGCCTGCATCCTTGGGTCTTAAAAGAAATGGCTGCAGAGATAGTGGATGCATTGGTTGTAATCTACCAAAATTCCCTGGATTCTGTAGCGGTCCCAGCAGATTGGGAAAACCACAATGTAACACCCCTATTTAAAAAAAGAGGCAGACAAACAGCAGGAACTATAGACCAGTTAGCCAAACATCTGTGGTTGGGAAAATGCTGGAGTCCATTATTAAGGAAATAGTAGCAGGACATTTAGAAAATCCTAACACAGTCAAGCAGAGTCAGCATGGTTTATGAAAGGGAAATCATGTTTGACAAATTTGCTGGAGGTCCTTGAGGATGTAACGAGCAGGGTGGATAAGGGGGAACCAATGGATGTGGTGTATTTGGATTTCCAGAAGGCATTCGATAAAGGAGGAAAAAAGGTTACTGCACAAGATAAGAGCTCACGGGGTTGGGGGTAATATATTAACATGGATAAAGGATTGGCTAACTAACAGAAAACAAAGAGTTGGGATAAATGGGTCATTTTCAGGTTGACAAACTGTGACTGGTGGGTTGCCACAGGGCCTCAACTATTTACAATCTATATTAATGACTTGAATGAAGGGACCGAGTGTAATGTAACCAAATTTGCTGATGGTACCAAGATAGGTGGGAAAGCACGTTGTGAGGAGGACGCAAAGAATCTGCAAAGGGATATAGATAAGCTAAGTGAGTGGTCAAAAATTTGGCAGATGGAGTATAATGTGGGAAAATGTACAGTTATCCATAGGAAAAATAAAAAAGCAAATTATTTAAATGGAGAGAGATTACAAAATGCTGGGGTAGAGGGGGATCTGGGGGTCCTTGTACATGAAACACAAAAAGTTAGTATGCATGTACAGCAAATAATTAGGAAGGCAAATGGAATGTTGGCCTTTATTGCTAGAGGAATGGAGTATAAAAGTAGGGAAGTCCTGCTACAAAGGTAGAGAGCGATGGTGAGACCATACCTGGAGTACTGCGTACAGTTTTGGTCTCCTTATTTAAGGGATATACTTTCATTGGAGGCAGTTCAGAGAAGGTTCACGAGATTGATTCCTGAGATGAAGGGGTTATCTTATGAAGAAAGGTTGAGCAGGTTGGGCCTATACGCATTGGAGTTTAGAAGAAAAAGAAGTGATCTTATTGAAACGTATAAGATTTTGAGGGAGCTGGGACAGGGTAAATGCAGAGAGGAACATTCTTCCTGCATCTAACCTGTCCGGTCCCATCAGAATTTTATATGTTTCTAGGAGATCTCCTCTCATTCTTCTAAACTCCAGTGAATACAGACCCAGTCGATCCAGTCTCCTCTCATATGTCAGTCCTGCCATCCTGGGAATCAGTCTGATGATCCTTCGCTGCACTCCCTCAATAACAAGAACGTCCTTCCTCAGATTAGGAGATCAAAACTGAGCACAATATTCCAGATAAGGCCTCACCAAGGGCCTGTACAACTGTATTAGACCTCCCTGCTCCTATACTCAAATCCTATACTCATAGATATGAAGGCCAACATGCCATTTGCCTTCTTCACCGCCTGCTGTACCTGCACACCAACTTTCAATGACTGATGTACCATGACACCCAGGTCTCGTTGCACCTCCCCTTTTCCTAATCTGCCGCCATTCAGATAATATTCTGCCTTCATGTTTTTGCCACCAAAGTGGATAACCTCACATTTATCCACATTATACTGCATCTGCCATGCATTTGACCACTCACCTAACCTGTCCAAGTCACCCGGCAGCCTTTTAGCGTCCTCCTCACAGTTTACACCGCCACCCAGTTTAGTGTCATCTGCAAACTTGGAGATATTACACTCAATTCCTTCAACTAAATCATTGATGTATATTGTAAATAGCTGGGGTCCCAGCACTGAGCCCTGCGGCACCCCACTAGTGATTCTGAGAAGGACCCGTTTATCCCTACTCTCTGCTTCCTGTCTGCCAACCAGTTCTCTATCCACGACAATACATTACCCCCAATATCATGTGCTTTGATTTTGCACACCAATCTCTTGTGTGGGACCTTGTCAAAAGCCTTTTGAAAGTCCAAATACACATCCACTGGTTCTCCCTTGTCCACTCTACTTGTTACATCCTCAAAACATTCTAGAAGATTTGTCAAGCATGATTTCCCTTTCATAAATCCATGCTGACTTGGACTGATCCTGTCACTGCTTTCCAAATGTGCTGCTATTTCATCTTTAATCATTGATTCCAACATTTTCCCCACTACTGATGTCAGGCTAACCGGTCTATCGTTACTTGTTTTCTCTCTTCCCCCCTTTTTTTTAAAAAGTGGTGAGACATTAGCTACCCTTCAGTCCATAGGAACTGATCCAGATTCGATAAGACTGTTGGAAAATGATCACCAATGCATCTACTATTTCTAGGGGCACTTCCTTAAGTACTTTGGGATGCAGAATGGAAGAATGAGAGGCAATATAAATTAAATGGTACAATTTTTAAGGGAGTACAGGAACAGAGAGATCTGGAGGTGTATGTACACAAATCTTTAAAGGTTGCAAGACAAGTTGTTAAAAAAGCATACAGGATCCTTGGCTTGAAAAATCAAGGTAGCGAGTACAAAAGCAAGGCGGTTATGCTGAACCTTTATAAAATACTTGTTAGGCCTCAACTGGAGTATTATGTTAAATTCTGGGCACCACACATTAGAAAGGATGTCAAGTCTTTAGAGAGGGTGCAGAAGAGATTTACTAGATTACCTGGGATGAGGGACTTTAATTATGTGGAAAGACTGGAGAAACAAGGGTTGTTCTCCTTAGAGTAGAGATCAAGAGGAGATTTGATAAAATCTTGAATGGTTTTGATAGAATAAATAAGGCAAAACTGTTTCCAGAGGCAAAAGACTCAAATACCAGAGGACATAGATTTATTATTGGCAAAAGAACCAGAGACCACAATAGGAAAAAAAATTACGCAGCGAGTTTTTAAATGATCTAGAATGCACTGCCTGAAAGGGTAGTGGAAGCAGATTCAATAGAGGCTTACAAAAGGGAGTTGGATAAATACTTGAAGGGAAAAAAGTTAGAGCTATGGAGAAAGAGAAGAGGAGTGGGACTAATCGGATAGATCTTTCAAAGAACTGGCACAGACATGATGGGTCGAATGGCCTCCTTCTGTGCTGTATCATTCACAGGGCTTTCCAACTTACCAACTTGTATCTCCTGAACTTGTAACAATCTGGTTGTCATCCAGAAAACGACAACATGATAAGTAACCTGTAAAGAAAACAAACCAAACAGTAAAAGTATGATTTCAGTATCAACATTAGCATAATTTCTGCAATCAAGTCCAACATTCAATTTGATGATAGAAATTTTCATGCAGAGCTTCCTTCATTCCTTTGAACCTGATCCTTCCAACATAACGGCCCGGAATTTGCAGTCAGCAGCAACGTCAACAAGCTGTCTAAGCAGCTAATCAAAATGCAGAATTCTCAGACAGCAAATAAGGACGTGCATGAGCCCTTAAAATTCTAACTTTTTAAAAATGTTGAGAGCAAAATAAAGATTGGGGCTCTCATGGGGAAAAGGCAAACTTGAACTTTAACAATTTAATTTTTTATTGAAATGGACAAATTTCACACTGCACAAAATGAAATGAGTTTTCCAGGCCCTTAACATTTGATTTGAAGTAATAATGCTATTAAGACCCCAGTTACACCTAATCCCTTTGATTCTAACTTTTAGTGACGAATTCAACAGCGTACTGACTGCGGAAGATATGAAGTTTGTGTCAGTTTCCATGACTTGGGTGATTACAGAGATTGCTGGCTGTGTGTGGGGGTGGGGGGCACAATGCAGCCTGTTTCGGAGTAGATAATGACAGACCGCATCTTCAGGATTTCCTCGTGCGCCAATCCTGAAGTTGTAGTCAGTTTCAAAGGCGGAATGATGGTGAGCACTGCCAGTTTGCAGTCATCCCAACCGCATATCCCGGGCCAATATGTATAATTTACACAGTCTCTTCCAACTTTAGTTTCCTGAGCACAGTAAATGATCATAAATAGTTTCCAAAAATATAAAGCTCGAATGTGATTACCAGAAATAAAAATCAATCAAAAACTCATACCATTTTAACATCACATAAGAACATAAGAAATAGGAGCAGGAGTAGCCCATACGGCCCTTCAAGCCTGCTCCACCATTTAATACGATCATGGCTGATCCGATCATGGACTCAGATTCACTTCCCTGCCCACTCTCCATAACCCCTTATCGTTTAAGAAACTGTCTATTTCTGTCTTAAATTTATTCAACGTCCCAGCTCCCACAGCTCTGAGGCAGCGAATTCCATAGATTCACAACCCCGAGAGAAGAAATTTATCCTCGTCTCAGTTTTAAATGGGCGCCCCTTATTCTAAGATTATGCCCTCTAGTTCGAGTCTCCTCCATCAGTGGAAACATCCTCTCTGCATCCACCCTGTCAAGCCCCCTAATAATCTTATATGTTTCGATAAGATCACCTCTCATTCTTCTGAATTCCAATGAGTAGAGGCCCAACCTGCTCAACCTTTCCTCAAAGGTCAACCCCCTCATCCCTGGAATCAACCTTGTGAACCTTCTCTGAACTGCCTTCAAAACAAGTATATCCTTTCTTAAATATGGAAACCAAAACTGCACGCAGTATTCCAGGTGTGGCCTCACCAATACTCTGTAGCAAGACTTCCCTGTTTTTATACTCCATCCCCTTTGCAATAAAGGCCAAGATTCCATTGGCCTTCCTGATCATTTGCTGTACCTGCATACTAACCTTTTGTGTTTCATGCACAAGTACCCCCAGATCCCGCTGTACTGCAGCACTTTACAATCTTTCTCCATTTAAATAATAGCTTGCTCTTTTATTTTTTCTGCCAAAGAGCATGACCTCACACTTTCCAATGTTATACTCCATCTGCCAAATTTTTGCCCACTTAGCCTGTCTATGTCCTTTTGCAGATTTTGTGTGTCTTCCTCACATTGCTTTTCCTCCCATCTTTGTATCACAGTCTTCATTACTTAATTCTAACTAGTTACATTCCACAGATGACATTTCCAGAGTTCCAACAGAATTGGAACCACAGAATGTGTCACCTAAACCTATACTGATCATTTCAACCATGTTTTTAAACCAAAGATTAAACTATCGTTAACTGCTTTTCCACATTTCTCCTACTCTTGGCAAAAAATCTGTCAAAAGAAATCTCACATTCTTACTCATATCTTCTAGTCTGCACTCATAATCCAAGAAACCCAGATGCATTTACTTTGTCCAAAGCCTGGGAGCATATGCTTCAAATCTTTTCTCCAGTAGGAGCAAATTTAGTTTTAAATTAAGCAAGTTGCACAGAATGACATCTGAAGTCATCTTCGTTACTCTTCTCTGTATCCTTTCTAATGCATTGATGTTCTTGTAAAAGTAAAGTACCCATAACTCCAGCAATATTCAAAATGTGAGGTTGCCGATGAGTTATGCAGAATTCAAGTATCCTACTAATCAAATGCATCTTGATATCAGAATAGCCTCTACAACTTCAAATTAGTGGTGAAAACTGATACTGATGAGAAAAAGACATGGTAATGGATGCAACAATGAATTCGTGACTATTACCAGACATTCCACAAAAAAAAAATTTAAGTTTGATGTTTAACTGATCAGATTGCACTTTTTTTGTTTCCTTGCCTCCCTGCATGAAGGCATTAACTCTGCTTTGTTAGTTTCACAGGAGCACCTCCCAGTGCCTTGCCCAAGACTTGGTCATTCCTTTGTGACAGCACAAAGTGTTGGTAGGCTATTCAACCTCAGTATCACAACTGTATTGGATCTCATCCTGGCTCAACTTACAAACTTTCCAAGAAGAATCCTTAGAGAGAGAGAGAGAGAGAGAGAGAGAGAGAGAGCAGGAAGAGGAACTCTGACCAATTTTCCTCTTCCTGGCACAGGTGGTAATTAGGCCAACTATAATACCTCTATCACTGCCTCAGCTACACATCAAAACAAGGACCTCCATGATCAGTATCACTCATCTACATACAACTTTAACCAGTTCAGCCATTGGGGAAGCACTGAGATTAACATTTCTGACCACTTACACCAATATTACCTTACCTGTGTGTCCTGGTAGTTCCCTGCTCACTCGAACATTGCCCTCCCTAGTTTTCAAGCTGTATATTGAACAGATGTTGTCCAGCCCACCACAAGCAACATAGTTTCCAGATGGAGCATATGCACAAGTCATAACCCACGATGATCGTAAAGGGATAGCATGCATCTATAGGAAAGACAAGAAAATATCAAGTGGTTACTGAGTTCATACTAATCTAGATCGAACACATTTTAAAACAGTAAAAGCAATTTCATTCTTACTTTGTTTGTTGTATAACTGTCCCAGATGATTAACTTTCCATCTTGAGATGCACTGACTAAAAGTCTGCAAAGACAAAAATATTTTATGCATTGAAGGAAGTCAAGGCCTTGGATAGGGTGGAAAACAAATTTCACTCAACCGAAAGCAGGGCTGTGTGGCTTTAGTTATGAAGAGAGACTAGAGAAACTGGTGCTTTAATAATCGGAACAAAGAGAGATTTGACAGGCATTCAAAATTGAGGAGTTTTGATGAGGTAAATTGAGAAAATACCACTACAGTCAGTGGCTCGGTAACTAAAGAGCATAAATTTACTACCAAGAGGACAAAGTGATTTGAATTTTTTTTTAATAAACACAGAATTGTTAGAACATGGAATAATGTACCCAAAATAGTAAAGGATTGAAGCAGAATCCATGGTAGCTTTTAAAAAGAAATAAGATACATATTTGAAAAAAGTAAAATTTTAAAAAGGGGGAAAAGGCAGGTAAATAGTAAAAGTGGATAACCCTTTCATAGAACCAGCAGATAGGGTCTCCTCCTGTGCTATAAAAAATTTCTGTAACTTGATAAATCTACACAATTATGATACATTAAATTCTTGTCCTTGCCAAAATATTTTTCAACTTGAACACTTGGACAATACTGCTCAATTCTTAATTTTATCCCACGTCAGATGACACTATACTGCAAATTTGAAAACCAGAGATTAAATGCATCAACTAAAAAAGTAAAATTTTTATTTTAATGCGCACTCTGTTAATAAGGACTGGTTTTAGCCATGTACTGTACCAGCTGGTCACCACTGACCAAACGGGATCATATGATGTGACTACAATCATATTTTTACAGTCAGTGGTAAATTGATGTTGCAAAGATCCATCATTGCAACATTTTCATCATTGGTTTCTGTAAAACACTAATTTTAAGCAAGGAACCATTTCAATAAGTGCACAGTTGTTTTAATTCCTCGACATAATTTCAAGGCATTAATGGATTAGCTCTGACATGTGCAAATGTCAAAAGCACAAAAGCAAAGAAGAACTCTAGATAGCAGCCATTGAAATAAATGAAAGGAATGCCATTAAAATCAAACGACCTCCAACTGAATGCGGACTAAAAATTGCTGATCACAGTCAACAGTGCAACTGATTCATCAGAAAGATCACAATGAACACGATAAATGTGAGCTAAAATTGTAAGTTACTGTACTAACCGATCATATAATCATATGGTTAAGAGAGTCGACATTCAAACACTGACCTGGAGTCTGATCCCCAATGCATGGCATAGATTTTAGCCAAATGTCCCCTCAATGTACGCCTTGTACGCATTTGGATTCGACCAACTGAATCCAGACCAGCTGTGATCTGGAAATAAAGTTTAGTTAGCGGTACGTCTATGAAACTGGCAAAGAACGTAAAGGTAATACAAGCTATTTGCCCATTTTCCATTAACTGTTTACCTGGGCTAGGGTGGAATCGCCACAAGCTTTCCTTGCATCCTGCAAAGACAAACAAAATTCTACTTACTTCACTTGATATTTAACACAAGTAATAAATCCAACTCCATAACTTAAGATGCTGTTCTCAATGCCATTAGGCTTACTTGTAATAGCAATAGCACCGTGCTACTAAAATAATCTCCCTGAATTAGGCAATTCACGCATTTAGGGCGGGAGGGGGCACGGTGAGAGGGAGAAGGGGGGCAGGTGGGAGGGAGAGGGGCAGCCAGGAGAGATTTGGGGGGGGGGGGGGGGGGGGGGGGAAGGGAGGGGGAGCCAGGCCGGGGGCGGAGGAGGGGAGAGCCGGGGCGGAGGGGAGGGGGAAGGGGAGCTGAGGGAGGGAGCCACCGCCCGTTTCCTCCTCTGGAACATTGCCCCACTTCGCCCCTGCCTCAGCTCATTTGTTTCTGAAACCCTCAGTGCCTTTGTTACCTCTAGACTTGACTATTCCAACTCACTCCTAGCCAGTCTCCCATGTTCTACCCTCCATCAACTTGGTCATCCAAGACTCAGCTGCCCGTGACCTAACTCGCACCAAGTCCCATTCACCCATCACCCCTGTGCTCGCTGACCTACATTGGCTTCCAGTAAAGCAACACTCGATTTTAAAAATCTCATCCTGGTTTTCAAATCTCTGCATGGTCTCGCCCATCCCTATCGCTAATCTCCTCCTGCCCCACAACCTTTCAAGATACCTGCACTCCTTTAATTCTGGCATCAGGACCATCCCCGATTTTAATCGCTCCACTATTGGTGGCCATGCCTTCAGCTGCCAAGGCTCCAAGCACTGAAATCCGCTTCCTAAACCTCTTCACCTCTTTCCTCCTTCAAAATATTCCTCAAAACCTACCTCTTTGACCAAGCTTTTGGTCACCTGCCCCAATATCTCCTTATGTGGCCGTGTTAACTTTTAATTTAGAATGCTCCTGTGAAGTGCCTTGGGATGTTTTACTATGTTAAAGGCACTTTGTAAATATAAGTTGCTGAATGCATTCAGTGCAAAATGGCTAAAATATAAGCTAAAGAAGGAATCTCTAGCATACAATAATTGTGGCTGGGATTTTTAATAACTACTTCAAAATAAAAAGCTTAATTTTTTGGTGACATTTAATAACTTAATAAAAATGTACACATATATACTAAGCCAAATAGACCAATAGCCAACATTAAAAGTTGGGCTGTTTGAAGTTGTCTCCCATTATGACCAATACACAGCATTGCACCTCCAAATGTCAGCTGATGTGTACTGTATGTAGAAAATCTGACACGAGAAAACTAAGAGCACAAAAATTCTAAGTTACAGATTGCTATGACTAATGAGTTCATAAAATACAAAACTATTTTTGAAACAAATCCAGTTGTGAAAAAACCTGAAGGATTATCAGCAGCAGTATAACATTAATTTCAGTAATTTGAAAATGGAGACTTCAAACTAAATTGCAATTCTTATTTTTCTATACTGTAATACAAATCAAACTATTTGTTGCCTGACCGTACAGATTCTGCATTGATGCCTTAGTGAAAGGGCTAATGGCTTATTTAAAATACAAACTCACCCACATACAGCTCGAGGATATAAACTTTGGGGAAAAAGCCCCCAGAAATAACTTGCACTTATAGAAGCACCTTTAACATAGTAAAACGTCCCCAGATACTTCACAGGAGTAATCAGACTAAAACGGTCACCGAGCCAAAGAAGCAGGCATTAGGATCAGCCATGATCTTGTTGAATGGCGGAGCAGGCTCAAGGGGCTAGATGGCCTACTCCTGTTCCTAATTCTTATGTTCTTATGTAGGATAGGTTTGGTCAAAGATGTAGGTTTTAAGGAGCATCTTAAAAAGAGAGAGGTGGACAGGTTTAGGACCTAGATGGCTGAAGGCATGGCTGTCAATAGTGGGACAAAGGAAGTGGGGGGTGCACAAGCAGCCAACGTTGGAGGAATAAGAACATAATAGGAGGAATAAGAACATAATAGGAGGAGTAGGCCATACAGCCCCTCGAGCCTGCTCTGCCATTTAATACAATCATGGCTGATCTGATCATGGACTCTGGTCCACTTCCCTGCCTGCTCCCCTTTACTCCTTAATCCCTTATCTGTTAAGAAGCTGTCTATCTCTGTCTTAAATTTATTCAATGACCTAGCTTCCACAGCTCTCTGAGGCAGCGAATTCCACAGATTTACAACCCTCAGAAGAAATTGCTCCTCATCTCAGTTTTAAATGGGCGGCCCCTTATTCTAAGATTATGCCTCCTAGTTCTAGTCTCCCCTATCAGTGGAAACATCCTCTCTGCATCCACCTAGTCAAGCCCCCTCATAACCTTATAAGTTTCGATAAAATCACCTCTTATTCTTCTGAATTCCAATGAGTAGAGGCCCAACCTACTCAACCTTTCCTCATAAGTCAAGCCCCTCATCTCTGGAATCAATCTAGTGAACCGCCTCCAAAGCAAGTATATCCTTTCATAAATATGGAAACCAAAACTGCACGCAGTTTTCCAGGCGTGGCCTCACCAATACCCTGTATAACTGTAGCAAGACTTCCCTGCTTTTATGCGTCATCCCCTTTGTAATAAAGGCCAAGATTCCATTGGCCTTCCTGATCATTTGCTGTACCTGCATACTAACCGTTTGTGTTTCATGCACCAGGACCCCCAGGTCTCCCTGTGCTGCAGCACTTTGCAATCTTTCTCCATTTAAATAATAACTTGCTCTTTGATTTTTTTTCTGCCAAGGTGCATGACCTCACACTTTTAAACATTATACTCCATCTGCCAAATTTTTGCCCACTCACTTAGCCTATGTCCTTTTGCAGATTTTGTGTGTTCTCCTCACACATTGCTTTTCCTCCCATTTTTGTATAGTCAGCAAACTTGGCTACGTTACATTCGGTCCTTTCTTCTAAGTTGTTAATATATATATATTGTAAATAGTTGGGGGCCTAGCACTGATCCCTTTGGCACCCCACTAGTTATTGATTGCCAACCCAAGAATGAACCATTTATCCCGACTCACTCTTTTCTGTTAGTTAGCCAATCTAATTGCTAATATATTACCCCCCAACCCGGTGAACTTTTATCTTGTGCAGTAACCTTTTATGTTGTCAAATGCCTTCTGGAAGTCAAAATACACCACATCCACTGGTTCCCCTTTATCCACCCAGTTTGTTACATCTCAAAGAATTCCAGCAAATTAGTCAAACATGACTTCCCCTTCATAAATCCATGCCAACTCTGCATGACCAAATTATGCTTTTCCAAATGTCCTGCTACTGCTTCTTTAATAATGGACTCCAACATTTTCCCAACCACAGACGTTAGGCTAACTGGTCTATAGTTTTCTGCTTTTTGTCTGCCTCCTTTTTGAAATAGGGGTGTTACATTTGCATTTTTCTGATCTGCTGGAACCTCCCCAGAAAATGAGGAATTTTGGTAAACTACAACCAATGTATCCACTATCCCTGCCGCTACTTCTCTTAGGACCCTAGGATGCAAGCCATCAGGTCCAGGGGATTTAGCTGCCTTTAGTCCCATTATCTTACTGAGTACCACCTCCTTAGTGATTGTTTTAAGTTCCTCTCCCCTTATAGACCCTTGACGATCCACTGTTGGGATATTGTTTGTGTCCTCTACCGTAAAGACTGATATAAAATATTTGTTCAGAGTTTCTGCCATCTCCATGTTCCCCATTACTAATTCCCTGGTCTTGTCCTCTAAGGGACCAACATTTACTTTAGCCACTCTTTTGCTTTTTATATACCTACAGAAACTCTTGCTATCTGTTTTTATATTTGGTGCTAGTTCACTTTCATAGTCCATCTTCCCTTTCTTAATCATTTTTTTTGCCATTCTTAGCTGGCTTTTAAAAGCTTCCCAATCTTCTGTCCTCCCACTATCTTTGGCCACTTTGTAGGCCCTCGTTTTTAATTGGATACCGTTCTTTATTTCTTTAGTTAGCCACGGATGGCTATCTTTTCTTTAACACCCTTTTCTCATCACTGGAATATATTTTCCTTGAGTTGTGAAATATCTCCTTAAATGTACACCACTGTTAATCAACCGTCCTACACTTTAATCTATTTTCCCAGTCCACTTTAGCCAACTCTGCCCTCATACCTTCATAGTCTCCTTTATTTAAGCTTAGTACTCTGGTTTGAGATCCAACTTACTCACCCTCCATCTGAATTTGAAATTCAACCATGCTATGATCACTCATTCCGAGGGGATCCTTTACGAGGAGATTGTTTATTAATCCTGTCTCATTACACAGGACCAGATCTAAGATAGCTTGCCCCCTGGTTGTTTCCGTTACATACTGCTCAAGGAACCCGTCCCTTATGCACTCTATGAACTCTTCCTCAAGGCTACCCTGACGGCGAGGGGCAACACGGCAAGGGGCAGAGTTCTGAACGTTGTAGGGCTGGAGGAGGTTACAGAAAGGGATGGGCAAGACCATGGAGGGATTTAAATAAGTTTTACGGCGTTGATGGACCGGGAGCCAATGTAGGTCAGCGAACACGGGTGATGAGTGAATGGGACTTGGTGCAAATTAGCATACAGGCAGCAGAGTTTTGGTTTAGCTCAAGTATATGTAAGTCGAAAGATGGGAGGCTGGCCAGGAGAGCATCAGAATAGTCGAGTCGAGGTAACAAAAGGATGGTTGAGGATTTCAGCAGATTGGCAGATGTGGAGATGGATGATATTGCGAAGTAAGCAATTTTCAAGGTAGAGGGGATATGTGGTTGGAATTCAGGGTCAAATAGGTGGCCACGGTTGCGAAGTCTGGCTGAGCCGGATATAGTGGCCAGGGAGTGGGATGGAATCAGTGGCTATGTAACTGAGTTTGTGGCAGAGATCGAAGATTGTGGCTTCATTTTTCTCAATATTTAAAATTTCAGCTCATCCCGGACTGGATGTCGGATAAGCAGTCTGACAGTACAGAAGCAGTGGAGGGGTCGTGAGAGGTGATGGTAAGGTAGAGCTGAATGTTGTCAGCATACATGTGGAACTGGACATTGTTGTGTTTTCAGATGATGGCACCGAGAAGCAGCATGCAGATGAGAAACAGGAGATGGACAAGGACCGATCCTTGCCACTACAATAAAACCAAACAGACAAATATATTACAACTTGTAACAAGTTAACTGTTAAACATTTAGCAATGAACTAGAAATATTTTTTTTTGAACATTTAAAATTTTGTGATTCATGAGAAAATGGTTTTGCAGTGTTACAGCGATGCTTTACATTCACATCATGGCCAAGAACGGCAGGGTTGAGGCACCAGCACTAGGACTTGGGAGTAGGCTATGAGTGAGTTTCAATGTGATTTAAGGCATGGACAGATGGCTGCAAGCCCTATTTCACAACTGCTGACTCTAGACAAGTGGCGTACTTACAAAAAGCAATTTATTCGAGAGCAAGTCTCTCCATCACAAGGTCCAAAACTGGGCTGCTCTGCTAACGAGGCAGCCAAAACCAGCAGGACCTAGGCAACATCCAGGCTTGGGCTGACAATTGGCATGTAACAATCACACTACACAAATGTCAAGCAATGGCCATCTCCAGCAATAAAAGGTCCAAATCTTCCACCCCAAGCACAATCAAGACCCCCCACTATCAACATCCTAGGAGACATCACGAACCAGAAACTTAATTGAACCAACAATAGCAACATGACTATGCAGAGGCGTGACAATCTTAATTAAAAATACTTTTCATGCAAGTGAATTATATTAGCTGATCTCAGCCATAACGGCAGCAAGATTCCCACTGTTTTTGGTGGGTGTCCTGGAGTATGGCCTGCCAAGATCCCTGCATGTCATCAGCAACCTTTACTGGAAGTCTAAATAGATGGATGCTTGTGGTTGAGCTCAGTTGTGAAGATTTCCATAGCTGAACAGTTTCAACATTCTCTTTAGCTCATGGATGAATAGCCACCAGGGTCAGGTATCCCATGATTGCTGCCTATGGTCCTACACCTCAGCATGAGTGGCTGCCTTAAAGGAAGATGCAGCTAGCAAATTGGAGTGGAAGAATTAGAATTCATGCATTTAAAGGAGTTTTTAAAAAAATGAACCTTTGAGGACGGGATATTGAGCATGATAAAAGTTTAGTTTTCAAGGAATTTGAACACCAAATTATAATACTGCAAACAGGACACACAAGTTAGGTCAAGATGATCATGCAATTTCAAACATAGCAAACTAAGATAACTTTGCACTTCCTTCAGTCAAGAGTGATATTTTAACTTTGGTTCATTTCTTCTGACTGTAACTTAATTTAAGAGTGCAAACTTGATGTAGAATCTTACCTTAATTTGATTCCGCAATTGCTCTGCTTCTTGCCGCAACTGTTCCAGTTCACTCATTGTCCTGGCTTGGTATCAAAATGTCCACACACTATCACGAAACAGATCTATAATGCAACAACAACAACAAAAATCACACAAAGGGTTAACTTCTGAATGCTATGATCGATTGTGATAACCATTTTTCTGAGATCATTTTTAGAACAGGTCAACACTTACAAAAGGTTCACTACTCACCCCGCTGTAGAAAGACAGCTTCCCATCAAACCCACATTTTCTTTTTAAATGGATTTTGAATAATAGTTTCATCTTCCAATCAGAAATGAAAATGCTATGGAAACTTTCTTCACCACTGACAGCACCAAGTAGATTTGTTAGATGAAAGTTACAGCTGTCCCTACAGTACTGACAATATATCTAACCCAAAGCCCTCAGAAAAGCACATTATTGTAGGAAACATATCCCGAAAATTTCAGGAGACAACTGTTCCTTTTTTTTTTGAATGGCAATTAAGTAATATTTCAGTTTTTCCTCAAATGCAGTGTGCTGAAGTTCAACAATGAGAAGAGGGTTCAGGCCAGTATTTTAAGGTTTCATAAATTGGTAAAATTGAAGCTCCAAGTTACTACAAGAAATTTGCAACTAGGCATGAATATTTAAATGCTCATGACTGGGCGGTTGAATGTTGCAGGACCTCAAGTTTCACAATCACCAAAACACAAAGAGACACTGAATGAACATTTTGATTTACAGTTAAAGAGGGTGTTTCATTAATATGCATCCAATTCACAGTTAGAGCTGAAATATCTGCTTCAGTGATTTAGCAAAGCTTCTGATAAGGTCCCACAAAACAGACTGGTCACGAAAGTAAAAATCCATGGGATCCAGAGTAAAGTGGCAAGTTGGATCCAAAATTGGCTCAAAGGCAGGAAGTAGAGGGTAATGCTCGATGGGTGTTTGTGACTGGAAGGCTGTTTCCAGTGGGGTACCGCAGGACTCAGTACGAGGTCCCTTGCTTTTTGTGGTATACATCAATGATCTAGACTTGAATATAGGGAGTATGATTAAAAAGTTTGCAGATGATACCAAAATCAGCTGTGTGGTTGATAATTAAGAAGAAAGCTGTAGACTGCAGGAAGATATCAATCAACTGGTCAGGTGGACAGAGCAGTGGCAAATAGAATTCAATCCGGAGAAGTGTGAGGTAATGCATTTGGGGAGGGCTAACAAGGAAAGGGAATACACATTAAATGGTAGGACACGAAGAAATGTAGAGGAACAAAGGGATCTTGGCGTGCACGTCCATAGATTCCTGAAGGTAGCAGGCCAGGTATAGAAGGTAGAAGATAAGCAGAAGGCATACGGAATGCTAGCCTTTATTAGCCAAGGCATAGAATACAAGAGCAGGAAAGCAATACGCCAACCCACAGCCACAGGCGACCGGGAGCAGTGAAGTGACAAGCACAGCCCCGCTCGGGGAACCCTGGAGCAGCGAAGTGCCCAGCACACACGAGCTCCGGAACACCGGGAGCGAAGAAGCGACCAATGCAGACCAGCTCCGGGACAACAGGAGCAGTGAAGTGCCCAGCACACCCCACCTCCGGAATACCGGGAGCGACGCAGCGATCGAAGCACACCAGCTCGAGATCGCTGCGACTGATGAAAAGAGGGAACCACCAACACCAGGCGAGGACAGTGCAGAGGACATATCGGACTTTCTGACAACAGTGCACCAGTCCCCTGGTCGAAACACTCCCACGGCAGTATGCCATCCCAGGTGAAGTAGACTTTTACACTGAAAATCTATGTTTGCAGGAGCCGGCCACTGGGCAGGTCTCCAACGTAAAGGACAGTTTATTTGAAATGTAAATGTTTTGAACTGTAACCTGTAACTTAAACATGGATCTATTAACGTGCGTAGCGTAAAATCCACTACACGATGTGTTTCCACCTTGGGGTACCTCGCCAAAGGTCAAAGCAGACCTGCTGTTCTTGCAGGAGTGCGGGCTGCCGCACTTAAGCAGTTACCGGCAGTGGTCATGATGGTGGGCCCAAGGACCATCCATATGGTCAGGAGGCAACGACTGCCGGTCTTCCGGCCTAAGCATTCGGCTGCGGGGAGGCCACTTCACCATCACCGAAGTTAAGGAGGTGGTGGGCAGCCGCCTCCTCGTAGCAGATGTAATGTACAAAAATTCCCCTCTAAGGCTAATTAACGTGTATGCCTCGCCTCTCAGAAGCGAGCGGCTGGCCCTCTTCCAGCAGCTTCCACTGCTGCTGGTGACGTCCAGACCGGTCATTCTGGGCGGTGACTTCAACTGCATCATCGATGCGGCTGGACGATCCAGCAGAGCCGACAGCAAGCTGGACACCACGTCCAGACTCCTGATGGATGCGGTAAAAGACGCCAAGCTGAGAGTCGTCTTCAGCAACCCTGCAGACGGAGCACCGCGCAGATACACCTGGTCGAGACCAGACGGGTCCGTCCGTTCCAGAATAGACTTCCTGTTCGTGTCCCACACGCTCAAGGTCAGATCCACCGACATCACGCCGGTGTTCTTCTCTGACCACTGCCTCCTACTGGCCAACTGTCGCCCACAGGAAAACCAGAAAGTTGGCAGAGGAATATGGAAGCTAAACGTGAAATTGTTGACTCCGGAAAACGTGGAGGAACTCAAGAGGGATTACAAAGGTTGGAGAACCGTAAAACCCCTCTGCGATTCCCCGATGCACTGGTGGGAAACAATCAAGAAAACATCAAGAGGTTCTTCATCCTCAAAAGGTGTTCAGGAGGCGAGAGGGAGACAGAGGGAATTGTCCCAACTCCAGAAGAGCATGCAAAACCTGCTCCTGTTGCAGTCGATGGGGGTCGATGTCACGGAGGAACTCGAAGAGGTGAAGGGCCAGCAAGCCTCGCTCTTTGCCTCAGAGTCCTCCAAAATCATTTTCCGCTCCAGAGGAAAATTTCGTCGAGCAGGATGAGACGTGTTCGCGCTTCTTCCAAAAAGGTACACGGGGGAGCTCCGTGATCACCAGCCTAAAGGAAGAAGACGGCTCGGTGACGTTTTCGCAGCCTGATATGCTGAGGATCAGCAAATCCTTCCATGCCAGGCTGTATGACATCAAGCCCACAGACCGCGTGGCCTCCCAGTCGTTCCTGTCGTCTATCACGGAGGTCCCAGACGACAGCGAGCGGGAGAGTCTGGACCACCCGTTAACTCTGGACGAGATGAAGAAGGCCGTCCGGTCCCTTGCAACGAGTAAAACTCCCGGAAGCTACGGCTTACCGGTCGAGTTGTATTCGGCTCTGTGGGACTGGATGGGCCCAGACCTGCTGGAAGTGTACGAGGGTATGCTTCTGGCTGGCAGTATGTCAGAATCAATGAGAAAGGCTTCATCACCCTCATCTACAAGCAGAAGGGGGAGAGGGAGGAAATCAAAAACTGGCAGCCCATTTCACTGCTCAATGTAGACTACAAGATCCTGTCAAAGGTCATCGCCAACAGGGTCAAGTCTGCTCTTGAGCTGGTGATTCACCCGGACCAGACCTGCGCTGTCCCCGGCAGGAAGATCTCCGATAGCCTGGCGCTACTCAGGGATACAATCGCCTACGTGCGGGACAGGGGGGTGGACACCTGCTTAATCAGCTTAGACCAGGAGAAGGCCTTTGACAGGATATCGCACACGTACCTAATGGACGTGCTCTCCAAAATGGGGTTTGGGGAGGGTATCCGCAATTGGATCCAACTGTTCTACAGAGACATCAGTTGCACAGTTCTAATCAACGGGTGGGAAACTGAAAGCTTTCCGATCAGATCTGGAGTCAGGCAAGGCTGTCCTCTCTCATCTGTCTTGTTTGTGTGTTGTATCGAGCCCTTTGCCGGGTCCATCAGGAAGGATGCGGGCATTAGAGGGGTGACGATCCCAGGCAGCAGAGGCGCTCCGGTCAAGACCTCCCTGTACATGGACGACGTGGCCATCTTTTGCTCGGATCCGCAGTCGGTCCGCAGCTTGCTCACAATCTGCGACCAGTTTGAACTGGCTTCAGGAGCGAAGGTCAATCGCAGCAAAAGCGAGGTCATGTTCTTTGGCAACTGGGCCGACCGATCCTTTATTCCCTTCACCTTTAAGCCAGATTACCTGAAGGTGTTGGAAATATGGTTCAGAGCTGACGGGGTGTGCGCCAAAAACTGGGAAGAGCGTAACACCAAAGTGAAGCAAAAACTGGGATGGTGGAAGCTGCGCTTCCTCTCCATGGCAGGAAAGAACCTGGTCATCAGGAGTGAGGTGCTCTCGGGGTTGCTGCACGTGGCACAGGTCTGGCCATCTCTCGCTCCTGTGCCGCGGCAGTCACCCGGGCCGTCTTCCACTTTGGAGGTCCAAAATGGACAGTGTCCACAGAGACACAATGTACAAATCTCTGGACAGTGGAGGAAAGGATGTTCCGAACGTGGCCCTCATCCTGATGGCCACCTTTGTGTGCGGCTGCACCAAGCCGTGCACAGACCCCCGGTACGCAAACACCAAGTGTGTCACTATGTGCTGAGGTTCTACCTGTCCCCGGTGTTGCGAAGGATGGGCCTGGCCGTGCTGCCGCGAAACGGCCCCACCAGCTGGACCATGCCTGTCCACCTGTCCTTCGGAGAAAAGTTTTTCACAAAAAACCCGTTTGACCACAAAGCCATAAAACAGTGATCAGCACGCAAGGTCCTGGACGCCCTGTGAAAGGAGAGGGTGGACCCTGTCGGGTGGTTCCCTGAGCAGACTGGCGAACTCGTTTGGCAGAACGTCTCATCGCCAGAGCTTTCACACAAGCACCAAGATGTAGCTTGGTTGGCGGTGAGGAGGGCCCTACCCGTCAGAGCGTTCATGCACAGCCGGCGTCTCAGCAGCATGGCACGGTGCCCCCGAGTCATAGAAACATAGAAAATAGGTGCAGGAGTAGGCCATTCGGCCCTTCTAGCCTGCACCACCATTCAATGAGTTCATGGCTGAACATTCAACTTCAGTACCCCATTCCTGCTTTCTCGCCATACCCCTTGATCCCCCTAGCAGTAAGGACCTCATCTAACTCCTTTTTGAATATATTTAGTGAATTGGCCTCAACAACTTTCTGTGGTAGAGAATTCCACAGGTTCACCACTCTCTGGGTGAAGAAGTTCCTCCGCATCTCGGTCCTAAATGGCTTACCCCTTATCCTTAGACTGTGACCTCTGGTTCTGGACTTCCCCAACATTGGGAACATTCTTCCTGCATCTAACCTGTCTAACCCCGTCAGAATTTTATATGTTTCTATGAGGTCCCCTCTCATTCTTCTGAACTCCAGTGAATACAAGCCCAGTTGATCCAGTCTTTCTTGATAGGTCAGTCCCGCCATCCCGGGAATCAGTCTGGTGAACCTTCGCTGCACTCCCTCAATAGCAAGAATGTCCTTCCTCAGGTTAGGAGACCAAAACTGTACACAATACTCCAGGTGTGGCCTCACCAATGCCCTGTACAACTGTAGCAACACCTCCCTGCCCCTGTACTCAAATCCCCTTGCTATGAAGGCCAACATGCCATTTGCTTTCTTAACCGCCTGCTGCACCTGCATGCCAACCTTCAATGACTGATGTACCACGACACCCAGGTCTCTTTGCACCTCCCCTTTTCCTAATCTGTCACCATTCAGATAATAGTCTGTCTCTCTGTTTTTACCACCAAAGTGGATAACCTCACATTTATCCACATTATACTTCATCTGCCATGCATTTGCCCACTCACCTAACCTATCCAAGTCGCTCTGCAGCCTCACAGCATCCTCCTCGCAGCTCACACTGCCACCCAACTTAGTGTCATCCGCAAATTTGGAGATACTACATTTAATCCCCTCATCTAAATCATTAATGTACAGTGTAAACAGCTGGGGCCCCAGCACAGAACGAGACGGTCACCCACCTCCTTCAAGATTGCGCCTTTGCAAGGCAGGTCTGGAAAGAGATGCAGCGGTTGCTGTCGAGGTTCATCCCGAGCAGCTCCGTAACACAGGACTCTGTGCTCTACGGGCTGTTCCAAGGGACACACATCGAGAAGCGCCATCAACTCGGTGAAAGAGGCACTTTGGTGTTGCCGAAACTTGCTGGTCTTCCAGAGCAAGGAGATGTCCACGTCTGCATGTTGCAGACTGGCGTAATCCAAGATCCAGGACTACGTGCTGAGGGACACACTAAAAATTGGTGCAGCCGCCGCAAAGGCACGGTGGGGAAGAGCCACAGTTTAAAGCCCTTTCGCCATGGTAAACCCAGGGGATGGAATCAGTATAAAACTCCCCTCGGGCTGCAATGGTAAACCTTTTGTATACATAGAGCACCATGATCTGCAAACACCTATGTAGTGCCATGTATAATGCAAGTTCTGTTGCGTAATGCATGTTGGAAACAAATGTAACTGTACCCTCACTGTGTACCATATGATGACACATGTACTGTAATTTGATGAACGTACCACAATGTATCCTGGATTGTATGAATCGTACCTTGAAATGTAAAGTAAAGAAATGTATTGAACGGAACTGCGGTCAGCATCCAAATGTAATGTATGGAATTGCTGACTGCATCCAAATGTACTGAACTGCTTTCGAATGTATTGTGCAAATTTTTATATGAATAAAGTATATTTTGAAATTTAAAAAAACAAGAGCGGGGGGGGTTATGCTTGAACTGTACAAAACACTAGTTAGGCTACAGCTAGAGTATTGCATGCAGTTCTGGTCAACACAATATAGGAAGGATGTGATTGCACTAGACAGGGTAGAGAGGAGATTTACGAGGATGTTGCCGGGAGTGGAGAATCTTGGCTATGAGGACAGATTGGATAGGCTGGGTTTGTTTTCATTGGAACAGAGGAGGCCGAGGGGAGACCTCACTGAGGTGTATAAAATTATGAGGGGGCCTAGATATAGTGGATAGAAAGGCCCATTTCTCTTAGCAGAGGGGTCAACAACCAGAGGGCATTAATTTAAAGAAATTGGTAGAAGGTTTAGATGGGATTTGAGTGGAAATTTCTTCATCCAGAGGGTTGTGGGGGTCTTGAATTCACTGCCTGAAAGGGTGGTAGAGGCAGAAACCCTCACCATATTTAAAAAGTACCTGGATGTGTCCTTGAAGTGCTGTAACCTGGCAGGGCTACGGACCGAGAGCTGGAAAATGGAATTAGGCTGGATAGCCTCTTGTTGGCTGGCACGGACATGATGGGATGAAATGGCTTCTTTCCATGCTGTAAATTTCTATGATTCTATGATTAGTATTAAACATGGATAGGCTCTTTTGCTAAAAAGAAAATCATGTGGTATAACTAATTTGGAATGCAGATGTGGCTAATTATATTTTTTGATTAGTAATTTAAAAAGTGAGTAATAGACAGGCATGTGATCTCAATGCTCATTCGCATGGTGTATGCATGTGTATGTTAACTGTTTTTAACGTGTTGGTAAAATGGTATTTTGATTGTTGGTTTCTGAATGATGGTATATGTTTGTTTAGTAAATATACATGAAGTACATTTACCTGTTGTGTGCGAGTGTATGCAAGGCGTTTTTCAATAACATTAGTGAATGTGGCTAAAACGGTGTTGCGGTTGCAAAACCCATGGCTGATCAGCAATTACTATTAGACAACATGAACAGACGGACGAGAAAAAGATCAATAATTGCCGGTATAAAAAGAGAAAATGCTGGAAATACTCAGCAGGTCAGGCAGCATCAGTGGAGAGAGAAACAGAGTTAATGTTTCAGGTCGACGATCCTTCATCAGAACTGGAAAAAGTTAGAGATGTAACAGGTTTTTAAGCAAGTGTAGAGGCAGTGAAAGGGAGGTTAGGGAGGGGAGGAAAGAACAAAACGGAAGGTGTGTAATAGGGTGGAAGGCAGAAAAGATTGAGACAAAAGGGATGATGGTGCAAAAGAATAGGAGATTGCATTTTGCCTCAATCTTAAAACATCCCTTTTGTCTCTTAATCTCTTCTGCCTTCCATCCTATCACAGACCTTTCCTTTTGTTCTTTCCTCCCCTCACGTGCTTAAAAACCTGTTACATCTCTAACTTTTTCCAGTTCTGATGAAGGGTCATCGACCTGAAATGTTAACTGTTTCTCTCTCCACAGATGCTGTGTATTTCCAGCATTTTCTTTTTATTTCAGATTTCAGCATCTGCAGTATTTTGCTTTTGTATCAATAATCCCCAGGTCTGGCATAAACAGGAATATGCCTTTGTGTGGTGAAGGAATTAAACTCTACTTTATATATTGCAAAATGTTCTCAGAAAGGCAGAGTTATCCCAGCCAGCTCCAACTACATATTTCCCTGGAGTTCTGGGCGCAGCAAACAAACTCATCCAATGAGTTTGCTTAGATTTCCTAAACTAAACTTTATTAGGTTTTGGCAAAAATGATCATCCTTTGCTTCCCATTCTGAATCACTTTCTTGGAGATGACAAACATTCCTGTGCAGCCATACAGATGACGGTAAAGTGAAAATGTATGTTGATTCAAATCCACAATGTTGTATTACAATACTTCAAGCACATGGGGACACTTAAAAGATAATTTTGCATAAGAATTTTCAACACAATCTAAAGTAGAATATTGCAGCACATCCAGCAATTTTTATACAAGGTACAGGTAGAGCATCGGAAATCCAGAAACCTAGGCCGTTCCAGATTTCAGAAATGCCTGGGTCAAGGCCGGGGGGGGGTGCGGGGGAGAAGAGTCCGACGGCCCAGCGCGGGCTGGTGGCGGGTTCGGATTTAGAATTTTTTTTCGGATTCCAGATGCCGTGCCCAGTGTCCGGAACGCAGATTTCAGATGCTCAACCTGTATGGACCTGATGGTTTACATCCTAGGGTCTTAAAAGAAGTGGCTGTGGAGATAGCGGATGCATTGGTTGTGATCTACCAAAATTCCCTGGATTCTGGGGAGGTCCCAGCAGATTGGAAAACTGTAAATGCAACGCCCCTATTTAAAAAAGGAGGCAGACAAAAAGCAGGAAACTATAGACCAGTTAACCTAACATCTGTCATTGGGAAAATGCTGAAGGAATTAATAAGGAAGCAGTAACAAGACATTTGGAAAAGCATAATTCAATTAAGCAGAGTCAGCATGGTTTTATGAAAGGGAAATCATGTTTGACAAATTTGCTGGAGTTCTTTGAGGATGTAACTGAGAATGTGTAAAAGGGTTGCGAAAGTGGTAGATGGCTAGAGAAGGTGGCAAAAGGCTGGAGATAGGAAATCATGGGAATATAGCTAAAGAAATGGTCAAGATGCAGACAACTGCAGAATCAACAGGAAAAAAAAGGGGTTACACCAAGAGTTGAAGTTGAGGTTAGACACGGGTCATGAGAAGCCCAAGGCAGCACAAAGAAAGAAAGCAATCCGAGATAGGAAGGGAAAAGTAATAGCTTCTACTGATAAGGAGGAAGAGAAACTAATTGGGTTCTTTACTGATAAGGGAAGACAGTGTAGCAAAGCTATAACTAACCTACCTGACACTAGCCCTAATTGGGAGACTTTCTTGCCTGCCATTGGACGTACTCGGGGGGGGGGGGGGAGGCAGAACGGGATTGGATAGACCAAGTGCTAATCAAATGTGTTCTGTTTTGAAAATGTATATCTACTGTGCTTTTCGCGCTGAAAAGGGACTTGTCCAGGGGAAGGTAAACAGGCTCTGATTGAGAGTGTCCCTTTGTCTTGACAAGTCCCGGCCAGAGAATCTTCAATAAAGGTCCTTTACAGAAAAGGCAAGGTGTTCGCGTCAGTGTATTAGCCGAAACAGATTGAGGGAAAAAGAATCCGTATTCACATTTGGTGTCAGAAGTGGGAGCTCAACGGACGGCTGCCGAAAGCTTGCGAATTAAGAGCCAGACTAGCCTTGGACGAGACGGGAGGAAAGTGGCCACTGGAGTGAGTACCCTTTAAAATACCACTTCAATTTCCTTCAGTTCCAAAAGTCTGAGGAAAGTTTGGCCACTCGCTGGTTCTCGGATAGCATCCGAACGAGATCCAGGTCAATCTGGCGAATACCTTTTAACTTAGGAAATAAGTGTCCAAGTCAGGTACGACGTCGACTTTGTATATCACTTAGTCCGTCTAGGCGCTGATTGGACTTAAATCGCGCGGCGACGCGAATAGGGAAATAGACAATCGCGCGGTGACGCGGAGGGATAGGGAAATAGACAATCGCGCGGCGACGTGAATAGCAGAACCGCGCGGCGACGCGGAGGATAGGGAAACAGACAATCGCGCGGCGATGCGAATAGGAAAACCACGGGGCGACGCGGAAGAAAAGGGAAATTGTGTAGCACTAAACCGCGGAGCGATGCGAGGAATTGTGTCGAACTAAATCGCGGGGCGACGCGAGGAATTGTGTAAGGATAAAAGGAATTGTGTTAGGATAAAATTGGGCAATCATGGATCCAAAAATAGAGCCGGCCAAAGAAAAAATGTAATTAATAAGCTTTGTTGAATGAAGAGACACTTTTGTGAATGTCTGTTTTTGAATGAGTACTTGTGTGATTTTTTGACTGCGGAATGAATTTTCATGTTTTTTTAAAAAAGCCTGTTTGGAGGAGTGAAGCAGCTGTTTGCTTATTTTAGCTCCACCCACTTCTCCAAACAGAATGAAAGTTTTTTCAACCCTTTGTAGTGTTGTCCTGTATGTGGGAAGTTTTAAGACATTTTAAGTTAGAAACGCAGATGTGGATTTATTCGGATGATAAGTTACGGAGCTAGGAAATGCACAAAGGATAGGTTTGTTGAGTAAAAGATAAAAAATACATGGTTGAAAAAAAAAAAGAATTTATTTGACATGCTCGCTTACTTGTCGAAAGAAAACATGCAGTGATTGATTACATTGGGTTGAAAGACATAAATTTAGTCTCGGAATGAGATAAAGAATGCCTTTTTAAAAAAAGCTTCGAGCTCAAAAAAAAGGTTTTAAATAAAGATTGAAATTACAAAGTTTGAATTGGGATTTTGAGATATTCAGAGAAGGCACAGCAAAATACTGAGGTGGATTAAAAAAAAAAAATTATTAAATTAAATCTGATCTCTTAAAGAAAGAAGATATAAAACTAAAAGGTTTGGAAACAATCTAGAAATACCTTCAGGGATCAGGTCAAACTCCTGGGCGAGTGGCGAGCTATCTGCGAAGGTGTAAAAGGGACTTTTGAAAAATGTTAAAAACAGCAAGCTTTAGCAGTTTAGAAGAGACATTTTAACGACTTTGAAACTGGAGCATTTTGAGATAACGAAAAGCATCCCTCAAAGCCTAATTGCTGACTCCATTCAAGTTATGGAGAAAAGAAAAAGATAAAGACGCCACTTTGAAAGTAAACAAATGATTTTAAATTAACAAATTTATGGAGTCACGAGCCCTCCGTGTAAAATACAAAACCTAATTTGAAGAAAGGAGATCTGAAAAAAAAAGATGTAACGTAATAAATAAGTGCTGAAAAAAAATGCGTTTGTGATGGAAAAAGATATAACTTACTAAATACTATTTGATGTTTGCTGTGAAAAAGATATTGGTTTAATTAGGAAAAGGAAAAAAAAATTGGGAGAAGTAAAAGACACTCTACAGTGATAATGATTTTAAATTATGAGAAAGTTTCACTCCAGTTTGAAAGATTTCCAAAATGGACGTTGTTTATCAAGAAAAGTCCCGAACAGTCTAAACAAGCAGGAGGGTTTTGAAAATAACGAGGAGAAAAGATCTAAGCTATGCGAACTCAGCACAGAAAAAAAAACTGGGAATTAGAGAATCTTACTGAATTTTAAAATTCTTATAGAAAATGGAACTGGCACGGATGTTTAGATTTTGTGCCGAGAGAGAAATAAAACACAAGATTTGCCCAGTGAACGGGACCGTAAAATAAAACGAAATGTTAGAATGTACACAGCGTGAGAGAAAATTGGATTTCAGTAAACAAAATAGCTATTAAAAATGTGTGGTCTCATTTTAAATCAAACAAAAAAATCTTTGGCAATTAGAAGTTAAGAAAACCTTGGAGTTTACTCTAAAATGCCATCTTCCCTGATGAGAATACTTTTATTATGTCGGCTTTACTAATGATTTCTGCTTTTTTTAAACGGATTCCGAATTTCTAAGCAAGTTTTGAAGGCACAAAGACTTAAAAAAAAACATTTTCGGATGATTACGTGAAGTCACGTAATAACATCAGGCTTTCTTACAAACCTGTAAAGGAGTTAACCCTTTCCATTGACAGCTGTTTTATACTGGACATTATTAATTTGGATTTCTTAATAGAATAAAAAAAAGACTCACCTAACAGAGGAAATGGTGCGCTGGTCAGAATAAAAATAAAAACAGAACTAGCCTATGTAATAATACTCACCTGATACAAATAAAAGAAAGATACTCAAACAAAACAAATTCAAGAGTTAAAAGCGAAGATGAATAAGCTGGAAGAGATTTTTTTTTTTAAAAACGGGGCCAGACGGATAATGCAGTGCACAGCCATAGCACCATCACCTGTGGCAATAGAGCCAATGTACCCCACGGTGGGTAAGTGTAGTCTACAAACCCAACCTAACCTTACCTCCGATTTCAAAGAGTGACCGCAACATGCATGGATAAAAGATGAGTAGACCAGAACCTAACACCTGGTGACGTCCAGGCTGTTTAAAATTTGCAGATAAAACACTCACCGAGATGGGACCGCAGCGGCTACTTCGACTCTGGAGACTCAGGATATTGGGGACCTTGAGGCCCACGCAGGCACTGGATAATACAGATGGACGACGAGAGATATAGCACACGCAGGAAAGACAACTACATGAACTAGCTTTGTTTAATTTGACTGCCGAAATATGCAACCCAGCAGCCAAGGATTGGAGCAAGGACAGAACTTATTTTAACGCATGGCTATGTATAGTGTATTAAGTAAGGTTGTAATGCAGCAGGCTGCCGATGCCATGGGCGCCAGTAGATTCCGAGGACAGGAGCAAGTTCATAGGACCAAAAGGGGAAGGGCGCAGAAATCCAACTGGATGGAATTTCAGTTCTAGAAGCTCATGCCTGGGCGGACGAAGCTGCAAACAAGCCGCCAAATCCACCCCGCAAGAAACAGAAGGGTGGGAAGAGAACAGAGCAAAAAGGGGGTGGGACCCCAGGATGTTTAGGGAAACTGGCCAGTGGGATAAAATAAAGACCAAGGGAGGTCTCTGGAATATAAGGTGTATGTCCTGAAGCGTGACACGGTTATAACACGGAGAAGCCGGTATTGATCATGCGCAGCGCAAAGAAGAAGGAATATAACCTAAAAAGGGGGGCTAGTAATAAAAGAATCTAAAGAAAGGATATAATTTGGGGTGCGTCAGCAACTACTTATCCTAAACCTAATGGATATCATTTTTCCTAGCTTCTGTGGGAATGAAACTATAAGTCTATACCAGAACCTGGCACAATGGATCCTCGAAGGCCCGGAACCCACTACCCTGAGATTTAATGTCAGAAATGGAACAGGGCAAGGTCGGAAAAAAAAGGGGAATACTGGAAACACTAGGCACGGGTTATGCGGCAGGGGTTATGACGATGAATTCCATAGGCCTGTAGGCAATATATGACCGGGTTAACAATTTAATGGCGTAGTCTTGAGTGGTTTAGTGGGGAGGGACTTGGATAACCAAGCCCTACAAGCACGGTTGGGAGATGGCGCGGAAGGGGAACTGTTACAAGTGGCCCATACATTGCCGAAATGCCAAGACAATAAAATTGATCCACGGAATAGGGAAAGATATAAGTAAACGATTACAGGCTGAGATAGTTTGCTCCGGGTATGGGGCCTGGATATTAAGTGAGGTACAACATAATTTGGAGCAACTCCAGAATGGAGACATACCAGATTGGATACCGAAAAGCATACTTAACAATTGGACTCTAGATAAAAAAAAATGAACAACACATGCGAGGTACGAAGGAATAGTCACGCATGGGTGCCAAAATTCAGATGTATTACTGGGCGGGTGAATATGATCGGATTTATGTTGTCCATACCACAGTATTATGTAACAAAGGGAGACCCCTTATATCAGATCGATAATATTGGTGAAGTGAGAAACCAAACTCGGTTACGTTACCATCCAGACGGGTGATTAAAATTAACAACAGTACCAAAGGCATTGATATAACCGACTGCTATAAAATTAACCAAGTGGTTTTATGTCGAGGTACGCCACGAATGACAAATGATGATTGCAGATTCCACCAAACAAACGGATGCATGCTGAGTATCACTCCTCTCGAACATGATCTTGAGACCATCGCTGCCCCGCAAGGGAACGGAGAGTGATGCGTGAGCACGGGGGCAGCCAACTTAACTATTAAGACCAGGGGAGGAGTCACCCCGTGTCCTCATTACTCCTAACTTCTGCTTCAGACCCAAGGGAGAAATAGACAGACGGATATCATATACATCCCGAGACAACGGAAATCATCGACGGAACAATCACGGATACCTCCGAGAAGGGTACGAAGAGTCGGTATGGGAACCGCAAGGCAAACAGATACCGGAACTAAATGAGGAACAATTACGTTTGGTGCAAGGAATCCAGAATCAAAGACGACAGTATGTCCGGCTGATGGAAGAAATAGACAACTTACAGAGAGACACTAACACAATGCTGGCTGATCAGCCCCGGTATTCAAAGCTGTGGGACATTGGACTTAATATTCAAATTCACCCATGGATAAAAATAATATCACATGTACTTGTAGTAATACAGGGTCTGGTTCTGATGGTCATGATGGGATTAACATGTGCACGAATTAAACAGGCCAAACGATAAGTCAGGGCACGCACTATGATTAAAGCCATAAGGAATGAAAATTTAAGCAGTCCCACAGGAAGGACTTACCTTATATAACTCTGTGGGAAGGTTTCGGGAGGTCCCGAAGCTTGGGAGATGGCTACCCAGGTGAACGAACCTATCTGGAACTTGCCTACAGGGAGATAATTATTGGGAAATATGGCCAGCTTGGCGTATAGCCAAGGGCCAAAAGGGGGGAAATGTAAGAGAAAAATTTGGCATCAGGGGTACCAGTGGGACAAGGGTTAAAGTGCTGGTTCCTGCACTGGCCCACAAGGAGGTAAAAGGCCTCTCTTCGGCCTTGTACCAAGGCTCCAGAAGTTATCAATTCAATAATATTCCGACAGGATACGATGTGAGAACCTAAACAGATATTGATAAGACCTTGCGAAGAGGCTCGAGGCGGACTCACAGACAACAAGGAGGATCAGGAAAGAGAATGCGCATGGCTAAACACGATACTCCTGGAATAAGCACCAGGGTTATCATGGAATGATAAAAGGGGGGAAAATGAGAATGTGTAAAAGGGTTGCGAAAGTGGTAGATGGCTAGAGAAGGTGGCAAAAGGATGGAGATAGGGAATCATGGGAAAATAGCTAAAGAAATGGTCAAGATGCAGACAACTGCAGAATCAACAGAAAAAAAAGGGGTTACCAAGAGTTGAAGTTGAGGTTAGACACGGGTCATGAGAAAGCCCAAGGCAGCACAAAGAAAGAAAGCAATCCAAGATAGTAATAGCTTCTACTGATAAGGAGGAAGAGAACCTAATTGGGTTCTTTACTGATAAGGGAAGACAGTGTAGCAAAGCTATAACTAACCTACCTGACACTAGCCCTAATTGGGAGACTTTCTTGCCTACCATTGGACGTACTCGGGGGGGGGGGAGGCAGAAAGGGATTGATAGACCAAGTGCTAATCAAATGTGTACTGTTTTGAAAATGTATATCTACTGTGCTTTTCGCGCTGAAAAGGGACTTGTCCAGGGGAAGGTAAACAGGCTCTGATTGAGAGTGTCCCTTTGTCTTGACAAGTCCCGGCCAGAGAATCTTCAATAAAGGTCCTTTACAGAAAAGGCAAGGTGTTCGCATGAGTGTATTCGCTGAAACAGATTGAGGGAAAAAGAATCCGTATTCACATAACGAGCAGGGTCGATAAGGGGGAACCAGTGGATGTGATGTATTTGGATTTCTAGAAGGCATTCGATAAGGTGCACATAAAAGGTTACTGCACAAGATAAAAGTTCACTGGGTTGGGGGGCAATATATTAGCATGGATAGAGGATTGGCTAACTAACAGAAAACAAGAGTCGGGATAAATGGGTCATTTTCCAGTTGGCAAAGAGTAACTAGTGGGGTGCAGCAGGGAGCCTCAACTATTCACAATCTATATTAATGACTTGAATGAAGAGACCGAGTGTAATGTTGCCAAGCTTGCTGATGATACAAAGATGGGTGTGAAAGCAAATTGTGAGGAGGACACAAAAAATCTGCAAGGGATATAGATAGGCTATGTGAGTGGGCAAAAATTTGGCAGATCTGTTATTATTTAAATGGAGAAAGATTGCAAAGTGCTGCAGTACAGCGAGACCTGGGGATACTTGTGCATGAAACACAAAAGGTTAGTATGCAGGTACAGCAAGTGATCAAGAAGGCCAATGGAATCTTGGCCTTTATTGCAAAGGGAATAGAGTATAAAAGCAGGGAAGTCTTGCTACAGTTGTACAGGGAATTGGTGAGGCCACACCTGGAATACTGTGTGCAGTTTTGGTTTCCATATTTAAGAAAGGATATACTTGCTTTGGAGGCAGTTCAGAGAAGGTTCACAAGCTTGATTCCGGAGATGAGGAGATTGACTTATGAGGAAAGTTGAGTAGGTTGGGCCTCTATACATTGGAATTCAGAAGAATGAGAGGTGATCTTATCGAAGCTATAAGATTATTGGGGAGCTTGACAGGGTGGATGCAGAGAGGATGTTTCCACTGATAAGGGAGACTAGAACTAGAAGGCATAATCGTAGAATAAGGGGCCGCCCATTTAAAACTGAGATGAGGAGAAATTTCTTCTCTGAGGGTTGTGGATCTGTGGAACTTGCTGCCTCAGAGAGCCGTGGAAGCTGGGACATTGAATAAATTTAAGACAGTAAGAGAGTGTTTATTAAACGATAAGGGAATAAGGGGTTATGGAGAGCGGGCAGGGAAGTGGACCCGAGTCCATGATCCGATCAGCCATGATCGTATTAAATGGTGGAGCAGGCTCGAGGGGCCATATGGCCTACTCCTGCTCCTATTTCTTATGTTATGGAATTTAATGTGGGAAAATGTGAGGTTATCCACTTCGGCAGAAAATATAGAAAATAAAATTATAATTTAAATGGAGAAAAATTGCAAAGTGCTGCAATACAGAGAGACCTGGGGGTCCTTGTGCATGAAACACAAAAAGTTAGTATGCAGGTACAGAAAGTAATCAGGAAGGCAAATGGAATGCTGGCCTTTATTGCAAGGGGGTAAGAGTATAAAAACAGAAGTCCTGCTACAACTGTACAGGGTATTGGTGAGGCCACACCTAGAGTACTGCATACAGTTTTGGTCTCTGTATTTAAGGAAGGATATACTTGCATTGGAGGTTGTTCGGAGAAGGCTCACGAGGTTGATTCCAGAGATGAGGTTGACGACTTTATGAAGATAGGCTGAGCCTATTCTCATTGTAGTTCAGAAGAATGAGAGGTGATCTTATCAAAACATATAAGATGGGCCCAAGTTTGGGTGGAGTTGCTCCTATCTTTTTGAAGCAACTAGTTTAGTTTGGAGTATCTTAGAAATCGCAATTCTCGGCATTTAGTTTGCTCCAGTTCTAGTGAGTTAGTTTAGTTTTGTTTTAGTTGAGATTTTTTTCAAAAGGGGGCGTTGCCAGCCACTTACGCCGGTTTTGCAAGTTTAGGCACCGAAAAGTTACTCCAAACTAACTTAGAACGGAGTGTCGACTTTTGTACGCTCAGAAAAACCTTGCGTACACTTTAGAATTAGGCGCAGGTAAGCCAGAGATTTGGGGGGAGGTAAGTTAGGGGATTTTCCAAAGCATTAAACACGTCACTTTTAAAAAGAAAGAACCATCATCAGTAATAAATTATAAAATAAATCAATAAATAAAAAATAATTCAATAAATCAATAAATAAAAAATAAAAAGTTCCTACCTCACCTACCCATTCGAGGGCAACGGGAGCCCGGCCAGGGCTAGGGGTTGCAGGCTGGAAATCAGCATTCTGCCAGCTCCAGGAGCCCATTCGGCAAGGGCAAGGGACTGCGTACTTCGGGCCCCTCCCTCGCAGCCAACAGCACACGCACACAGAATCTGGGGGCCAGGAGCTACTGCGTGCGCACGCAGCTGTCGGCACTCTTTTAGGCCCAGGGCTGTAAGCTCTGCCCCCCTGCTGCGCACACTGACTGCTAAACAGGCCTGCTGCACTCGAAGAATCGAGAGGTAAGTTTTTGGCGCTCTTTTCATTCCGCAAAATAGGCGGGCCTCTCGGAGGTGCGCCGTTCTAGCGGACATAGGAAACTCGGGCCCACGGAGGGGGCTTGACAAGGTGGTTGCAGAGAGGATATTTCCACTCGTAGGGGAAACTAAAACTTGGGGACATATTCTCAGAATAAGGGGCTGCCCATTTAAAACTGAGATGAGGAGAAATTTCTTCTCTGAGGGTTGTAAATCTATGGAATTCTCTGCCTCAGAGAGCTGTGGAGGCTGGGTCATTGAATATATTTAAGGCGGAGATAGACAAGATTTTTAAGCAATAAGGGAGTAAAGAGTTCTGGGGAGCGGGCAGGAAAGTGGAGCCGAGTCCATGATCAGATCAGCCATGATCTTATTGAATGGCGGAGCAGGCTCGAGGGGCCAGGTGGCCTACTCCTGCTCCTATTTCTTATGTTCTTATATCAGTATTCATTGGAGGAGGATCTGTATATACACAATAGGTCAGGGCAGAGGAATAATAC
The DNA here is from genome assembly GCF_044704955.1 of Pristiophorus japonicus. NCBI lineage: Eukaryota > Metazoa > Chordata > Chondrichthyes > Pristiophoridae > Pristiophorus > Pristiophorus japonicus. The sequence continues at coordinate 192,230,156 of NC_091982.1, read as the reverse complement.
AACCAACATTCATTTAACAGAACTATCATTGCTGATTGAAGACATGCAATTGGATATATTTTATTAGTACTCATGCTACTCTTAGTACTAAATAAGAGTCCTGCACAAGTATACTTCAAATGGTCTAAGTTTTAAAATAGAATCAACATCTAAGAATATAGGAACAGGACTAGACCATTCAGCCTCTTGAGCCTGTTCCGCCATTCAATTAGATCATGGCTGATTTGTATCTCGACTCTACTTACCAACTTTTGATCCATATCCCTCGATAACCATACCTAACAAAAACTCTGCCGATCTCAGTCTTGATAATTACAATTCACCCAGCATCCATAGCCTTTTGGGGAGAGAATTCCACATTTTCACTACCCTCTAATTTTATTATATCCCCCTCCTTCAGGATTCAGAGGAAATAAGTTTCCCCGTATCTACCATATCAAACCCTTTTAACATTTTAAACACCTCGATCAGATCATCTCCTCCCATCTTCTATACTCAGGGAATACAAGCCATGTTTATGCAATCTGTCCTCATAATTTAACCCTCCAAGTCATGTATCATTCTGGTGAATCTGCAATTCACCCCCTCAAAATGTCAGCCGTGGAACAGTGATAGCACTCTCACCTGAATCAGAAGGATGTGGGTTCAAGACCCACTCCAGAGACTGGAGCACAAAATTGAAGCTGACACTCCAGTGCAGTGCTGAGGGAGTGGTGCACCTTCTGAGGTGCAGTCCTTCAGATGAAACATTCCTCTCAGGTGGATGTAGAAGATCCCATGGCTCTATTTCAAAGAAGGGCAAGGGAGTTCTCCCCGGTGGCTTAGCTAATATTTATCTCTCAAACAACATTAAAATATTTTATCTGGTCATTATCACATAGCTGTTTGTGGGACCTTGCTATGTACATATTAGCTGCTGTGTTTCCTACTTTACAACAGCGACAACATTTCAAAAGTACTAAATTGGCAGTAAAGCACTTTGGTACATTCTGCAAGGTGCTACATAAATACAACGCCAATACGTCCTTCTTGAGGTGTGGTATAATACAAATTCTAGATGAGGTCTGGCCGAAGCTCTGTGCAACTGAAAAATAATTTCTCCCTTTGTATTCCAACTATGTAGCCTTTTTGATCACTTTTTTGTACCCATCAACTAGCTTTTAGTGATTCCTGCACCTCACCCAAATCCCTTTGCCTCTCCAGTTTCTAGTCTCTTGCCATTAAGAAAATATTCTGATTTGTCCTTGTTGTATCCAAAGTGAATGGCCTCACACTTCCCCCATTGACCACCATCTGCCAAAGTTTCCCTTTGTAACATCCTGCTTCCATCCACAGAATTTACTGTGCCGCATAATTTAGTGCAATCTAAAATGTGAATATACAACTCAATTCCTTTTTCCAAGTCATTGCTTATATGGTGAAAAGCTGAGTCCCCAGTACAGACCCCACTGGGGAACACCACTTGTCACATTCCATCAGAGTACATTCCCTTTATCCGTACTCTTTCCTGTATTTTGGTTTCTGTATGTGTTTTTGCAAGTTTGGAAGAAATGGTAGTGTAATTTGGGGCCCCAGATGGCGTGAACATTTGATATGCTGAGTAGGAAGGTAGCTATGGGGAATTGAGTATTAGAGAGGTGACGGAGAGCAGTGAACTACACAAGGATTTTGTGGCCAGAGCTCCTGGTTTCTAGAGGATTAAGAAAACAGGAGATGCAAAGTTTCATTGTTCTTTTTTTAAAAAAATAAACTGCACAGGTGGGAGGTTTGATTTGGGCAGAGGTAGCTGCAATCCAATGAGACAGTAGTGTTTTGAGCAGGCAGTGGGTTTAGCTGGAGGATGCCACTACAGGCGAACAAAACTGTGGAGGTAGGAGAGGGAAACTGATGCCCCAGGCATTGTGGATAAAAGATAATCATTTGCAACACAATTGGGAAATCTTTATGGGCAAATTGCATGTTTTTAAACATTTTTATGTTGTAAACCTAGCCTGTGTCAAGTCAGCTGGCTGAAGGCAAGTGAAAATGGCAGCTGAAAGGATCTTGAAAAATTGTTTGATTAGTGGATGTTCCTCAGGGCTCATAGTTAAGAGTCACGATTCTTTTTTTGAAATATTATTTCAGTCAAGTAGCATCACACACCAAACAGAATATAGTCAGTTATTAAAGCTCTTCCAAACTTGGAGAAAGTATTTTGAACTACGGGTGCAGCGCCTATAATCCTGAACCTTCGGGACCATTCCGGATTCTGGGCTTTCGATTTGTTTTCTGATGTCACGAATCTGGAAGTACCCAAGCCCAGGTTCGGGTATTTCTGGATTTCGGAACGTCAGAAAGAGCGGCGGGGGGGGGGGGCATAAAAAGAGAGATTCCTGCCGAGGAGCTGTTCGGGCCGTCTGGCCCTGCCGAGGAAGTGGTCGAGCGGGGCCCCCACCGAGGAGGCCCTGAGGCAAGGGTAGCGGCGGTGAGGTGAGCGGGGCAAGGCGAATGGCAGCGGGGCCCCAAGGTCGGCAGGGTCGCCGGTACCGGATTCCGGAACATTTTATGGATTCTGGACGACCCAGCCACTGATCGCCTCGGATTCCGAATCTTCAGATTCTCGACGCTGCACCAGTATATTAAAAGACTCAGAAAAAAGTTACTTTGATTTCATTTCCCCTATCATTATAATACTGGAGGCAATTTTCATTATAACCTCAGAGTAGCACACAAAAAGCACATTGGCATGTTTAAAGCATATTGGTACCAAAACACTAAATAAGCTTAGTGACATCACTGCTGCAATCCCAAGAAAATGTTGTTGCTATTGGGATTGCTGTGTTAACTCAAATTGATAATCTAAGTCCTCTGCCATCTAGCTGAATTTTACAGCACAAAGACTAGTGGTCCATTAGGTCTGCACTGGAGTTTTCATTCTACATGTGCCTACTAGTCTAATCCCACTCTCTTGGGGCTCAATTTTCCCCAAAGACTTTTTTTGGCGTACTTGAAGAGTTACGCCTGATTTTTTGGGGCCCAAGTACACCAAAAAAAAATTTTTCTAAGTTTCCCCATTGGATTTGTTCATCTTGGCACGGCCTAACCTGCCCTTTAGTTTTGGGGGTGGAGCATTGATCTGCACCAAAAAGATCAGGCTGCCACGGTAACCAGGGACACAATGCGACCTGAGGGTGTAAAGTGAAGCATCTCTCTCTCTCTGCGCTATGTGTTCTCCTGCGCCGATTTCCTTACTTGCTCCAATTTATTTAACTCTCCGCAAGGGTTTTCTGGAGAGGCCACATACACTGGCCTAAGCAGAACTGGACTAACTTTCAGCTGGCCAAACTTCCATAAATGACCAGAATTGGCACGGGTGGCTGGTTACGCCCCCTTTGGCTGAAAAAAAAAAGCTGACCTAAAAAAATCGTAACTAACCGAGTTACACTAGTGCAAATTGATTGGGGAAACTCTGGTTTTTCAACTTAGGCCAAAAAGAGCAGCCTGCTCCAAAAAAAAAGAGCAAATCACTGGGGAAAAATTGAGCCCTTGGTTGCTCCCCTTAATATTCCTCTTTTTCAAGCAACTATCTAATTCTCTTTTAAAATAATTTATGGCCTCTATTTCAACGGACTAAATCACCATGTGTAAAGATTAATTTTCTATTCTCCCCTCGTGTGATTATCTTAAATTTGGACCTGCTCGTTACCACAAATCATCATAAGAACATAATAACATAAGAAATAGGAGCAGGAGTAGGCCATTTGGCCCCTCGAGCCTGCTCCGCCATTCAATAAGATCTTGGCTGATCTGATCTTGGGCTCAGCTCCACTTCCCTGCCCGCTCCCCATAACCCTTTATTCCCTTATCGCTCAAAAATCTGTTCATCTCCACCTTAAATATATTCAATGACCCAGCCGCCACAGCTCTCTGGGGCAGAGAATTACACAAATTTACAAACCTTTAAGCGAAAAAATTCCTCCTGATCTCAGTTTTAAATGGGTGACCTCTTATTCTGAAACTATGCCCCCTAGTTCTCGATTCCCCAATGAGGGGAAACATCCTCTCTGCATTTACCTTGTCGAGCCCCCTCAGTATCTTATAATCCTTGAAGATTTTTAGAATTATAATCAGTTCATCCTATAAACTTCTCAACGCCAGAGAGAAAATACCCATCAAAGGCTCAATTTTGCCCAAGCCCATTTCCTGGCGTATTGCCAGTGTTACGCTCATTTTTCTAGGCCAGAAATGCACCAGAAATATTTTGCCCAAGTTTCCCCGATGTATCATTCAAATTTGGCGACGCACAGAGTGTCCAGTCGCCTCGGGGGGGTGCAGCCTGCTGTCTGTGCCGAAAAAACAATGCCACACCTCCTCCGCATGCACGGGAAAAAAAGTGACATTTTTGACGTTATTTCAAAGTATGCGCATGTGCAGTACAGCACAGGTTGGCAATCAGCCATTTTTAAAGAGCCAGTTGTGTGCGCAAGGAGTGCTGTGAGAGAGCATTGGAAAAATCGGATCTGCAGCAATACAAGATGAACGCTATGCAAGGACCAAGAATTTCATACAGGATGGCAGGAACTGGACACCAGCAGAGGTCACATAAAATTTCCACCCAAAGAAATGAAGAAATGCTGGAACCAGGTTGCAGAAGATTACTACGCATTGTTGACCACCACGAGATCTGGGGGTCAGTGCAAAAGGAAGTGGCAGGACCTTGGGTCAATTAGTTAGTGTAAGTAATATTTTCATTTATTCACTGGAATTGCAATTGTAAATGTGACCAGCTGTATATGTCCCACCCAGCACAAAGATACCCTCTCTAAAAAGTTGCATTTTCATCTTTGCAGAGGAAGGTGGCAAATATAAGGGAAAGAACTCGAACAGGAGGAGGCCCGGCAAATCTGCAGCCACTGACACCCTTGAAAGAGAGGGTCACTGCTTTAATGGGTCCTGCCTGGAGAAAAGCAACCACCACTGCACAAGCTGGACACATACTCGAGGGAGAGGGCAAGTCCTGCAAATTCCAGAGTCTGGCTTTACTAAATGTCAAGTACGGCGCAGGCTAGCCATGCTTCGGTTCATGGGGATGTCGCCATCAGCTACGCTTCGGTTGATGCAATGTGCTATCATTCATCATGGTCCTTCAAATTAGCCTGCTGCTTGCGCTGAGAGCGCCTACTCATGCCACCCACCCTGCCCCCTCCTCTGCTGCTAACCATTTGTCGGTGTTGTGTGATATTTTGCAGAACTTGAGGCCAACTCTGACAATGCAGAATATTCAGACGAGGACGCGCCTGAAGAGAACATCTTCCAATCTCACCCGTCGGACCAAGAGCATGGAGGGGGGGGGGGGCGGGGGGGATGGCGATGGATGAAACCCCCACTATTTTACTGACATTGGTGGAGGTGCAGGTGCCACCCATTGATGTGCCAGCCCCTTCCGTGACTAGTGACTTGAATGTTGGTGGGACATTCCATGGTTTCTGAACGTCTGATGCTGTGGGTCCCAGTGGTGTGATGCAGCGAGGCACACCCAAGGCCCCACCTTCCCAGGCTGCGGGTTCCAATGGTAGGGTGAGAATCACACCCGTGGGGAGGAGGGAAAGGAGAGCTCGACCACCCTCTCCGGAGGTGCAGGATCTAACAGATGTGGTTCAGATGATGGCAATGACTTATGCGATCACTCCTGGACACCTTCAGTGGGTGGGTGACGAGGTAGCAGGACTGTCGGGAGAAGTAACAGCAATCTCACGAGAAATGGGAACGATGTCTGGGACTATGAGGGAGGGAATATCACAGGGAAACATAGAAACATAGAAACAGAGAAAATAGGTGCAGGAGTAGGCCATTCAGCCCTTCTAGCCTGCACCGCCATTCAATGAGTTCATGGCTGAACATGCACTTCAGTACCACCTTCCTGCTTTCTCGCCATACCCCTTGATCCCCCGAGTAGTAAGGACTTTATCTAACTCCCTTTTGAATATATTTAGTGAATTGGCCTCAACTACTTTCTGTGGTAGAGAATTCCACAGGTTCACCACTCTCTGGGTGAAGAAGTTTCTCCTCATCTCGGTCCTAAATGGCTTACCCCTTATCCTTAGACTGTGACCCCTGGTTCTGGACTTCCCCAACATTGGGAACATTCTTCCTGCATCTAACCTGTCTAAACCCGTCAGAATTTTAAACGTTTGTATGAGGTCCCCTCTCATTCTTCTGAACTCCAGTGAATACAAGCCCAGTTGATCCAGTCTTTCTTGATAGGTCAGTCCCACCATCCCGGGAATCAGTCTGGTGAATCTTCGCTGCACTCCCTCAATAGCAAGAATGTCCTTCCTCAAGTTAGGAGACCAAAACTGTACACAATACTCCAGGTGTAGCCTCACCAAGGCCCTGTACAACTGTAGCAACACCTCCCTGCCCCTGTACTCAAATCCCCTCGCTATGAAGGCCAACATGCCATTTGCTTTCTTAACCGCCTGCTGTACCTGCATGCCAACCTTCAATGACTGATGTACCATGACACCCAGGTCTCATTGCACCTCCCCTTTTCCTAATCTATCACCATTCAGATAATAGTCTGTCTCTCTGTTTTTACCACCAAAGTGGATAACATCACATTTATCCACATTATACTTCATCTGCCATGCATTTGCCCACGTACCTAACCTATCCAAGTCTCTCTGCAGCCTCATAGCATCCTCCTCGCAGCTCACACTGCCACCCAACTTAGTGTCATCCGCAAATTTGGAGATACTACATTTAATCCCCTCGTCTAAATCATTAATGTACAATGTAAACAGCTGGGGCCCCAGCACAGAACCTTGCGGTACCCCACTAGTCACTGCCGGCCATTCTGAAAAGTACCCATTTACGCCTACTCTTTGCTTCCTGTCTGACAACCAGTTCTCAATCCACGTCAGCACACTACCCCCAATCCCATGTGCTTTAACTTTGCACATTAATCTCTTGTGTGGGACCTTGTCGAAAGCCTTCTGAAAGTCCAAATATACCACATCAACTGGTTCTCCCTTGTCCACTTTACTGGAAGCATCCTCAAAAAATTCCAGAAGATTTGTCAAGCATGATTTCCCTTTCACAAATCCATGCTGACTTGGACCTATCATGTCACCATTTTCCAAATGCACTGCTATGACATCCTTAATAATTGATTCCATCATTTTACCCACTACTGAGGTCAGGCTGACCGGTCTATTATTCCGTGTTTTCTCTCTCCCTCCTTTTTTAAAAAGTGGGGTTACATTGGCTACCCTCCATTCCATAGGAACTGATTCAGAGTCAATGGAATGTTGGAAAATGACTGTCAATGCATCCACTATTTCCAAGGCCACCTCCTTAAGTACTCTGGGATGCAGTCCATCAGGCCCTGGGGATTTATTGGCCTTCAATCCCATCAATTTCCCCAACACAATTTCCAGACTAATAAAGATTTCCCTCAGTTCCTCCTCCTTACTAAACCCTCTGACCCCTTTTATATCCGGAAGGTTGTTGGTGTCCTCCTTAGTGAATACCGAACCAAAGTACTTGTTCAATTGGTCTGCCATTTCTTTGTTCCCAGTTATGACTTCCCCTGATTCTGACTGCAGGGGACCTACGTTTGTCTTTACTAACCTTTTTCTCTTTACATACCTATAGAAACTTTTGCAATCCACCTTAATGTTCCCTGCAAGCTTCTTCTCATACTCCATTTTCCCTGCCCTAATCAAACCCTTTGTCCTCCTCTGCTGAGTTCTACATTTCTCCCAGTCCCCGGGTTCACTGCTATTTCTGGCCAATTTGTATGCCACTTCCTTGGCTTTAATACTATCCCTGATTTCCCTTGATAGCCACGGTTGAGCCACCTTCCCTTTTTTATTTTTACGCCAGACAGGAATGTACAATTGTTGTAATTCATCCATGCGGTCTCTAAATGTCTGCCATTGCCCATCCACAGTCAACCCCTTCAGTATCATTCGCCAATCTATCCTAGCCAATTCATGCCTCATACCTTCAAAGTTACCCTTCTTTAAGTTCTGGACCATGGTCTCTGAATTAACTGTTTCATTCTCCATCCTAATGCAGAATTCCACCATATTATGGTCACTCTTCCCCAAGGGGCCTCGCACAATGAGATTGCTAATTAATCCTCTCTCATTACACAACACCCAGTCTAAGATGGCCTCCCCCCTAATTGAGACAGTTTTGCTCAACGTGAGGGAGGGAATGTTGCAGGTCGTTGACACTGTCAGGGCATGTTGGGATTAGCTGCTACAATAAGGGAACATGCCCAGACCCCACACCCATTGACAGAATCAACTGCCACTCCCACTCCGATCCCCACACCAGCCTCTGAAGAGATCCAAGCTGGGCCCTCCACATTGCCGTCTGCTGCTGCCATCCCCCCCTCCCCCGCACAACAGGTGCGCACTACCCGAGATCTTAGAAAGAATAAACTTGGTACCAACCCCAGAAACACTGCTATCGCCTGCGGGCAGGGATAGTGGAGTCACCAAGAACAAGCGCGGCGGGCGGTCTTAGAATAAGGTGGAGGAGAGATGAGTGCAGCCTTTCTTTGCTGCTGTTATTATTGTTACTGTTGTAACAGTAGTTCTCAAATTAAAAGATTTTTGCAAGTTATGTAAATTTACAAGTTTAAATGTTAGTAAGTGATCGTAACTGAAAACTTTAAAGTTTGATAACTAATAAAATTGTTCTTGTAAGTTAAGTACAGAGAACTAAGTTTTTGAATAAAATATATTTTACATTAAATCTGAATCATTTTCATTATTTGTTTGTAAGTGATCTTAACTGAATACTTTTAATAAAAATATTCTTGTATCAAACTTTAAAGTTAAGTTAAGTACAAACAAGTATTAAACTTTTGAATAAAATATATTTTAAATTATTACTGAATAATTTACATTATTTGTTCCATTATTAGCACAACTTTTGAAGTAAACAAGAATCATTGCCGTCATTTCTTCCATTAACACAACACAACATTACGGAACAGGTCCAAAACAACAAACATGGTCCACGTGAAATAGTTGTCGCTGAGCTTTCAGGCAGCAAAGCATTCACGGATGAGCCGCTGTTTCGATATACCCAACATGGGTAAGGTCTCCTGCTCAGCACCCTATGGACTCTGATGTTCATGCGATGACGTCGAATCAATTATCTCCTACGTAGCACCATCATGCAGAAGGCTTGCACAAGGTATGGCATTGTAAGTATTGCCCCCATAGTTAAATTTTACCTTTGCAAAAAGCTCAAAGTGGCAGGAAGGCAGGCAGGACAGGATCTTTGTTCTCTTTAGGTCTGTATGGATGGGCCACACCCAGGTCTTGTAACTTCTCTCTCTCTTATATCTCACTTCCTCTCCCCCGCCCCCCCGCCCCCCAACTAATTTCCTTCTCTCCCAAACTCATTGCAGTCTTGTGCCTAGTGCAGAAGTCTTCCAATTGCCACCTACCCCCACCTCTGACCCCATCCCTCAGCCCTGCTTGAAGACTTTCGGTGGTGGCGTGAGAGTAAAAAAAAAATGAAAACATCAGAAATCCAAGAAACTTCCATGTACTCCGTTGAAAGATTAAAATAAAGTTGAACATTATTATGGCTATTTCAAGTGTTAGCGACTCCCTCCAAAAATGTTGATGAAAAATAATGGCATCTTTCAGCACCGATTTTTCAATGTGCGCTGCTTTCTGTTAACGCACCAAAAAGTTTTTCGGGAATGGCCAGATACTCCGACCTGCGATAAAAAAAAGATTTGGGCAAATTGTGAAAAATGCTGAAAACTAGCGCAGACATGACATCAAAAAAAACTAAGAATCATAACTAAAGCCGTTATGCCGGCACAGATTCCAGGGGGAAACTTTGAATTAAATAAATACACCAGAAAAAACGCCGCGTGCCAAAAATACGGCGCAAATGACACATGAAAATTGAGACCCAAGTCTCTTCATAGCCATATCCCCTCATTACTAGTAACATTCTAATTCATCCACACTGCGGGCCCAAGTTTCTAGCCGCGCCTAGAACGGCGCAGTCCCGACCTGGACGCCCGTTTTTCGCGCCACAAAGTGCGCCTAAAAAAACCCTCCAGATTCTCCACCTCCCTGCAGGTCCTCGGCGCAGCGCAGCAGGAGCTATAGGGGGCGGAGCCAGGTCCCTGTGCCGAAAACAGTGCCGGGACCTCTGCACGTGCGCGCTACAGTGGGCACGTAGGTGCAGTAGCTCCAGGCGCCCGAAACTGTGTGGGAGGGACCAAATCACGCAGCCCCGAGCCCTGGCTGAATGGCCTCACTGGGGCTGCGTGAATAAGGCTCCTCCCACGGCCAGCTCCTGCTTCCTCCCGACCCGACTCCCGCTGCCCGGCTCCGGAGTGGACCTGACACCCGCTCCCCGGACCGGACCAGACACCCGATCTGGTGCTGGGGACGGGCCCTGCCCGAAGTCTCGGGCCCGGCCCGTTCAGCCCCCCCCCCACAAATCTCCTTCTCTCTTCCCCACCCCCCCCCCCAAAAAATCTCCTCCTCCTCCCCCCCCCAAAATCTCCTTCTCTCTTCCCCTCCCCCCCACCAAAATCTCCTTCTCTCTTCCCCCCCAAAATCTCCTCCTCCTCCCCCCCCCCCCAAAATCTCCTCTACCTCCCCCCCCCAAAATCTCCTCCTCCCCCCCCCACCCAAAACTCCTCCTCCTCCCCCCCCCACCCAAAACTCCTCCTCCTCCTCCCCCCCCACCCCCACCAAAATCTCCTCCTCCCACCCCCCCCCCCCAAATCTCCTCCTCCCACCCCCCCCCCCAAATCTCCTTCTCTCTCTCTCTTTCCCCCCCGCAAATCTCCTCCTTTCTCTCCCCTCCCCAAATCTCCTTCTCTCTCCCCCCCCAAATCTCCTTCTCTCTCCCCCCCCCAAATCTCCTTCTCTCCCCCCCCCCACAAATCTCCTTCTCTCTCCCCCCTCCCCCAAATCTCCTTCTCTCTCCCCCCTCCCCCAAATCTCCTTCTCTCCCCCTCCCCCAAATCTCCTTCTCTCTCCCCCCCAAATCTCCTTCTCCCTCTCCCCAAATCTCCTTCTCCCTCTCCCCCAAATCTCCCTTCTCCCCCCCCCAAATCTCCTTCTCCCTCTTCCCCCCCCCAAATCTCCTTCTTCCCCCCCCAAATCTCCTTCTTTCTCCACCCCCCCCAAAATCTCCTCCTTTCTCCCCCCTCTCTCCCCCCTCAATCTCCTTCCCCCCCCCCAAATCTCCTTCTTTCCCCCCCCCCATCTCCTTCCTCCCCCTTCATTCCCCCCCGTGCCCCCCCACCTTCTTCCCCCATCCCTCCACCCCCCCTCCCCCGTCAGAAACAGAGACACTGACAGAGAATGAGAGACACACAGACAGACAGAGAGATAGAGACACTGACAGAGACACACTGGGGGGGGCATCCGAGCACGCTGTTGGAGGCCTCCCGGTGCTGCAGTCGGCAAGCAGAAAATGTTTTATTTATTGATTTTTAAAAAAAAAAAATTTTATTAATTTTTTTTGATTGATTTATTGATGTATTTATCATTTATTATTGATGATAGCTCTTTATTTGTAAAACTGAAGTGTTTAATGTTTGTAAACTTCCCTTTAAACACCCCCCCCCACCATTCCCTACGCCTGATTTGTAACCTATGCCTGATTTTCTAAAGTGTAGACAAGGTTTTTTCAAGCGTACAAAAATCTTCACTTACTCCATTCTAAGTTAGTTTGAAGTAAGTTTTCACTCACGAAACTTTGAAATCAGGTGTAAGTGGCCGGACACGCCCCCTTTTGAAAAAAAAATTCTGTTCCAAAGTGAAACTGTTCTAACCGACTAGAACTGGAGCAAACTAAATGACGAGAATTCCGATTTCTAAGATGCTCCGTTCTACACCAGTTGCTCCTAAAAATCAGGAGCAAATAATGTGGAAACTTGGGGCCTGCATCTTTTCTGTTGCTTTTATTTCTCCCTGTAATGGGGCGGCATTGTAGTTACTAGCAGATTGATTGGAATCTGAAGATTCTCTCATTTGGTCTACTGGTTACATCTTTAGTTTCACAGATAAATTGATTACTCACAGGGGAGCGATAAGGATGCTGATACATTTATAAGCCAAGGGAAACCCAGGGAATCAACCTACTCCCATCATTATCTACACTGGTGACATTGGGGTCAAGTTCCGGCCTGAGTTGCTCCTATTTTTTTTGTTGGAGCAACTAGTTTAGAATGGAGTATCTTAGAAATTGCAATTCTCAGCATTTAGTTTGCTCCAGTTCTAGTGAGTAAGAACAGTTTCATTTTAGAACAGTTTTTTTTCCAAAAAGGGGCGTGTCCAGTCACTTACACTTGTTTTGTAAGTTTAGGCAGCGAAAACTTACTCCAAACTAACTTAGAATGGAGTAAGTGTAGATTTTCGTACGCTCAGAAAAACCTTGCCTACACTTAGAAATCAGGCGTAAGGGAGAGAGATTGCGGGGGGGGGGGGGGGTTACAAACATGAAACATCACTTTTACAAATAAAGAGCCATCAATAATAAATGATAAATAAATCAACCAATAAATGCCCCCCCCCCCAGTGTGACTCTCTCTGTCTCAGTCAGTGACTATGTGTTTCTGATAAAGAGAGCGCGCGAGGGGGGCGAGGGGCGAGGGGGGGAGGAGAGAGGAGAGAGGAGAGGAGGAGGAGCCGGAGCCACAGCAAGAGCAGGAGCTCAAAGGAGGGAGGTGCAGTCCGATCTTCGCCGCCCCATTGAGCCCACACAGTTTCGGGCGCCTGGAGCTGATGCACATGCGCGCACACTGTCGCGCACACGTGCAGCGGTCCCGGCACTGTTTTCAGTGCCGGGACCTGGCTCCACCCCCCACAGCTTGTGCTGCGCTGCCCCGAGGGCCTTGGTCGACCTGAGAGAGTGGAGAATACTGAGGTAAGTTTTCGGCGTGGTTTTGAGCGCGGAAATCAGGCGTGGCTCGCAGGGCTGCGCCGAAACTTGACCCCATTATTAGCCCGACAGATTGGAGTTACTCACAATTCAACAAAGATGCTGATCAGTTACAAAGCTGGCATCTAGTAACACGAGTGCCCTGATGCAAAACCCTAAACACCATGGCACCCAATGCTCAGCGCGATGGGAATCAAGACTACTTCCTTGACATCTGCTGGGTCACAATCAACAGTTGCCAACAACCAGCATCATGCATTGTTTTCAATAACTTTCCACACTTCCAATCTCAGATGGATGATAAAGATCCTACGACAGTACCTGAAGAGCAGGAGTGCTCCCTTGTTAGACCTCCTCAAATGCATTACCTCACACTTATCCGGATTGAATTCCATTTGCCACTGTTCTGCCCACCTGGCCAGTACATTGATATCTTCCTGCAGTCCTCAGCTTTCTTCATTATCAACCACATAGCCTATTTTAGTGTGCAAACTTCTTAATCCTAACATTTAAGTCCAAGTCATTGATATATATCACAAAAAGCAAGGGACCCAGCAGAGCCCTGCGGAACTCCATTGGATACACAGCCCTCCAGTCACAAAAACACCCATCAACTATTATTCTTTGCTTCCTGCCTCCAAGCCAATTTGGGACTACCCGAGGTCTTGAAAGGCTCTATGTCAATGCAGGCTTAATCCCACAGCACACCATCCCATTTAAGAAACCTTACGGCTGCTTCTGTGGCACCCTTTACAAAGCTTCAAAATTCACAATCTGACATAGCTTTCACTCAGTGTACACAGCGTGCCTGGACCAAGTCTGCACTGCACTATTGAAATTGTACGAGGAATCTCCCAAATAGATATTGCAGACCATTGGCTTGAAGCATTTGATGCCGCTCATTGAGCCTGTTGGAATAGTCAATCTCAGATAAACTTTATTTAAAGTCGTAAAAGCTGGAGGCACATCAGTCACCTAGGTGTAGCTCAACATTCACCAGCACAGACCGATTAGTTCCGTACCAGTTGCCATTGCCAGTTACCTACTGCAAGTGCTGGCCGCAACAAACCTTCTGACCAAGAGCATGATGAATTGTGCAACCTTTGTCAAAATGCCTGAACCCAAGATCCTCCACCAGTCTTCTCACAAACTTCATAACTCAACTATGTTGCAGAATAAGAAACCCAGTACTGCAGCTAGCTACGACAACACTACGACAACATATACATTCTGAATATTTGAAGAACCTTGGCCCACAAGCATGTAACTGGCTGTTACTTTTCTTTACATGTGCTATCCTTAAAGGCCAAATTCCAGCAGTAGAACGCCAACAAAGATCACTGGCCTACTTAAGCCAGGCAAGGATCCACAGTTAGTGGTGAACTACTGATCAATGTTTCTAGTGTGTTTGCTACAAGATGCTTGAGCAGCTGATCCTCCAGCATATATCTTCAGTATTCAATACTTCACTGAGCCCAGACCAAGTTGGTTTCTGCAGTGGCTGCAGCACTTATGACCAAGTACTCAACCTAACCTCCTTCATTGGAAAAGGTTTCCTCAAGACTGGTATTGCCTTCCTTGATCCAACAGCAGCTCTTGACATTGTCTGGCATACTGGTCTTCTGGCAAAAATAGAGTCCCGCCATATTGGATTACCTGCTTGGTTGATCTGCTGCTATGGGGTCAACGTTTTAGAGTTCACATGGCTGACCGCACCAGCTCAGAGAGATACCAAATCAACGGCCTCCTTCAGAGATCAGTTCCAGCACCAATCCCCATTAATCTGTACATAAATGATCAGCCTGCGACCTGATCACGGAAATTCATATATGCTGATGACAGTGCCTTTGCTACTCAATCTAGTGGCGTGCCCATTCTGGATACCATACTTACTAATGATAAACATATGGCAGAATACTGCCCGAAAGGGCATCTTCAACCAAGTGTCATGGTTGCCTTCAATTTTTCATTTGCACAATGCTAATATGCCTTATGTCCCATCACCATAAATGGTCAACTTCTTAAACATGATGCTTACCCTTTTTACTTGGACGTCACGCACTACCAGACACTAACCTACAAAAGCCATTGACTGAAAACGGAGTAAGGCAAATGCCAAAATAACTTAATTGTCGAACTTGCCGGGTCTGCCTGCAGAGCAAACGCATCTATTTTATACTCATCTGCCATCACACACTACCATTCAGTTGAGAAATATTCCACACCCATTTGGACTCGCTCACCACACTCCAAGCTGGTGGATACTCAACTCTATACTACTTTGCATCTTGCGTTAGGCTCATTGTCTCTTACTGCCCCCTTCCTCAGATACAAGAGCACATGCAAGAAATTTAGGGTATGTAGCAGGAATTTTCTTTTATAGTGAGAGTTGAGAGGTTGTGGAATGCACCAGCAGAGTTAGTGACTGAAGAGGAGACCATGTGAACATTTAAGAATAGCTTAGCCAGTATCTCTAACCTCCTCCAGCTCTTCAACCCGCCGAGATCTCCGCACTCCTCCAATTCTGGTCTCGAGCATCCCCAATTATCACTCTACCACTGCCGGCCGTGCCTTTAGCTGCGTTATAGCAGATGCATTCGTTATAATCTACCAAAATTCTCTGGACTCTGGGGAGGTACCAGCGGATTGGAAAGCAGCTCATGTAACGCGTCTGTTTAAAAAGGGGGGCAGACAAAAGGCAGGTAACTATAGGCGGGTTAGTTTAACATCTGTAGTGGGGAAAATGCTTGAAACTATCTTTAAGGAAGAAATAGCGGGACATCTAGATAGGAATAGTGTAATCAAGCAGACGCAACATGGATTCATGAAGGGGAAATCATGTTTAACTAATTTACTGGAATTCTTTGAGGATATAACGAGCATGGCAGTTAGAGGTGTACCGATGGATGTGGTGTATTTAGATTTCCAAAAGGCATTTGATAAGGTGTCACACAAAAGGTTACTGCAGAAGATAAAGGCACGTGGAGCCAGAGGAAATGTATTAGCATGGATCGAGAATTGGCTGGCTAACAGAAAGCAGAGAGTCGGAATAAATGGGTCCTTTTCGGGTTGGAAATCGGTGGTTAGTGGTGTGCCACAGGGATCGGTGCTGGGACCACAACTGTTTACAATATACATAGATGACCTGGAAGAGGGGACAGAGTGTAGTGCAACAAAATTTGCAGATGACACAAAGATTAGTGGGAAAGCAGGTTGTGTAGAGGACACAGAGAGGCTGCAAAGAGATTTAGATAGGTTAAACGAATGGGCTAAGGTTTGGCAGATGGAATACAACGTCGGAAAATGTGAGGTCATCCACCTTGGAAAAAAAAAACAGTAAAAGGAAATATTATTTGAATGGGGAGAAATTACAACATGCTGCGGTGCAAAGGGACCTTGGGGTCCTTGTGCATGAATCCCAAAAAGTTAGTTTGCAGGTGCAGCAGGTAATCAGGAAGGCGAATGGAATGTTGGCCTTCATTGCGAGAGGGATGGAGGTCCTGCTGCAACTGTGCAGGGTATTGGTGAGGCCGCACCTGGAGTACTGCATGCAGTTTTGGTCACCTTACTTAAGGAAGGATATACTAGCCTTGGAGGGGGTACAGAGACGATTCACTAGGCTGATTCCGGAGATGAGGGGGTTACCTTATGATAAATTGAGTAGACTGGGTCTTTACTCATTGGCGTTCAGAAGAATGAGGGGTGATCTTATAGAAACATTTAAAATAATGAAAGGGATAGACAAGATAGAGGCAGAGAGGTTGTTTCCACTGGTCGGGGAGACTAGAACTAGGGGGCATAGCCTCAAAATACAGGGGAGCCAATTTAAAACCGAGTTGAGAAGGAATTTCTTCTCCCAGTGGGTTGTGAATCTGTGGAATTCTCTGTCCAAGGAAGCAGTTGAGGCTAGCTCATTGAATGTATTCAAATCACAGATAGATAGATTTTTAACCAATAAGGGAATTAAGGGTTATGGGGAGCGGGTAAATGGAGCTGAGTCCACGGCCAGATCAGCCATGATCTTTTTGCAGGCTCGAGGGGTTAGATTGCCTACTCCAGTTCTTATGTTCTTATGTTATGTTCTTATAGGCCCTAAGATTCGTATTGCCTCCCTAAACTTCTGTACCTCTTTCTACTCCTTTAAGATGCTCCTTAAAACCTGCCCCTTTGACCAAACGTTTGAGCCACATGATTTCGGACAGGTGACCAATGTCAAATTTTGTCTGATAACACTCGTGTGAAAAGTCTTGGGACATTTTACTACTTTAAAGGTGCTGTATAAATGCAAGTTGTTATTGTTGAAAGAGGAAGAGAGAGATATGGAACAGAGCGAGCATGCAAGATTAGAACTACTGCTCATGTGGAAAATAAATGCCAGCTCGGGCCAAATACTAATCACTATTGTACTTTTTGAAGTAAGAGGTAAACCAGAACAGAAGCTTTAAAGCCTTTGTAAAATGCTTTCCTCTAAACAAATAATTTATAAATATGCAATTATTAAAACGCATTTATGAAAGGCACAATTTTGTACAAATCCTCAGTTAACTCCCTTGAGATTTCTGCACTATAATAAAAAGGGATTATACATTTCAGGTTATTAAACAGTGTACTGATGGATCTTTTCTCAATGAATATCTATTTTTCAAAAAAGATCAAAAATGCATTAAAGCTACAAAATATTCAGCATTCTAAAAGCGTGATCTATAAAGGATAGGGCTTATATTAAAAAAAACAAGGCCCAGCAGCTTAGACAGATACTTGCGACAGGAAACAAAATCAAATTTCAATTTTTTTTTTTCCGTTCATGGAATGTTGACGTCGCTAGCAAGGCAAGCATTTATTGCCCATCCCTAATTGCCCTCAAGAAGGTGGTGGTGAGCCGCTGCCTTGAACCGCTGCAGTCCGTGTGAAGGTACTCCCACAATGCTGTTAGGGAGGGAGTTCAACGATTTTGAACCAGCGACGATGAAGGAACACTATTTCCAAGTCAGGATAGTGTGCAACCTGGAGGGGAAATTGCAGGTGATGGTGTTCCCATGCACCTGCTGCCCTTGTCATTCTAGGCGGTAGAGGTCTTGGGTTTGGGAGGTGCTGCTGAAGAAGCCTTGGCGAGTTGCTGCAGTGCATCTTGTAGGTGGTACACACTGCAGCCACAGTGCGCCGGTGGTGGAGGGAGTTAATGTTTAAGGTGGTGGATGTGGTGCCAATCAAGCAGGCCGCTTTGTCCTGGATGGTGTAGAGCATCTTGTTGGAGCTGCACTCATCCAGGCAAGTGGAGAGTAATCCATCACACTTCTGACTTGTGCCTTGCAGATGGGGAAAAAGACTTTGGGGAGTAAAGAGGTGAGACACTCGCTGCAGAATACCCAACCTCTGACCTGCTCTTGTTGTCACAGTATTTATGTGGCTCGTGCAGTTAAGTTTCTGGTCAATGGTCACCCCTAAGATGTTGATGGTGGGGGATCCGGCGATGGTAATGCCGTTGAATATCAAGGAGCAGTGGTTAGACTCTCACTTGTTGAAGATAGTCATTGCCTGGCACTTGTGTGGTGTGAATGCTACTTGCTACCTATCAGCCCAAGCCTGGATGTTGTCCAGGTCTTGCTGCATGCAGACATGAACTGCTTCACTATCTGAGGAGTTGGGAATGGAACTGAACACTGCAATCATCAGCAAACATCCCCACTTCTGACAGCAGTGTAAGTGTAAGTAGGGTAATTATTCAAATAAGCCCAGATCAAATGCTGAAGTGAAACTTCTCTATTCTCACAGCACAATAAAGTAGGCACTTACCACCCATGCTGCAATTTTACTACAGCTGTCTCTTCCACAATAAAATGGATCTGCGCACACTGCTCAAAAAGTCAAGTTTAGTCTCATTCCTATATGCACAAAATTACAAAGTGCGCTATTTTTAGTTAGTACTTGCTGCTAAAAATGCTGGGAGGTAAATTCAATGAATTTGTTGGGTTATATTACTTTGCATACAAGTGTTTTACTTGCTAGATAGAATAGGATTTTGCCTTTGGATGGGAGCTCAAAACCAACCCTAGACATAGCAATGGCTGAAGGAACAGTCGAGCAACAATCCAAACTGACATTCCCAAGAACCAATATTTGCTTAAAACAATAGAAGAGAAATGGAAACAAGATTTGGTTACTTATACTAGATATAACACAAAATGGGGCAGATTGATTGAAGTTCATTAAAACAGCCTAGGATCAGAAAATCTCCACATCGAATTGGAGCAATTCATAGACAAGATTTTCCAATCAGGCATAAATCTAACTTCAAGATGGATATTACAAACTTCCAGTAGGCTAATTACATTAGGTGTAAGCTCCAGTCATGGAAAATACCCATGGGTTTGGGGAGGGGAGGGGGGTAGCATTTAAAGGGTTATTGTCAAATTGTGGACTTTGAAAAATATGCAAGTGAGTGTAGAAGGGCAGAGTGCAGCTAAGACCATTCTGGAGGAAGCTTTCTTTGGCATACAGCAATACCAGGTTCTCCCCTCACCCAACAACGACTGCCCAGATGGAATGAAATGGTCACGTCAATGCCACTTCCACCACTCTATGCACACGTGGGAAAATTGGAAAAAATCCTGAAAGACAGGATAAATCTACATTTGGAAAGGCAAGGATTAATTGGGGACAGTCAGCACAGATTTGTTAAGGGAAGATCGTGTTTGAATAACCTGATTGAATTTTTTGAGGAGGTATCCAGGAGGGTCGATAAGGGTAGTGCATATGGACTTTAGCAAAGCTTTTGATAAGGTCCTACATGGCAGGCTAGTCATGAAAGTTAAGGTCCATGGGGTCCAGGGCAAAGTGGCTAGTTGGATCCAAAATTGGCTTAGAGGTAGGAAGCAAAGGGTAATGGTTGGTGGATGTTTTTATGACAGGAAGGATGTTTCCAGTGGGGTTCCGCAGGGCTCAGTACTGGGTCCCTTGCTTTTTGTGGCATATATCAATTATATAGATTTGAATATAGGGAGTATAATTAAGAAGTTTGCAGATGACACTAAAATTGGCTGTGGTTGATAATGAAGAGGAAAGTCATGGACTGCAGGAGGATATCAATCTACTGGTCAGGTGGGCAGAGCAGTGGCAAATGGAATTTAATTCGGAGAAGTGGGAGATAATGCACTTTGGGAGGGCTAATAAGGAAATGGTATACACATTAAGTGGTAGGCCACTTAATAGTGTAGATGAACAAAGGAACCTTGGAGTGCTTGTCCACAGATCATTGAAAGTAGGCCAGGTGGATAAGGTGGTTAAAGTGGCATATGGAATGCTTGCCTTTATTGGCCCGAGGCATAGAATACAAGAGCAGGGAGGTTATATCTAAATTGTTTAATACTCTGGTTAGGCAACAGATGGAGTACTGCGTGCAGTTCTGGTCGCCGTATTATAGGAAGGACGTGATTGCACTAGAGAGGGTGCAGAGGAGATTTACTGGGATGCTGCCTGGAATGGAGAATCTTAGCAATGAGGACATTGGATACGTTGGGTTTGTTCTCATTGGAACAGAGGAGGTTGAGAAGAGACTTCATTGAGATGTACAAAATTTTGAGGGGCCTGGATATAGGACAGCAAGGGCCTATTTCCCCTGGTGGAGGGTTCAATTACGAGGGGCATAGTTTTATGGTGGCTGGTGGAAGGTGGAAGGTTCAGAGGGGATTTGAAGGGAGGCTTCTTCACAGAGGGTTGTGGGGGTCTGGAACTCACTGCCTGGAAAGTTGGTGGATGCAGAAACCCTCACCACATTTCAAAGATGCTTGGATGGGCACATGAAGTGCCATAACTTGCAGGGTTACAGACCTAAAGCTGGTAAGTGGGATTAAACTGGATAATCTATTGTTTGCTGGCGCAGATACGATCGTAAGTACTGCAGGGAATCAAATACGGCCAGGATGATCTCCTGGACGGGTCAGAGGAATTTTCCCAGATTTTCTTTTCCCCAATTGGCCTGGGTGTTTAAATCTGGTGTTTGCCTCTCCCAGGAGATCACATGGCTCCAGTCAGGGTGGAGTGTAGAATGTTTTGGTGCAAGGGGTGTCGCAGCTGTGTGGGGCAGACTGGTTGGGCTGGGTGCTCTTTATCTTTCCACCATTGTTCATAGGTTTATATGTAGCCTTCAGGGCTGCAAACTGAGGGCCATGTGGCTCTTTGTTAACTGGCACGGACACGATGGGCCGAAATGGCTTCCTTCTGCACTGTAGATTTCAGTGTTTCTATCTTCCCCGAGCCTCCTCCCGTCCCTGCCACTCAGTGGCAGGATAACAAGTACTGCACGTTAAGTTTACAATGGCAGTTTCCGTTGAAAGTGTAATCAGATGTAAAATTATCGATAATATATACCATTTATTATACTATTTACTTCTGATTTATAATGCTAGTAATACACAAATGGTGGTAAACAATTAGAAGCAACATTTTCCCAGTTTAAAAACTCCATTTCTCTTCCTCCCCAAAAGATGCTCACATTGTGACTATGCTAACTGCGACCATGCCTCCCAATTCCTTCAAGAGATCAGGACACAAGTTACAACCCTGCTACGATGAAATCCTCCATAAACCCAACAGCAGGTGGTCAGGAGAACTCACAGCAGTTACTAGGATTGTTTATTTTTCCCCTCGTCACATTCCTCTTTTGTTCCTGCCAAGTAACCCCCACCCCCGGGACCCAAAAAGCTGTGGAACTCATTTTCTCGGTCTTTGTTTTATTAAAATCCAAGCTTGACATCACCTAAATCATTACCTCCCACTGTTCATCTTCAATCTTTGTGGTGTTCTACACTATGACCTTGACCATAGTTCCACAACAAAATATTTAATTTTAATCTTGGATAGTTGACCAGACAGCAAGATAATGGAGCATTTAAGCAGCAAGAATAACACGTTAGTTTATACACATTTTAGTATCTTATGTTGTGGAAGAGATAAAATATCAGATTCATTGTGTTCAATTTCACAACTTGCCATTATGGGATCTGATCTCATGACCAGTCCATTACTATAACTATACTACAATGCTGTACAAAAGAGTTTCTGGATTATGGATCATTACGGCTGTACAAGTCTGCCAAAGGCTTATTTTCAATTTTATTTAACATGTCAAAAGACAAATCAGCTCTAAATAGGACAATTTTATAAGATTTCATTTCCTCAAATTTCTGATACAGCTTCTTTAGCTAGCAAAGAGGGGGAGATGCAAGAGGAAAATAAATGAGTGTCATAGTTCCAACAGAATTCTTTTTGATAACTACAACTATTGTACATTCGTCACCAAACTCAACTACTGTATCCAGGACTAAATCGAAGCACAATTTACACACATTTACAAAATCTATACTTTATAACATCTTTTCTTACCCCTCAAAAAAAATTGTGACAGCCAGCCAGAACATTATTCATCAGAATTCATAAATGGTCTATGACCAATGAGTTTCCCTCTGACAAACAGGAAACTGGACTGGGTGCAACCTCACTTGTTGAGCTTGAACGGTGATTGTTGCAACAACACTCTGGAAAAGTTTTGAAATTAGGTGCCTTCACTGCAGTTCTATTATAAAAACAGGAAGCTGTAAACCACACCTCTTTGAAATTGGTGGCATGTAGTGTAACCAGTGAGCAACAACCTTTCTGTACTGCAGGACTTGGGGTTTTGAATCAGATTGGATGTGCAATATAAAGACAGGCAAATTCTAAATTTCCTTAATTAATGCAGCAACTGCATGCAAGTGGCCGTCATGTAAAGAACTTGCATATAGCACCAAAAGCAAATTAAACCAATACAGCAAAACTCCTACAATTTACTGCGCCAGTTACTTTGACCTCAACAGTTAACATGATCTGCATAAAATGGCTTCACTGAACTACTGTAAACGCTTTATAAAATGTCACTACACTGATTTACAGCAGATTTTCACTTTTCAAAACAGCCTTCCACAATGTCAATTAGGAAACTAAAAGCAAGTAGTCTCATGTTTCAGTGTAATCATAACTGTCACACATTACTGCACTCGACACCAACAGCAATTACTGTGACAGCAGTATAAATAGAACACTTATATTGCCACTGGGATGCCCTGGGAAGGGCTTGAATCATCATAAAAGTTTTGCCCGAATTATAGAACTGAAAGTGGATTTAAAACTATTACTCTATTAAGTTTCAAAAAAAGTCAGCCACTCTTACAGCTGCCCATCATATCACCAGTCATCTGGCTTGAGAGACCTGGGCAAAATTCTCAACACCAGAAGATGCTGTTCCTTAATGTTGAGCTTTACACATGACAGCAATAAGGCAACGGTCAGAGGCATCACTACACAGTCACATTTACAAACATATACTCAAGTCTTTGATCTTATAACAAAGTCTCTTATGTAGTACCTGATTGGGACTCTAGGTAGACAATGTCTAGCAGATTTCACCCATCCACTATCTTGGCTTGGTGACTTGTCCAAAAAAATACAAATCATGTTAGTTCGACAAGACCTCCTTTTTTTGAAGCCCCATTGGGGATGTATCCCCGACATGCATTTCTCTGTCTTACTCATGTATTGCATCCAGAATGATTCCTTCAAGCAACTTCTCCATTATGATGCCAGATTGGAACTACATTAATTAGCCTTCTTCCAGTCTAAGGGAACAATCTCGAACTCCAGTGAGCTATTAAAGATATGGAGAAGGGGCTCGCACACCACCTATTCAATCTCCCCGATGACCCGGATCGGCTGCCCTATTTTAAAGGTTCCTAATTCTACGAAAAACAAAATGTTGATCTATTTTATTAGCAGTTTTATTGTTATTAAATCCTGACAGTCGAGCATCATCTTCAAGACTGAAGATCATTTAGTATTTCCGCCATATTCCAAGAGCCCCTGAATCAGAGGGTTTTTCTTTGCAGATTAAAATGCAGCATTACACACTTTAGTTGGTCCAGACCTATTATATGCTCCCCTGAATCCTGGAAAAAAAATAGACCAAAAAAAAACTGCATGTTTTTTTTTAAGTTCTCAGCTTCACCACACTGGGGCGAACTGCCACTCTAGACTGCACATCTTATCCATCAGTTAAGACAGACAAGGTGGCAAAGTATGTTGTATTACCATTACTTCAACTCAGAAAAGAGTCAAAGGATCTGCAAAGATAGGTCTTTAAAAAAGAATGTTCTCACATTCTCAATTCAATTCCCACTCAGTTTTGTTTTTGCAGTGTGTCACTAATCTATATTGGGCCTATTCGAGGCTCTGCAGTTTGTACTTAGGATCTACAAAAGTGTGGATCTGGATGCCAGTGCAATTGCACAGCTTGGGTGCCAAGCGTATAGCGAGGTGCTAGCTACAGCAAATCTATGTAATCCCATCATGGGTGACCTAATGAGAAAGAATCATTCACAACATTTCTCCTGCTACCTGTCCAAAAGCAGTAGAGGTACAAATAATTGGAAAATTAGCCCAAAAGCAGCATCATGCACATTTTATTCCAATCTAATTTTCAACATTATGATTATGTGTCAAAATCAAATATCAAAGATTTGTCAAGCAGTTATAATTTTCTGTAATAATTAGGACGCATAACCAAGATGATATGGAAGGTCTTGATTTCTTTTGGCATGCACAAGAAAAAATATACTGAAGTACCCCCCAAATCTATCAGTATAGTAAAACAACTAGCCTGAACACACAAAGCTGCCAGTGAAAGATTCTAAAACAACAAAAGATTCATAAATACACAATGTCAATTTATATTCATTAGAACTTCAAACTGTACCAAGTAATCTTACCAGGATTACTTGGTACAATTTGTCCAGATGCAGTTGTCTATGTTGGTGAAGAGTTTCAACTCCATTAATCTGGACTATCTGAAATCCTAGTGGCCCTCTGCTGCTCCTCACTTGCCAGACTATTAATGCCTTTACTAGAATGTTCTGGAAATAACAAAAGATTCTTCAAGGCCCAGTGATAAAAGAGAGCAACATTATCATGAGAAACGGACAGGGAGTTGCAATCTCCCTCTTAGGTTAACGAGCACTGGCTCGATTCCTGGCTTCGATTTGTTGCTTCTTTGCTTCTTTGCAGTCCAAATGTACTGCCCTATTGGTAAGCAAAATTTATGAGTCAGATACATTTGCTTATTTCCTATTCTGACATAGCCCGTTTGGGAACTACATATGTAGTTTGCTAATTTATGCTTCAAAAGGCCAGTAAAGTTCAGAATTATGAGCATCAATGTTCTGGCCATTTTGGTGTTATTGATTAGCCTGATGACTTGTCTGGAAGAAGAGGTTAGAGAGAGAGAAAAAATCATGTATCCCAACACCAAACTTCTCAAGAATTCCAAGATCACAGATCAGGTGGCTGTGTCAAATTTGGTACGATAACACTCCTGTGAAACACCTTGGGACATTTTTACTACATTAAAAAGGTGCTATATAAATGATTTTTAGATATATACCAGGACCCCTGTATGGCTCAGTAGAATACTGAAATGTTCAATCACCCACCAAACTTAATGATTTTAATAGAATATGCACAGTGTCAATAATTCCCCCAAGGCTTTTAAGGAAGGGATGTATACGGTATCTCTCTGAACAACATTTAGCACCACTGGATAATGCCACAAGACATACTTCCTCCTAAATCACACCAAAGTATCCCTGCAGTTGCCTGTACTACATGCTCCACGTTTCAGGAAATATTTTTCAACTAATTGTGGCACACTGCAGAACTGGTCAGCCAGACAGGAAATAAAAACAAGTTCCCAAAGTTGCAAGCAGCCCAGAAACAAGTCGTAGCTCTACACTGGGTTACCTTGGAATTCAACCTAGAGATCACTTTCAGAAATGAACCCTAACCAGTTTTAGAATGCTTAAGAAATCATAGAATGACAGCACAGAAGGAGGCCATTCGACCCATCGTGGCACTCTTTTTCTAGGTCTTCTCCACCTTGGAGATTTTGTTGAATTAACGCTACTTTGATCACTGCTGACAATTACACCGTATAACACTGGGATCAATCACGAAATCCCACATGGGATCAACTTAACTGCAAGTAAATCCGCAGCTCAACAGACTGATAAGAACCCCTGGTCGCCACCTTCCCTTTAGCTCTTGCTTGTTAAAGGCTTAGCTTTCAGGCAATTATATATGTGCTATAGGTGAACCTTCAAACCCTCCTTATTGTGAGGCCAATAACAGTGGAAGAGGCAGCAATCAAGTAGACTGATTAGTCCTGAATGCAGTTAAGCTTTCGTGTTGTTGCAGCTGCACGCAACTAAGTGAGCCTTTGTCGATGGGGGTGAAAGGCACAGAGGACAGAAGGTGAACCACTCGCAGACCACCCAGCCTTTGCCCTGATCTTGTAGCCATGGTATTAATATGCCTGATCCTAGTCACCCTAGAATATTAGTGGCTCCAAAAGTTAGATGAAGATGGTTGGGCTTTTTTTGTTGGAAATGGTCATTGCCTGTAACTTGCGACACAAATGTTATCTGCCATTTGTCAGCCCAAGACTGGATGTTCCAAACATCCTGCCAAAGGCTGGCATCTGAGGTGGTTAACCGAGCAAAGTATTAGAATTGTCAGCCAGCAGCCTAACTACTGATTTAATGACAGGGCGAAGGTCACCGACAAAGCAGCCAAAGAACAAGAATGATTTTCAGCCACTGAAGAGTTTTCCCACTGATTAGGGGATCCCAATGCCAGAATCAGTTAAGTGTTGCCTTTGTGTCAAGGGCAGCCACTTTCACCTTTCCTCTGGCATTCAGTTCTTCGAACCATTACTGGATCAAGGCTATAACTAGGTCATGAGCTGAATTATTTTGGTGGAACTAGAACAGAGAATTGGTGAGATTATTGGTGAGTAGGTGTTGTCTGATGGCACTATTGATTATTTCTTACGTCAATTTGCTGATCGTTAGGATGAGGCTGATTGGCCAAATCTAACCTGGCCAATTACCACCCTGCCTTCTGTGGACATGACATTTTCCACATGGTCAGAAAGATACACAGTGTCATATCTGTATTGAATAGCTTGGCTAGTGTGCAATCTAGTTGGGATGTTATTAGGGCTCATAGACTGTGTTCAGTCCCCTCAGCTTCCTCATGTGATTAATGTAATTAGCTGGGCATTAGCATCTGTTTTGCAGCAGTTTTTACACCCACATATCGTGGGTCTGGAGTTACGCATAGACCAGAAGGACATTAGTTGCTATCATTTTACTAAATTCAATTTCGCAGCTTACCATTTGGCAGCTCACAACCTCCTGGCCACTAATCCTGTTCGATAACCCCTTAGTGGTAGTGACAATATGTTTCATACCTTAACTTACCTTCAGCCTTGAAAAGTAGTGAATAAGAGGGATCCTAAAGGTACCTGTAAAAGGGATAGAAAATATATATTTTTTAAAGTCAATCTGGAACATTATTTCAAATAAACTGTGGATAGGGGGACACAGGTTCTGGATGGTGTCAGGAGGTACTCCTGATCAGAGTGACTAATATTAGAAATTGTCTTCTATGTAGGCAAAATCTTGAATCTTTCAAGAGGCAGTGGAGGGAATCAGATGAATTAAATGGGTGGAAAGATGTAGCTGAGTGGAGCCAATCTTTGTGAACCAGAATTATATGGCTTACCTCCATTAGGCTTTTAGGACCAAATAAAAAATAGTGTTCATGGGCACACACATTTTTCCAGTCATATCATTTTTCAAAAAAAGAGACAATAAAAAAAGAGATAATCAAAGGCCTGAAATTTCAAATCATTAAAACTATAAGATGAAAACTAAACACAATTAGTCAAATCCTACAAACTGCTGCAGATCTCGGTTGATTATCAGAACATATCTGGGAGTACTGAATACAGTTTGATCTCATCTCATCTCAGGAAGGATAAACTTGCCTTGGAAAGTGTGCAACAAAGGTTCACTAGACTGATTCCTGGGATGAGAGGGCTGGCCTATGAGGATTGAGTAGAATGGGCCTATATTCTCTGGAGTTCAGAAGAATGAGGGGTTCTCTCATTGAAAGGTATAAACTTCTTGAGGGTAGATGCTGAGAGGCTGTTTCCCCTGGCAGGAGAGTATAGAAGTAAGGATCATCATCTTAGGATAAGGGGTTGGCCATTTAGGACTGAGATGAAGAGAAATTTCTTCACTCAGGGTTGTGAATCTATCTATTCTCTACCCCAGAGGGTGTGGAAGCTCAGTCGATGCTCAAGACGAAGATCGACAGATTTTTGGGCAATAAGGGAATCAAGGGATTATGGGGATAAGGCAGGAAAGTGGAGCTGATGTAGACGTTTAGCTGTGATCTTATTGAATGGCAGAGCAGGCTTGAAGGGCCATATGGCCTATTCTTGCTCCTATTTCTTATGTTCTTAAAATGTTACCGTTCCAAAATCAATACCACTGTGCATTAGTGATTGGAAATGTTTTGGAATCAATCATGCAGAGAACAAAAGAAAATCTCAAAATTCTGATGTAAGCCACTGAAGGTGACAAAGGACTACCCACACGACAGGAGGTCAAGTACATATAAACAAAAACTTTACCGATGTCCTTTCCAGCACTAACTCCCTGATTAAAAAGATACAAAAGATTAAATGAAATAGAATTTGGTACATGCAGATCAAGAATTCAATATAATGGTAGCAAAGTGATTTGGCAAAAATAAATTCTATGGTTCGATCACATGGGTATTTGTGTAACGTCAACTGTACAAACAGGCTTTAATAACTCCTTTAATTCAATATCTTCCACATTGTTGATACATTTCAAATATAGAGACGATCACAGGGAGGGGAAAGACTTCTTCAAAGACAAGGAGAAAAATAAACTTGCACCACTTTCACACATCTCCTGATAACAGTATAGTTGAGAATTAACAGTAGTTTGACAGATTACCTATCCACTCACATAAATGATAAAGTTGGAAGTTGGGGGTGGGACACAGAGAAAACAGGGAACTGCAGATCGGTTAGCCTAACATCAGTAGTAGGGAAAATGCTGGAGTCTATTATAAAGGATGTGATAACGGCACATTTAGATAATATCAATGGGATTAAACAAAATCAACATAGATTTATGAAAGGAAAATCACGTTTGACAAACCTACTGGAATTTTTTTGAGGATGTAACTGATAGAATAGATAAGGGAGAACCAGTGGATGTAGTGTATTTGGATTTTCAGAAGGCCTTTGATAAAGTTCCACATAAGAGGTTAGTGTGCAAAATTAAAGCACATAGGATTGGGGGTAAGGTATTGGCATGGATTGAAAATTGGTTAACTGATAGGAAACAGAGTAGGAATAAATGGGGCTTTTTCAGGGTGGCGGGCAGTGACTAATGGGGTACCACAGGGATCAGTGCTTGGACCCCAGCTCTATCTATCTATATATAAATAAATGATTTGGATGAGAGAACCAAATGTAGTATTTCCAAGCTTGTTGACGACACAATACTGGATGGGATTGAGAGTTGTGAGGAGGATGCAAAGACGCTGCAAGGCAATTTAGATTGAGTGGGCAAACACATGGCAGATGCAGTGGCCCCAAGTTTCCACATGATTTGCTCCTGATTTTTAGGAGCAACTGGTGTAGAACGGAATATCTTAGAAATCGGAATTCTCCACATTTAGTTTGCTCCAGTTCTAGTCAGGTAGAACAGTTTCACTTTGGAACAGAATTTTTTTTCAAAAGGGGGCGGGTCCGGCCACTTACGCCTGATTTCAAAGTTTCGTGAGTGAAAACTTACTCCAAACTAACTTAGAATGGAGTAAGTGAAGATTTTTGCTCGAAAAAAACCTTGTCTACACTTTAGAAAATCAGACGTAGGTTACAAATTAGGCGTAGGGAACGAGGTGGGGGGGGGGGGGGGGGGAGGAAGGGAAGTCATTAAATTCTACAATCAATCCTTAGTTATACTTATACAAATAAATCCAACCTGAATAAAAATTTATAAGCAAAGAAAAGATTAAATAAACCATGTTCCTACCTGTGTGAAAGTGCTTCAGGCAGGCCTTTCATGTTGGAGACAAGCAGCGGTGTGGCGTCAGTGTCTCGACGGCAGCGGCAGCAAGCTTCGAGCTGAGCTGCAGTGCTCGAGGCAGGCCTTCATTCTCTTCGTGGCTGGCCGCGAAGCAGCAGCACCGGACGGACCCGAGGCCATTCGGCCATGAGATATCAGCGGCGTCAGTGGCTGGCCGGCAGCCGAAGAATCAACGCAGGACACACGCAGCTCATTAAGGTTCTTGAGGCCATTCGGCCATGCTTTAAGGGCGGCGTCAGTGGCTGGCCGGCAGCCAAAGAATCAGCAGCGGACGGACGTGAGGCCATTCGGCCATAGGATATCAGCGGCGTCAGTGGCTGGCCGGCAGCCGAAGATACAGCAGCAGCCTTCGAGCTGTGAGGGGGACTGAGGCCAGTTGGACAGGGAGAGGCAGCCACCGACAGTTTTATATTTAAATTTGCAGAATGGGTGCTGCATTGTCAACACCACGTATTATTGTAAAGTTGAATTGGCACTCTTATTTCTCCAAACACAGTCCTTACTTTGCATGCACCAATGCAGCACCGGTTCTGCAAGTTTAGCAGTGAAAAGCTGAACTCACGGATTTCAGATGATTTATTCAGCAGTGCTGCTAAAAGCACTCCCTCACACACAGAAATATCAAAAAAAATTAAATTACAAGCCTTTGCAGGGGTCCAAGAAACAAATCTTCACTTTTTCGGCAGTATTTTTAAAAATGGCCGAGTGCCAATGTTTGAGAGAGACTGCGCGTGTGCGCACGCTCCAACACGCACGCGCAGGGTTGCCGGCACCACGAAGGCTAATTTAAATTGTACCCGCCCCCTGCTACTTAGAAAATCGGCGCGAGTGTTAGGCTCCGCCCCCTGCTGCGATGAGCGCGCCGATCCAAGCAGACATCGAGCTCCAAGGAGCTCGAGAATATCGGACTTTTTTTTTTTTAGGCGCAGTTTTCGGCGCGAAAAACAGGCGCCCAGCTCGGAGGTGCGCCGTTTTCGCCGCGGCACGAAACTTGGGGCCAGTATAACATGGATAAATGAAGTTATCCACTTTGGTAGGAAAAACGTATGGACAAAGTATTATTTAAATGGTGATAGCTTGGGAAGTGTCGATGTACAGAGGGACCTGGGTGTCCTTGTACAACAGTCATTGAAAGCAAACATGCAGGTGCAGCAAGCAGTTAGGAAGGCAAATGGCATGTTGGCCTTCATTGCAAGAGGATTTGCATACAGGAGCAAGGATGTCTTACTACTGGAGTATTGTGTACAGTTTTGGTTTCCTTATCCAAGAAAGGATATACTTGCCATAGAGAGAGTGCAGCGAAGGTTCACCAGACTGATTCCTGGGATGGCAGGACTGTTGTACAAGGAGAGATTGGGTCGACTAGGCCTGTATTCACTAGAGTTTACAAGAATGAGAGGGGATCTCATTGAAAAGTATAAAAATCTGACTGGGTTGGATGCAGGGAAGATGTTTCCCCTGGCTGGGAATTCTAGAACAAGGGGTCACAGTCTCAGGATACGGGGTAGGAAATTTAGGACCGAGATGAGGAGAAATTTTTTCATTCAGAGGGTGGTGAACCTGTGGAATTCTCTACCACTGAAGGCTGTGGAGACCAAGTCACTGAATATATTTAAGAGGGAGATAGACAGATTTTTAGAAACAAAAGGCATCAAGGAGTATGGGGAAAAAGCGGGAATATGGTGTTGAGATAGAGGATCAGCCATGATCATATTGCATGGCGGTGCAGACTCTAGGGGCCAAATGGCCTACTGCTCCTATTTTCTATGTTTCTAAGTGCAAAGCATCAGTTCTGAAAATTTAAGGATAGGTATGACTGGGCTCCCCTGACGGCTCTGTTGGTTAATAGAGTGAGTATTTGGTGAAATGATATCAGCCAGGGCCACAGTAGGGGCACCACAAGAGCAAGGATAAATCTTCTATAGAACATGGGTTTTCAAAGTGGGTCCCAGATTCCAGGGAACTGCAAGAGGATCCCAGGGAGCCTGAGGGGTCAGATTTGGGGATACTGTGTGCCAAGAGAAATGTCTTGAATTCTGTATTCTACATTTTTCCTGTATTTGTTGAATCTCAAGCATGTTATTTCTGTTGCTATAAACGAACAGAAAATATTTTCTGAAATGACAGCACTGTTTTCCATTGAGTAGCCAACGTGTGTGTTAATAGAAAAAATAGAAAATAGGTGCAGGAGTAGGCCATTTGGCGCTTCGAGCCTGCACCACCATTCAATATGATCATGCACTTCAGTATCCCATTCCTGCTTTCTCTCCATACCCCTTGATCCCTTTAGTCGGGAGGGCCACATCTAACTCCCTTTTGAATATATCTAACGAACTGGCCCCAACAGCTCTCTGCGGTAGGGAATTTTACAGGTTAACAACTCTGAGTAAAGAAGTTTCTCCTCATCTCGGTCCTAAATGGCTTGCCCCTTATCCTTAGACTGTGACCCCTGGTTCTGGACTTCCCCAACATCGGGAACATCCTTCCTGCATCTAACCTGTCCAATCCAGTCAGAATTTTATATGTTTGTATGAGATCCCCTCTCATTCTTCTAAATTCCACTGAATACAAGCCGAGTCGATCCAGTCAAGATGAGAGAATTATTTCCAAATATAAAACTATTTTGTATTCCCACAAGTGGCGTGTGGGTGTTTTTCACTACAAAAAAGGTATTTAGGATCTAGATTTTTTTTTTAAAAACAGACCATTCAATACATATAGGTGACCTGCTCCCAGGCACTACCATGTTACCAAAAGCTATCAAAATGGATAAGTGATGCTTGAATACATTGCATTCAATCCAATAGCAGGCAAAACACTAGGTTATCCAGTTCAGATTCTAAATGTTTTATGCCACGGAATGTATATTCAAGTAATTTCTTGGAATCATTAGAATTGGAACCAGCACGAGTGAGCTCTGCTGCTAAGCCAAATGTCATAATATACAAGTGATCATTGCTAAGCTAATGGCAAAGGCTTACTTTGTCTATTTAGTTGGCTGTTAAACCCAAAATATCAGCAATAAATTTGGCAGCGACAGTCAAACCTTTTGCCAACACAATGCTTTATTAACCCACTACTAAATTTTACCGAGATACCGTGGAAGAGACATCACAGCTATTGCCACCGAGCCTGAATCAAAAGCACTCAAAATCTAATCTGAATCATACTGGTTTGCGAGAATTTTTTTTTTTAAAGATTGTGCATGCAAATCATACTGCTGGTAAACAAACAGCACATTGTACTTCAATTTACACTCTGCTTTCTGCACTTCAGCAATACTTTAATGAAATGTCAATACCTAAATTGTTAAATATTTTCAAAAAAGGTACTTCTATAATGAATTTTTAAAAATCTAAAACTTGAAATAAAAGTTCATAAGAATTTCACAATTTCACGATTTCCCAATTTATCTGCAAACAGAAATATTACCTACACTCAAATAAAACATAATTTGCTTCTACAAAACAATGACAACTTTTGGGGCAGACTTTCCGATGTCCCGGGCCTGTACGAAGTTTCTATGGACCCAGGAAGGCATCGGAAAAGCCCGTTTTCAGCGTGCAATGTACATGCGCTGACAATCGGCTTTTCCCGACCTGTCAGCCAGATCGGAAGCGAGGATGCCAGATCGGGAGTGAGGACATTTGTACAGGCAAGATTGGGCTATTTACCCATATCTTGCCTGGCAAATGTCCTCAAAAATCTTGCGCCTGAAAAAGCAGGCACATAGCCTACTTTTACAGGTGCAAGTGTTTTAAAACACACAAAACAAATTGTAAAATAAAATTTTAAACAGTTTGTTAAAAAAAAAACCCTCCCCACTACGGTAAGTTTATTTTTAACCATAATTTAAAACAATTTTTTTAAATCAGGAAAATATTTTATTTTTCTAAGACATAACTTTAATTTCAATTAATTTTAAAATGTGTGGGGTCTATTTTTTATTTTTTATTCTGTGTGATTGCTTTTGTTCCCGTTAATAGCATTGAGAACTCGTAGTTACGTGAGTCTCAGTGCTATTAATGGGAACCTGTGAAATACGTACCCGTTTGGCTGAGCAGTCACACATGACTGCATCTTCTGCGTCGGGACCCTCTGCACGGGAGCACGCTTCGCAGCGCGGGAGGAGAAGGCCTCCCCATCGGAAATCCGAGACCACCAGGTAAATTCGTAAAAAATATCCAGCGAGAAGACCCCCAGAGGAATTTCTGGGCCTTTAAGTTTATTTATTTATTTGCCTATGGCAAGAGTGTAAGATTGAAAATCTTGATGTCAATCAGCATATAGCAGCACCCACCAAGTAAGAAGATCTCCCCCCCCCCCCCCGACCCCCAAGCATAAATTATACACAAAATATACACCACCTTCACAAGATACAGATTGCTACTACATTTTGGTTATGGGTCTCGTAGGAATACTGTACATGGATACAAGGGATACTGCAATAGTCATAATCATTCTTGTATCCAATTTGTTAAGTACAATTGCAATATCTCAAAAACAAATAATTAAAAAGTAGAAAGATTAACCTCCATTGCAGAACAGACCCATTTGAAAGAGTCAGGTATTGGATGCACAAGAAAATATTCAATATATACCATTTTAATTTGATTTTTTTTTTCCTATGAAGTTATTGTTCGACTCCATTACCAGACTGAAATCTACAAAAACGAAAAAAACTTCAGGATAACAAAAATCCTGAACCAGTGGCCCCGAATTTGAGGTCAGCAACGAAGCAAAGGCGTTAGCTGTTGGCCCCGAAGTACACTCCGCGCAGGGATCTCGCAATCAAGAACCAGATTTGCTGACCTTGAATTCAATCAACGGAACTTAATGGGGATCCCCTTGTTCGAACTGCTGTGATGTCAACAGGCTGCCTAAGCAGCCAATCAAAAGGCAGAATTCTCAGACAATGAATAAGGAAGTGGGTAAGCCTTTAAAATTCTAACATTTTAAAATAGTTAGAGAGAACAATTCTTGCATGGGGAAAAGGCAAACCTGAAATAAAGATGCACAAACTTGAAAATAAATATCAAATATTTTGTACCTTTTCTTAAAAATTTAATTTTTTTTTTAAATTAAAATGGACAAATTTGACACTGCACAAAATTAAAATTAATTTTCCAGGCCCTTAACATTTGTTTAGCAGTCAATATGCTGTTAAAATCCCAGTTACACCTAATCTCTTTGGGTCTAACTTTTAGTGGGGAATTTAACAGCATGCTTGCTGGGGAAAAGTTGAAGTTTTCGTCAGTGTCAATGATTTGGCTGATTACACAGATTGCCGGCACTGTGGGGGGAGCGTGCACAGCGCAGCCTGTTTCAGAGCAGTCAATGACAGACCGTAACTTCAGGATTTCTGCATGCACCTTCGCCAAATCCTTAAGTTGTGGTCAGTTTCAAAGGCAGTACTTCGTACCGACCGCAAATTCAGGGCCAGTATTGTTTCACCGTTGTCTGAGTTGCAATTACAAACAGTGATCCATCCTGATGGTTGAAATAGTCCTGGCCAAGAACATTAACCTTTCACAACCCAACCTATATTATTAGCTAACGCTGTCAGTTAATTGCAGTTAACTTCCATGATTAATGCGTTCATTCTTTTTGCCGATTAATGTTTTTTAAACATGTTAATCATGGAAGTTATCGAAATAAAAACTGGGTTTCAAATTTAAAACACTGATGTTCAATAAGTTGTTTTCAAACACCACCTAACCATCCTCTTATTTCAGTTTACTTGGCAATGAATCTTCTGGTGCTTGCCCTTGTTTCTACTACATCCTAGATATCCAACCTCTAATGGTGAGAAGTGTAGAAGAACAGGCAATTAAAAAATAAGGAGGCTATCTATCAGGGGTGTTGAGGGTTGGATTAGGTGGGGCAGAGAGGCTGGGTGTGGCAGAGCAGAGAGCCCACCTTAAAAACACAAGTAGAAAATAAGGCTAACATGCAAATTAAAAGAAATTGGGGTTAATGAGAACCAACATTCAACAGAAATCAATCGAAAGAAAGAAAAACGTCAATGAAAGCATTATGGAACCAAGCACTAATAGTGAAGCACTTGTAAATGGGTAGTTTTAGGGTTTTTTTTTTAAATAAAGATGGTCTGACAGTTCATTGGATCAAATGATAGTTACTTGTATTTATTGTCAAATTGAGTTCCATGATTACAGAAATGAGAGATTTTCTATCTAATTCCATGTAATATCAGATAAAACAAACGTGAATGAAATAGATACAGTAATTATATTAAATGTGATTAAGACCCAGATTAACAGATTAAAATCTTTAATCAAGAGATTCATTTTTTTTTTTAATTGTTTCACAACCCTAATTATAGCACTTCATTAGACAATGCATCAAAACATACAAGTATGAACGATAATTTTAATTTCAACAAATTGGAAATTATAAATTTGTTAGGAGTTTTATATTTCTTGCATTTAAGGAAATATTGCAATTCAGCCAAATTTATGTTGGAACAATGACAAAGCTAGTCAAATTAATTCTCAAATATCAACTGTGCTTTGCATAGATACTAATAAAATTAGCACTAAAATTTATTGTACATATTCAATTTCTCAAAATTCAAATCGGCTTTCCATGAACACTTGGATTAACCAACAGCCTGCTTGATGAGTTATTTTTTTTTTTAAAGTTACACTAATACACAAGAACATAAGAAATAGGAAGAGGAGTACGCCATATGGCCCCTCAAGCCTGCTCCGCCATTC
The DNA here is from genome assembly GCF_044704955.1 of Pristiophorus japonicus. Classification (NCBI taxonomy): domain Eukaryota; kingdom Metazoa; phylum Chordata; class Chondrichthyes; family Pristiophoridae; genus Pristiophorus; species Pristiophorus japonicus. The sequence goes on along the minus strand of NC_091982.1, from coordinate 192,193,435 downwards.
AATAAGATCATGGCTGATCTGATCATGGACTCAGCTCCACTTCCCCACCCGCTCCCCATAACCCCTTATCGTTTAAGAAACTGTCTATTTCTGTCTGAAATTTATTCAATGTCCCAGTTTCCACAGCTCTATGAGGCAGCAAATTCCACAGATTTACAACCCTCAGAAGAAATTTCTCCTCATCTCTATTTTAAATGGGCAGCCTATAATTCTAAGATCACTCCCTCTAGTTCTAGTCTCCCCCATTAGTGGAAACATCCTCGCTGCATCCACCTTATCAAGCCCCCTCAATCTTATACGCTTCGATAAGATCACCTCTCATTCTTCTGAATTCCAATGAGTAGAGGCCCAACCTATTCTCATAAGTCAACTCATCCCCGGAATCAACCTTCTCTGAACTGCCTCCAAAGCAAGTATATCCTTTCCTATATATGGAAACCAAAACTGCACGCAGTATTCCAGGTGTGGCCTCGCCAATACTTTAGAACTGTAGCAAGACTTCCCTGCTTTTATACTCCATCCCTTTTGCAATAAAGGCCAAGATACCATTGGCCTTCCAGATCACATGCTGTACCTGCATACTATCCTTTTGTGTTTCATGCACAAGTACCCCCAGGTCCTGCTGTATGCGACACTTTGCAATCTTTCTCCATTTAAATAATAACTTGCTCTTTGATTTTTTTCTGCCAAAGTGCATGACCTCACACTTTCCAACATTATACTCCCTCTGCCAAATTTTTGCCCACTCACTTAGCTTGTCTATGTCCTTTTGCAGATTTTTAATGTCCTCCTCACATTGCTTTTCCTTCCATCTTTGTATTGTCAGCAAACTTGGCTACATTACACTCAGTCCCTTCTTCCAAATCGTTAATATAGATTGTAAATAGTTGCGGTCCCAGCACTGATCCCTGCGCACCCCACTAGTTACTGGTTGCCAGATAATTAACTATTTATCCCAACTCTGTTAGTTAGCCAATCCTCTATCCATACTAATATATTACCCCCAACCCCGTGAACTTTTATCTTGTGCAGTAACCTTTTATGTGGCATGTGATATTTGATCTGACGACATGAAAGCAGTGTCATAAAAATAAAGACCTTCCAAATAATTACTTTTGTATTACTATAAGTCGATCAGATGGATCAAATACTAGAGCTATGCAAGCAAGTAAAAGCTCAGCACGACGGCAGAAATACTACTTTTAAAAAAAAGTTTGACTGCATAATTATTAGACCATTCGACATCCCTTCAATTCTCAGGTGCTGTATAATTGTAAAGTAATTTTTTGGTACTAGTTCATATGTTGTGCGTTATATGGCTTAGTTACTTACCATAAGCAAAACAGCACTTTGCATTCACTTCCCAATTAGAGGGCTTACCACTTCTTAAAAGCAGCAACATCCTTCTAACTTGCACTTAAGTATGCGTGTTCTGCACTCATTGATGTTGCACTGAGGAAAAATCAGTTTGGAATTATAAACTTCAATTAAACCATTCTCTATTGTCAAGATCAGAGGCCCCAATTGGATTGCTTTTTTTTAATGTCCTACTACATCCATTCTTCCATGGTGTAATAAAAACATTGGGGGTCTTATTAAAATCTTTATTCATTAACTACAAGGTATCAGACTTGTGCTACAAGGTGTCAGACTTGTGTTCAAATATACATGACACCTCATTATATACACAATCATAAATTCTTAAACTGTTTCCAGTGAGCTCTCAAATTTAGTAGTTGACTGTCAATTTAGAATATAAAGGGGGCGGAATTGTCCCAAGCTCCGATTGGAGGCGGTAACCTTCCGGGGCTAGGACTTGTAGCACCTGGCCCGGAAGCCTCCCCTCCCCCGACGCAGAATTGCCCATACTGCCTCTGAAAAGGAAGCACAGCGCAATCTTCTGCGCTCCACTTCCTTTTGGGGTGGGTCCCGTGGCACTACTGGGACAAATTGTTCAGCGCAAGGTGGATGCTCCGCGCAGCGCTGACACGTTTCCAGGCCGCTCCCCTTTGATTAAAGGGGACGAGTGCTGATGCACTTCAACGCCCCTCATCGTTGATTAAAGGGGAGGGCTGCTGCACACACTTCACTGCCTCTGATGGCCTCCACTGGGGCAGCGTATGACTGGGCCTAAGACGGAGTGCCAGGCTGCACGATGGTGACCTGGACCACACTAGGGCCACCATCGCTGGGCCGAGAGTTGGTCGATAAACAAAATGGCGGCCCGGGCGCTGGCTCCCCTCCCCTTTAATCACTGCCTCAAGAGCGGCTATCAGCCAGCTCCACAACCTGCGAAGCTGGCATTGAAGTCCGCTCGTGCCAGCTGCGCAATCTGCGGGGAATTTTCCCAGCAGGGCGCAGGGTCGCCGCGCATGCGATGACTTCATCATCAGTTGCACGGCGACCCAAGGTGCTAACCCCGAACTCCCAAGCAATTTCCGAGGAATCGGTAGCGCCCCCTCCCCCAGACAAAAACTGTCTTGCGTCCCGTTAGCACCTTCGGGGGATGTTAATGGGGCTATAAAAACGGGCAATTTTGCCCCCAAAACATGCAGATATCTGCTAAATAGCATTTACAACGATGTACAACATAATCTAGTTATTTGCAAATAAACTGGTTAGCAAAAAAACTGCTTGCAACACAAATGAAAATGCAACTGGTGAGCCAGAAACAAATTAAGATTTAGTAAAATGCCGATTACATTAAATCTACAATTAAAAGATTTGGCAAGTTCTGTATCTTTGTGCTAAATACTAGGTACAAAATATATTTGCATGTTAAGTTCTGTAAAAAAAAATGCGAAACTCACATACGCATTAGTTTCACATTTCTGTAACATCCTCCAGCCCTACAACCCTCCAAGATCTCTGCACCCCTCCAATTCTGACCTCTTTCGCATCCCTGATTTTCGAAGCACCACCATTGTGGCAGCCATGCCTTCAGCTACATAGACACCCAAGTTCTGGAATTCCCTCCCTAAACCTCTCTGCCTCTCACTCCCCTCCTTCAAGATGCTCCTTAACACCTACCTTTTTGACCTGTTCCAATATGTCTATGTGGCACAGTGTTAAATTTTGTTAATGCACCTGTGAAATGCCTTGGGACATTTTACTTTGTTAAAGGTGTGATATAAAACCAAGTTGTTGTAACTTGCAGCCTAGTCGTCAGTGTTCAACAACATTTAGTGCTTCACAGCATAATTAAAAGGTTGAAGTATTTTCTTTTAATCTAACTGGAGTACATAATATAAGCAACAAATTGAATTATAGTAAAACACTGCTTACAATGTAGTGTGGACATAATGCAATGGAATCATTAAATTTTGAATCTAAAGGATTGTGTCTGATCTGTGTAGAAGCGTTCTTTACTGTAACCTTTTCAACACTTCACAAAAAAAACTTGTTGAAACAAACAACCATGCTCAAACTTGTAGCAATCCAAGCTGTATCGAACATGTTTGTGCAGCACAGAATTGAATTATGCCAAATTTCTGTTATGAGTTATATTCTTTTGATGCATACCATATGACTGAATGCAACACAACAAAAACTGTTCGATTTTGCAAAATAGTGATTTCACCCTTATGGTTAGATCAGGATTGATTTTTAAAGCTGGAGGTATTTTGATTTAATGATGCAATGTATTTGAATAGCAAATGTACTGCTATTCGTGTGCAACCAATATTGCTACTTATCTAATTCATGTACACTTTACATTTGCCTTAGGCTGTTACTTTGGACCCAAGTTTCCACAAGAAAAAAAACGGGCGCCCCTCCGAGCTGGGCGCCCGTTTTTCGCGCCTAAAAACATCTTCGGTATTCTCCACCTACTTACAGGTCCTGTGGCCCTCGGCGCAGCCAGCACGAGCTGTGGGGGGGGCGGAGCCAGGTCCCGGCGCTGAAAACAGTGACGGGACCTCTGCACATGTGCGCTACAGTCGGCACGCAAGTGCAGTAGCTCCAGGCGCCGAACTGTGTGGGAGGGGCCCGAAGCATGCAGCCCCTAGCCCTGGCCCAATGGCCTCACTGGGGCTGCGTGAATGAGGCTCCTCCCACGGCCAGCTCCTGCTCCCCGCCCGACCAGACCCGACACCCGCTCCCCGCCCCGACCAGACACCCGCTCCCCCCCACCCCCCGCCCGAGACTACTTCTTCTTCTTCTTCCTCCCCCTCTCCCTCCCCTGCTCAGCGGCACGAACGGCTGCAGAATTCTCCCTGGCTGAAGCACTTTCACACAGGTAGGAAGATGGTTTATTTAATCTTTTCTTGGCTTATACAAATAAATCCAACCTGAATAAACATTTATAATATTTGTAGAAGTATAAATAAGGATTTATTGTCGAATTTAATGAGTTCACTTCCCCCTCCCCCTCCCCCTCCCCTCCCCTCCCCTCCCCCCCACCTCGTTCTGGACGCCTAATTTGTAACCTGCGCCTGATTTTTTAATGTGTAGAACAGGTTTTTTCAGTTCTACAAAAATCTTCACTGGCTCCATTCTACTTTAGTTTGGAGTACATTTTCACTGTGGAAACTTTCAAATCAGGCGTCAGTGCCAGACACGCTACCTTTTGAAGAAAAAATTCTGTTCTAAACTAGAACTGTTCTACCTGACTAGAACTGCAGGAAAAAAAATGTGGAGAATTGCGATTTCTAAAATAGTCCGTTCTCCACCAGTTGCTCCTAAAAATCAGGCGCGAATCATGTGGAAACTTGGGCCCATTGCTTCCACCCGCCCTCTGAACTGCACATTTCCCACATCAAGGAGGCGAGCAGAGCAGGTTGCCTTCTCCAAGACCACCACATATGCTGTTCCTGACTGAATAGGAGTCACGCAAGATTGTTCAGAAGTTCGAGAGAGAGCAAGTGCCAAATTGTATCTATGCTGTAGCACCTGTGCCAATTATAATACTACTGCACTGAAGTGTGTTCATTGAGTAGTACATACTTAAGCATTCTAGATACAGTCCTGCACTCACTGTTTTCTGGTGCAGAGGGGAAGGGAAAGACAAAGTAGTGACTGTTTAAAAAGAAAAGATTATGGGGAACTGTTGACCAATCGATAAGTTGGCAACACAAACTTCACTACAACCTGCCCCAGCATGCCATCATTTAAGGTGTGAAATTGATCCGGTTACCAAAGCAGCTGTGAGTACAGAATGAGATTTGCCTTTTTGCACTCATTTGCCTTTTTGATTATGAATAAACTTACATTTATATAGCACCTTTTATTTCCTCAGGGCATCCCAAAGCATTTCAAAACCAATTAATTAAATGTAGTCACTCAGGTTTTGCTGGCAAATGTGGTAGCCAAATTGCATACAGCAAGATCCCACAAACAGCAAATGAGGAGATAAATAACCAGCTAATTAATTTTTGTGGTGTGGGCTGAGTGATGAATGTTGGACCGGACATAAATAGACTCCCTGCTCTTCCACAAATAGAATCATGGGATTATTTCATCCACTTGAACTGTTCTAGCATCTCATCCAAAATAAGGCATCTTCAACAATGCAGCATGCCCTTCATACTGTGGTGTGAGCCTAGATTATGTACTCAAGTCCTGAGGCAAAGTACTGAGCCAAACCAACACTTCAATATTAGCTGGGATAATTTCACCCAAGTATTTCAACTCATGCACTCAACTCAGAATGGCTCATCACCGCCATTATACATCAAAATTGTAATTATTACAAATGTTAACCAAAACACCTTACTTACAACTAAGACAACCTCTGGACCCCTCTATCCTTCAATTATAAAGTTTGCAACCCTATACCCGTGATGCAGTTACAACTAAATTGTTCGACCATAAAAGAAACCTGGCACAAGACTATGATGTACAAAGTGCTTCAGTTATCCCAGTTCCTATTACAGTATTAAGCTGGAATAATTATCAACATGTTGCAAATGTGCAGTGCTATACAGAGCCATAAGAATTTACATGGCATAATTTTTGATCCAAGTTGCAGGAATTTATCTACTTTCTTATCTAACTACATCGCCTTTTAATGAATGTGATTTTATGATAAACACGTTACAAATATGAATTTTAAAAGTTGTTAGACACTTAGGCCCCAAGTTTCCACATGATTTGCTCCTGATTTTTTAGGAGCAACTGGTGTAGAACGGAGTATCTTAGAAATCGGAATTCTCGTCATTTAGTTAGCTCCAGTTCTAGTCAGTTAGAACAGTTTCACTTTGGAACAGAATTTTTTTTCAAAAGGGGCGTGTCCGGCCACTTACGCGTGTTTTCAAAGTTTCGTCAGTGAAAACTTACTCCAAACTAACTTAGAATGGAGTAAGTGAAGATTTTTGTACGCTCGAAAAAACCTTGTCTACACTTTAGAAAATCAGGCGTAGGTTACAAATCAGGCGTAGGGAATGGTGGGGGGGGGGGTTTAAAAGAGAAGTTTACAAACATTAAACACTTCAGTTTTACAAATAAAGAGCCATCATCAATAATAAATGATAAATACATCAATAAATCAATCAAAAAAAAAATTTAAAAAATTTCAAATCAACAAATAAAACATTTTCTACTTACTGACTGCAGCATCGGGAGACCTCCAACAGCGTGCTGGGATGCCCCCCCCCCCCCCCCCAGTGTGTCTCTATCTCTCTGTCTGTGTGTGTCTCTCATTCTCTGTCTGTCAGTGTCTGTGTTTCTAACAGCGGAAGGGGGAAGGAAGGAGACGGGGGGGGGGAAAGGGGAAGGAAGGAGATGGGTGGGGGGGAAGGGAAGGAAGGAGATGGGGGGGGGGGAGGGAGGGAAGGAAGGAGATGGGGGGGGGGGGGGAGGGAAGGAAGGAGATGGGGGGGGGGGGGAGGGAAGGAAGGAGATGGGGGGGGGGGGAGGGAAGGAAGGAGATGGGGGGGGGGGAGGGAAGGAAGTAGATGGGGGGGGGGGGAAGGGAAGGAAGGAGATGGGGGGGGGGGGGAAGGGAAGGAAGGAGATGGGGGGGAAGGGAAGGAAGGAGATGGGGGGGGGGGGAAGGGAAGGAAGGAGATGGGGGGGGGGGAAGGGAAGGAAGGAGATGGGGGGGGGAAGGGAAGGAAGGAGATGGGGGGGGAAGGGAAGGAAGGAGATGGGGGGGGGGGAGGGAAAGAAGGAGATGGGGGGGGGGGGAGGGGGGGGAGGGAAAGAAGGAGATGGGGGGGGGGAGGGAAGGAGATGGGGGGAGGGGGGGGGAGGGAAGGAAGGAGATGGGGGGGAGGGGGGGGGAGGGAAGGAAGGAGATGGGGGGGAAGGGAAGGAAGGAGATGGGGGGGGAAGGGAAGGAAGGAGATGGGGGGGGAAGGGAAGGAAGGAGATGGGGGGGGGAAGGGAAGGAAGGAGATGGGGGGGGGGGAAGGGAAGGAAGGAGATGGGGGGGGGGGGAAGGGAAGGAAGGAGATGGGGGTGGGGGGGAAGGGAAGGAAGGAGATGGGGGGGGAGGGAAAGAAGGAGATGGGGGGGGGAGGGAAGGAAGGAGATGGGGGGGGGGAGGGAAGGAAGGAGATGGGGGGGGGGAGGGAAGGAAGGAGATGGGGGGGGGGAGGGAAGGAAGGAGATGGGGGGGAAGGGAAGGAAGGAGATGGGGGGGGGAAGGGAAGGAAGGAGATGGGGGGGGGGAAGGGAAGGAAGGAGATGGGGGGGGGGAAGGGAAGGAAGGAGATGGGGGGGAAGGGAAGGAAGGAGATGGGGGGGGGAAGGGAAGGAAGGAGATGGGGGGGGGGAAGGGAAGGAAGGAGATGGGGGGGGGGGAAGGGAAGGAAGGAGATGGGGGGGGGGGGGGAAGGGAAGGAAGGAGATGGGGGGGGGGGGAAGGGAAGGAAGGAGATGGGGGGGGGGGGGAAGGGAAGGAAGGAGATGGGGGGGGGGGGGAAAGGGAAGGAAGGAGATGGGGGGGGGGGGAAGGGAAGGAAGGAGATGGGGGGGGGGAAGGGAAGGAAGGAGATGGGGGGGGGGGGGAAGGGAAGGAAGGAGATGGGGGGGGGGGGGAAGGGAAGGAAGGAGATGGGGGGGGGGGGAAGGGAAGGAAGGAGATGGGGGGGGGGGGGAAGGGAAGGAAGGAGATGGGGGGGGGGAAGGGAAGGAAGGAGATGGGGGGGGGGGGAAGGGAAGGAAGGAGATGGGGGGGGGGGGAGGGAAGGAAGGAGATGGGGGGGGGGGGGAAGGGAAGGAAGGAGATGGGGGGGGAAGGGAAGGAAGGAGATGGGGGGGGGGGGGGGAAGGGAAGGAAGGAGATGGGGGGGGGGGGGGTGGGAAGGGAAGGAAGGAGATGGGGGGGGGGGGGGAGGGAAGGAAGGAGATGGGGGGGGGGGAAGGGAAGGAAGGAGATGGGGGGGGGGGGAAGGGAAGGAAGGAGATGGGGGGGGGGGGGGAAGGGAAGGAAGGAGATGGGGGGGGGGGGAAGGAAGGGAGGCGGCTGGAGATGGGGGGGGGGGGGGAAGGGAAGGAAGGAGATGGGGGGGGGGAAGGGAAGGGAAGGAAGGAGATGGGGGGGGGGAAGGGAAGGAAGGAGATGGGGGGGGGGGAAGGAAGGAAGGAGATGGGGGGGGTGGTGTGGGGAGGTGGGGGGGGAGAAGGAAGGAGATGGGGGTGGGGGGAGAAGGAAGGAGATGGGGGGGGGGAGAAGGAAGGAGATGGGGGGGGGGGAGAAGGAAGGAGATGGGGGGGGGGGGGAGAAGGAAGGAGATGGGGGGGGGAGAAGGAAGGAGATGGGGGGGGGGGGAGAAGGAAGGAGATGGGGGGGGGGGGGAGAAGGAAGGAGATGGGGGGGGGGGGGAGAAGGAAGGAGATGGGGGGGGGGGGAGAAGGAAGGAGATGGGGGGGGGGGGGAGAAGGAAGGAGATGGGGGGGGGGGAAGGAGAAGGAAGGAGATGGGGGGGGGGGGAGGAGAAGGAAGGAGATGGGGGGGGGGGGGGAAGGAAGGAGATGGGGGGGGGGGGGGAAGGAGAAGGAAGGAGATGGGGGGGGGGGGGGGAAAGGAGAAGGAAGGAGATGGGGGGGGGGAAAGGAGAAGGAAGGAGATGGGGGGGGGGGGGAAGGAAGGAGATGGGGGGGGGGAGGGAAGGAAGGAGATGGGGGGAGGGGGGGAGGGAAGGAAGGAGATGGGGGGGGGGAGGGAAGGAAGGAGATGGGGGGAAGGGAAGGAAGGAGATGGGGGGGGAAGGGAAGGAAGGAGATGGGGGGGGGAAGGGAAGGAAGGAGATGGGGGGGGGGAAGGGAAGGAAGGAGATGGGGGGGGGAAGGGAAGGAAGGAGATGGGGGGGGGAAGGGAAGGAAGGAGATGGGGGGGGGAAGGGAAGGAAGGAGATGGGGGGGGGGGAAGGGAAGGAAGGAGATGGGGGGGGGGGGGGGAAGGGAAGGAAGGAGATGGGGGGGGGGGAAGGGAAGGAAGGAGATGGGGGGGGGGGGGAAGGGAAGGAAGGAGATGGGGGGGGGGAAGGGAAGGAAGGAGATGGGGGGGGGGGGGAAAGGGAAGGAAGGAGATGGGGGGGGGGGGGGAAAGGGAAGGAAGGAGATGGGGGGGGGGGGGAAGGGAAGGAAGGAGATGGGGGGGGGGGGAAGGGAAGGAAGGAGATGGGGGGGGGGGGAAGGGAAGGAAGGAGATGGGGGGGGGGGGGGAAGGGAAGGAAGGAGATGGGGGGGGGGGGAAGGGAAGGAAGGAGATGGGGGGGGGGGGAAGGGAAGGAAGGAGATGGGGGGGGGGAAGGGAAGGAAGGAGATGGGGGGGGGGGAAGGGAAGGAAGGAGATGGGGGGGGGGGGGAGGGAAGGAAGGAGATGGGGGGGGGGGGGGGGAAGGGAAGGAAGGAGATGGGGGGGGAAGGGAAGGAAGGAGATGGGGGGGGGGGGGGGGGGAAGGGAAGGAAGGAGATGGGGGGGGGGGGAAGGGAAGGAAGGAGATGGGGGGGGGGGGGGGAAGGGAAGGAAGGAGATGGGGGGGGGGGGGGGAAGGAAGGAAGGAGATGGGGGGGGGGGGGGAAGGGAAGGAAGGAGATGGGGGGGGGGGGGGGGGAAGGGAAGGAAGGAGATGGGGGGGGGGAAGGGAAGGGAAGGAAGGAGATGGGGGGGGGGGGGAAGGGAAGGAAGGAGATGGGGGGGGGAAGGAAGGAAGGAGATGGGGGGGGGGGGGGAGGAGAAGGAAGGAGATGGGGGGGGGGAGAAGGAAGGAGATGGGGGGGGGGAGAAGGAAGGAGATGGGGGGGGGGGGAGAAGGAAGGAGATGGGGGGGGGGGGGGAGAAGGAAGGAGATGGGGGGGGGAGAAGGAAGGAGATGGGGGGGGGGGGAGAAGAAGGAAGGAGATGGGGGGGGGGGGGAGAAGGAAGGAGATGGGGGGGGGGGGAGAAGGAAGGAGATGGGGGGGGGGGGGAGAAGGAAGGAGATGGGGGGGGGGGGGGAGAAGGAAGGAGATGGGGGGGGGGAAGGAGAAGGAAGGAGATGGGGGGGGGGGAGGAGAAGGAAGGAGATGGGGGGGGGGGGGGGAGAAGGAAGGAGATGGGGGGGGGGGGAGAAGGAAGGAGATGGGGGGGGGGGGGGGAAGGAGAAGGAAGGAGATGGGGGGGGGGGGGGAAAGGAGAAGGAAGGAGATGGGGGGGGGGGAAAGGAGAAGGAAGGAGATGGGGGGGGGGGGGGAAGGAGATGGGGGGGGGGGGGAAGGAGAAGGAAGGAGATGGGGGGGGGGAAAGGAGAAGGAAGGAGATGGGGGGGAAAGGAGAAGGAAGGAGATGGGGGGGAAAGGAGAAGGAGAAGGAAGGAGATTTGGGGGGGGGGGGGGGCGGGGAGGAAGGCTGAACGGGCCGGGCCCGATACTTCGGGCAGGGCCCGTCCCCAGCACCAGATTTACAGGTCGGTGGCATTGGGGTGGTGGGAGGGAGTTCGGGTGGGAGGGAGTTCGGGTCGGGGGGAGGGAGGGAGAGGGAGGTCGGGGGGGGGGGGGTCAGGTCGGATCCAATCCGGGGGAGAGGGGGGGAGCGGGAGTCAGGTCGGTGTCCGGGGGAGAGGGAATCGGGTCGGTGTCGGGTCCGGAGGCGGGAAGCGGGAGCTGGACGTGGAAGGAGCCTTATTCACGCAGCCCCAGTGAGGCCATTCGGCCAGGGCTCGGGGCTGCGTGCTTCAGGCCCCTCCCACACAGTTTTGGGCGCCTGGAGCTACTGCACTTGCTCGCCCACTGTAGCGCGCATGTGCAGAGGTCCCGGCACTGTTTTCGGCGCAGGGACCTGGCTCCGCCCTCTACAGCTCCTGCTGCGCTGCGCCGAGGGCCAGAGGACCTGCAGGGAGGTGGAGAATCTGGAGGGTTTTTTTTAGGCGCACTTTGTGGCGCGAAAAACAGGCGTCCAGGTCGGGACTGCGCCGTTCTAGGCGTGGCTCGAAACTTGGGCCCTTAGCCTGTAGAAAAACCAATATTTGTTCTTGTGTTCTATTTGTTTCCCTTTTGTTCATCCACTCTCAAGGCCTTTTGCTGGAGCATAAAATACGTAACTATATTTGATTTGCTTTAAATTCTGCTTACAGTAGGCAATCCAAAAAGTCTGAATGTTAGCAAAAATGTTACAGGTTGCAGTACTTCTCCACTGTGTTTGTTCAATGTATAGCAGGTTGAATGGTCAGCAATCAACTCCACTCAACCACGATTTAGCAAAACTGGTCAAACTATATGACTAACAAATAAAGGTTTTCACAATATAATCAACCTTATTCATATGTAACATTAACACTGCATCTAAAAGTTTACTTTGCAATTAAATCATAGGTATTGGTATTACAGGACATGAATCCGCTGCATTTCCATTCTTGTACTTTTTTTAAAAATGAAGTTAACAAAAGCAAAATATATTTGGTGTAACTTTCTATGATATATTACCCACTTAATCCTACTAATTCAGATTTATTCCCCTTTTCCTCTATCCTGATTTGTGCTCTTCCCAGGCACCAACAGTCCTGCCAAGATCTCATCCAAGTGGCCAATCTTTTAAGAGTCTCGACAGTCATCAGGTTATTTGACCATAGAGAACAACATCAGTCAAGTCCAACATGGTCCTCACCCAACGTATATGCACAGTAGAAGTGAAAGGATATTAAGAGCAGAGACTAATTGGAGCAGCCCAGATGCTGCCTGAGCAGAGATCAGCAAACACAAAAACACAAACCACACACACACACAAACATGAGGTTGAATGAGAGACCGCCCAAATCAGAAGACGACAATTATATATTGGTTTTAGCAGCTCAATCTTTTGGGAAAGTATCCATTTCAGATATTTATCCATTACCTGTACTGGGTGGACGAAAGTAAAATTATTTATTTCACTTCACCTTTAAATATTTTGCATGGACACAGTAAAAAAAAAGCCTAGTGCAAAATATAATATAAAAATCTAATTCTACAAAAATGCTTTACAGCACACACCTGTTGTTCCCGACAAGCCTTGCTTTACTGCATGATTACAAGACGCTTTAGACTTGTAAAAGGTAAATTTGTACCCATACATACAAAACCAAATATTACAATTTTTTTAATAGACAATGTATTTTCAAATCATTCACATTATCTTATTATTTCTACAACATTATTTTGAGGATTTGGACTATCATGTCCAATTATTTTAAATCAAGAAATTTTAAAAACAAAAATCAATGGAATATATAACAGACTGTTGTTACATTACAAAATACCACAGGGGAATCAGATGACCAAGCAGATATCAATCTTGCCCGAAATGCACTACAGTCTTGAAACATTTTTCAGCCTGCTATTCTTCATAATAAAAATATATACAGATGGAGTTTAGAAGCCAATTTTGTTTTTTTAATGGGGCAATACAGAGCATTACAGCAGGTACCTGCAATTGATGATAGAACATACATTGATCTTCTGCTTCAGCAAGTAAAATAAGTCCAACTTGTAATCTAGTTTGTGAGCAATAGCTTGCCCTGTATCAAACTTCAGCAGTAATACTTATTTTCAAAATCCATAAACCACTATTTTTCAATATACATTATAAATATCTAGGTATAGTTGAGGCAGTAATAAATCAAGAGAATCCAGTCTGCATTAAATAATAAGCCTATTAAGTTTTGTTCTTGCAATAGAACAAATGCCATCTCAACAATACATTATAGACTATTTGGTACAACATATATATATATATATATACACAGTGACTGCTATTCTTCTAGAACATAGTTAAAAACAGTACCACTGCAATTAAAATGACAGGATAAGTACTTCAGGTCAAATCACACAATCCAATCAGCTACTCCAATCTATATATTATAACGAAAATATGCTGGAACATTTCAAGGACGTCTTTGGATACAGATGGCAATAAACTAATCCTAGTTTCACTCCAGCAGTTAATAATCAGCTGAACCCCAACAAGGTTACAGAGAATTAATTAGTTTTTTGATAGATAATAGAACTAGAAATTGTCTATAAGGCCGGCCCTGTATTAATTTAAAGCTATATTCGAATCAAGCTTTTTTTTTTGTCTTGATGTTTTTGCTATTTGTAGAAAAAATACAAAAGGAATTAGGTTACCTAAAAAAAAAGTGCAGAGAATACAGATGTTTTATACTTTACCTCTACTGTACACATTTTGCATTAATCTAGAATGGTTAAAACTATATGGTCGATATTCTAGAGTCAAACTGCTTATTTGTTTGTCTGGCTGTGTTGCTTAAATTAGTTGATCTTTCCTCCTGAAAGACAGTTGCACTTTCTATTTAATGACGCTAATTTCATAATTATCGTTTTAAATATACTGCAAACGTCCAGACCAACATGTTGAGCTTTTTAAGCATTTTATTGAATTCTTCCCTCGCACAGCTGAACGCTCATTGGAGAAATCCGCGGGCCGCCCATTAAACAGACCGAGAGCCACGACAATACCTGAGAAGCGACGGCCGCGACTCGGGCCCCTCCACACTCGCCCTTGTCGCCGGGATTTCCTGTCGCTCTGTCGCCGGGATCCTCCTCAGTCTCCACGCATGGCCTCGGCCTTCCGCTTAATGTTGCTCGACTAAATGTCGCAGTCTCCGGAACACAGCTGGGTGCCTGTGCCTATGCCGGGGGTACGGCCAGCCGGTGTCTGCTCACTCTCTCTCGGTGCCAGGTAGTATTTCTGTGTCTTAGCGCGGCAGCGCCGCTCTCCCAGCTCGGTGCTCAGCTCGCCTCTACCGACCACACCCAGAGTCCGGGACCTTAGCAACAGCAGAGGGTGGGGGCGGGGTGTTAGCGCGCCCTGCGCACACAACACTCAGCTACAGCCTCAGACAGACAGCGAAGCCGCACTCAGCCCCATTCGTAAAGCACAACCCGTTACTGCTGTTCACATATTTCTTCCAAATCTTTCCAAACTCCGTAATTGGTAGCCGCGCCCCTCCCCGGATAGAAAGTGTTGCGGCCCTAAAGCAATCCTGCTTCAACAACAACTTGAAGGCAGGACAGGCAGATTCATTAAAAATCACCAGCCGTCCAAAGTCACAATAGGATTGGTAATGTAAGTGTATAAAATTTATCACAATATATTTGTGTTTTTTTCGTTGTGCCTAACCATAATGAATGCAATCCCCGACTTACAGTGGTACAGTCTCTCATAGTCAAAGCCTCCGCCGTGAGCCATCAGCAGAAAATGGAAGTGAGCTGAGATTTAAAACCAAAATAGGATCCGCGGTATCGTAAATCAGCGGGATTACGGCTGATATAATACTTTACACGTTAACTTTTTTTTGTTTGAAACTGCTTTTACTGTTAAGCAGGTGGATTCCCTTGGATATTGGAGCTGGCCGCTGATTGGCGGTTGCCACGGGAACTGAGGCATTGACGTAAGAGTGGCGGGGTCTGCAGTGCTCCGACTTGTTTAACCCCAAAGACCGCAGCATCGTCTCGGCACCCAACAAATGGGTGCAGCAGGCGACACTTCCATCCATTCGTTTAAAGAAAACACTTGTTCAGACTCGCACATCACCGCGTGCATCCGTTCAGAGGAGGTAGACGGCCAATCCTCGCAAGGAGCCACTTTAAAGCTCCATGAAATCAACTGAACGGTTGAAGTAGACCTGACCGTACAGATAAATTACATCCGTGGTGCATCAATATACGCTAGCATTGCAGCAAGATTGTCTTCTAATTGCCGTTATTGACATATGTGGGACTGAAATGCATAAATATCATCCAAACAGTAGAGATGAAAAAAAGTGAGAATGTTGGAAATCTGAAATAAAAACAATGCTGGAAATGCACAGCAAGTCGCGCAAGGTCTGAAAAGATAGAAAGGTTAATATTTCAGGTAGATCTCAAAGATGTTAACAGCATACTTATAACAGCAACAGTATATTTCCAGCATACTGACCTAACATTTCTACATTGTTATAACACCAATATATGTCGAAGTATTAACATTAAATACAATCCTTTGGCAGTGGATACCTAATTTGTTAATACATTGTGATGTTTCCAATAATATGTTCTATACATTGGTATCCAAGTCTGCTGTCAGGTTTATCAAATTCAATCAAGCTTGAAGTACTCTGTCGTTCTTGCTATATGTATAATTCCTTGAGACATTGAAAAACGGTCTTGTTCTGCAGATTGTATTCTATTTGGAGTTCTGATAAAGGGTCCCTCCTAAAACATAACTGGTCTTTGTCTAATACTAACTAACCTGCTATGTGTTACTACCATTTTCCGTTTTTATTTCAGATTTCTAGGAATCATGTTTTTCTTTGTATCTCTTATACCGGAGATTCCATCTGTTTATTGATAGGTAGTTCTACTACCTTGACCTAAATTCATCAAACCTATAACAATTGTTATCAATTGCTGCTTGGAGTGTGCACGTTATTCCCATTTTCCAATCTGATTTGAAAAGATGTTCCTGAAATTAATCAAATATCAGTGAATAGTGACAAACTTCCATATTTCGCCATGTATCATTTTTCCAGAGTCTACTTTTTAATTTTATCTGAGTTAAAAGTCAAACTGTGAAAATCATTTTATAGCAGATTAGAAAGCGAGAATACTGCATTCAATTGATTGTTTTTGTACAACTACTCTGCTATTAAGTATTGAGTAATCTCCAGTAAATGTTTATTTTCAATGCACCAATATGCAGGTTCGCCACATTTTGCAGCCAGAGTAGCGCTGTAAGGACACATTTCTTCATATAAATATCTGGAGTTGAATTCTGTTCTTATGTGAGCGAGAACTTTTGTGCTTCATAGAGCACAGTTGTTCACTAGTATATATGGGCATTCCATTATAGAACATATTTTCTATCCTGATTCAGTGCATATATGTACATATGCATCCACTAATCTGGCATGCCGTGCTTAATGCTGTAGAAATTAGATTCCATAAGAAAGATTCAGATTGGACCAGACTACCAACCCCTATCTTCTCCCCACCATGGTATCCAGATATTTCTTAAATAAATCTTAAACTTACTAACAACATCTTCTAGCTGTTGATCACCTCCAATGTAAAGAAATACTCCCTGAAGTTTACCTTAAACCTACCCATCAACCAACTTGTCCTGGTAGTCTGACATATCTATTATTTCAGGTTACTTTAACTTGTTAAGTTTCTTTATATAACTTTTTAAGGTCCATCTGAGATGATGATTTTTGGGGCTCAAGAGCTCTAGCTTATCAAGCCAGTCCTTGTAGCTCTTCCTCTGACCCTAATGGTTATTTCTGACCTTTGTACTGCCTCTAGAGCTGGGTGGTCCATTAATGTTGCAGCATTTGTATGAAGTATTCAAGGTGCAGTCTAACCAGGAAACTGAACAGCTTCAACAAAATCTTTGAGGACTTGACCTGAACTAATGTGACAATATAATGTAGTGTTCTATTAGTTTGGTTTAATGCTGCCTCACAAGGCAGCAGTGACAACCTGCACTTATATAGCACATTTTAATGACTCAAAACACTTTACAAAGAGAAAATGTACAGCAAGCAGGAACTTGGGAGAAGAGTTAGGGGATGTACTCGAAGGCATGGTTGAATAATTTAGATTTTGAGAAGGCTTTAGAAAATGTGGAAAGATGTGGTATGGTGGAGGGTTTCAGGAATGGACTTCCAGAGTGCGCGGGCCTGATGACTAAAGGCTTTGCCATTGATGATGAAGTAGTGGTAAGTGGAGGCCAGAAACAGGTGAGCAGAAGGTGCAAGCTGGAACATAGGGCTGGAGAAGGCATACTATATCCCACAAATGTTTCACAATGTCACCTCTGGTTGTGGAATGACTACTGGAGGGACTGTGGCACATAGTACATTTGGTTGATCCCTCCCATTTAAACATTCTAATAATCAATCTGAAAGCTGCAGTAATCAGGACAGACTCAGAATCCCTGGCCTATGGCCACTGGGATTGTCAACTGGAGATATATAACCCCGCATGCAACATGCAGGCAAGCACAATTGATAGCTACAAGAGGATGCATTCGCCACGATGACAAATCATTCCTTATAGCAAGCATGAGGGTGCATATTTGTAAGACATTTGCCAATTGAAGTGGTCTTCATTTGGAAATCAAGAGCTATCATGCAGACTGAAGCCCTTTTGCAGCAGTTCAGATAACTGGCACTTAAGACCACCCCAAAGACAGAATAGGACCACAGACTAATGACCATCTCCCAGTCCCTCACAGAGACACAGTGTCCTACCCTGCATAGACAGGAACCTTGCTGTCATCTTAACTCAGCATACCCCAGGGACTCATCAAATTATCTCAAGCCTCAAAACAATGTGTAGTTCCCAACATGTACACAATCATATTAGCAACCCTACAGGTGCCAACATATCCTCATGTGAGTATTGTGTGGCAAAATTGTAAATGACTTAACAAAATACTAGTCATTGCACTTAGGAAGTCAAGACTAAGTGTAGACTTCAAGTGAAGCAGGGTTAGAGGGACCTGACCCTAATTACAGATCACTACTTGCAACTATTTTATTTCTGACATTGAATATAAATATGATAGAACATTATGTTTTATTTTTTTTTCTCATTTATAGCAAAGATCTTTTAATTTGAATAATTTATATTGGTTGTTTTCTAAGAATACTGCATAGTTTGCAGTGTAATACAACATTTAAATGATTTGTTAATCCAACTAAATTTAGCACATTTTTTGACGTGCTCTGTTGTTTTGCTCCTCCAATTCTGGCCTCCACTATTGGCGGCCGTATGCTCTGGAATTCCCCCCCCCCCCCTAAACCTCACCGTCTCATTACCTCTTCTCTGCTTTCCTTACCCCAATTTTCTCATGATTTCTTACATCCACTTCTGGAGATAATTTACTCAATTTAGGGAGCCAGTTTCACTTTAGAAGTTTGCTTGAGTGGTCCTGCATTTGACTATGAGGAACATAATGTCGAATCCTATCTTGCCCGTTGTCCATAGGATCACTAGATAGTGATCAAAGCATCTTCATTGCCTAACTTTTGAGATAGTTAACTTAGCACATACCAGGGATTGAACCTTCCTGATTTGTATAACCACACCACATGGGTTCATTTAACCACTGAACCATTGGGGGAGGCAGAAGTGTGTTTTTAACTAAATTCTGTTCTGACATTCCAAAACATGAAAGTAAATCAATACCAAACCAAAAAAGACTATCTATAGCCAAACATTTTGACTGTCATATACCCCCAATGTCAACTTTTTCTGCATACACATCATCATTGATACTGTGATTAAAATAGCAGAAAATATTAGATATTTCTATCACTGACAATACAAATTATTTAAATAAAGTAAGGGCACTGTAATGTCCAACATATTGATAATGTAATGTTGCTTTAACAATATTATGGGATTATTATATTCTGTCCAGCTGTTGGTTCAATTATCTACATATTTTGCTTAAATACATAACCAGAAAGAGCTTGTTGGATAGTGAATGCAGAAACGTAGAGGGTAAAAGATCTAAACATTAAGACTCTATGTAGTTTATTCATTAATATATTATAGGGCCAGAAACAATCCACGGATTTAGACATTGCAGAAATTCATCCAGAAAGAAAGACAAAATATTGTAGAAACCTAACTTATCACATGTAATCATCAAGTGCATTAAGAAACTGTTGGCTAGTAATATGGTACATAAAAAAAAAACTGACTCAAACATTCTGACAGTAGCATAATCCACAGGATTTCATTGCTGTTATGTGTCTTACTGCTTTGACATTTTATCCTTTAGAATGTATACCAGGTGCAGATGGATTAGTTTAAAACTTAAGACCCTATTGAATCATGACAAGTACCAACAACAGAAAAAGCATGCCAAAATTAGGTGCTGGAGAGTGCATCAGCATGGCAAAAGTGCAAGGGTAATTGTTGAACATGGGTAGAGCATGAGGCACAGAATACTTTTTTTAAAAGTTAGCTGCATTCGGAATTAGACAGGAATCGATAGGAAATTGGCAGTGAAAGCAAAAATAAAGTGAAGATCTAGAAAGGTGACAAACAAAAGTAGAAACAAAACCAAATAAAAAGACAGCTTTAAAAGAGACACTGAAGAACCTGGATAAGACAAGAAAGAACAGAAATATTCTCCCTACCCCATACACCCAGGCTCCACTGTGTTTTGCTGTACTGCAACTTTATTCTGTCCTTGAATTATCCGCTGTTTTAGTTCTGTTTTCTGATTCTATGTGCTTACTGTTTGAATTTCATAGAATCATAGAAGTTTACAGCATGGAAAGAGCTTATTTTGTCCCATCGTGTCCGTGCCGGCCGACCAAGAGCTATCCAGCCTAATCCCACTTTCCACCTCTTGCTCCATAGCCCTGTAGGTTACGGCATGTTAAGTGCACATCCAAGTATCTTTTAAATGTGGTGAGGGTTTCTACTTCGACCACCCTTTCAGGCAGTGAGTTCCAGACCCCCACCACCCTCTGGTGAAGAAATTTCCCCTCATATCTCCTCTCATCCTCCCCCCAATTACATTAAATCTATGGCCCAACAGGTCCTTCCTATCCACTCTATCCAGGCCCCTCATCATTTTATACACCTCAATCAGGTCTCGCCTTGGCCTCCTCTGTTCCAAACAAAACAAACCCAGCATCTCCAGTCTTTCCTCATAGGCAAAATTCTCCAATCCAGGCAATCACATATTTCCTGTAATGTGGTGACCAGAACTGCACACAGTACTCCAGCTGCGGCCTAACTAGTGTTTCATATAGTTCAAGCATAACATTCTTGCTCTTGTATTCTATGCTTCGACTTATAAAAGCAAGTATTCCATATGCTGCCTTAACCACCTTATCTACCTGGCCTGCTACCTTCACAGATCTGTGGACATGCACTCCAAGGTCCCTTTGTTCCCCTACACTTTTCAGTGTCGCACCATTTAATGTGTATCCCTTGCCTTGTTAGACCTCCTCAAATGCATTACCTCACACAGTGTTTGCTAGTGCTGTTGGGGAGGGGTTAAACTAATATGACAGGGGGATGGGAACCTAGGCAGGGAAACAGAGGGAAGTAGAATGGGGGCAGAAGCAAAAGATAGAAAGAAGAAAAGTAAAAGTGGAGGGCAGAGAAACCCAAGACAAAAATCAAAAAGGGCCACATTACAGCAAAATTCAAAAGGGGCAAAGTGTGTTAAAAAGACAAGCCTGAAGGCTCTGTGCCTCAATGTGACGAGTATTCGTAATAAGGTGAACGAATTAACTGCGCAGGCATTGGCATCATGGAGACATGGCTCCAGGGTGACCAAGGCTGGGAATGCAACATCCAGGGGTATTCAACATTCAGGAAGGATAGACAGAAAGGAAATTAATGCAATAGTAAGGAAGGACATTACTTTGGATGATGCGGAATCTGTATGGGTGGTGCTGCGGAATACCAAAGGGGAGAAAACGCTAGTGGGAGTTGTGTACAGACCACCAAACAGTAGTAGTGAGGTTGGGGACAGCATCAAACAAGAAATTAATGATGCGTGCAATAAAGGTACAGCAGTTATCATGGGCGACTTTAATCTACATATAGATTGGGCTAACCAAACTGGTAGCAATATGGTGGAGGAGGATTTCCTGGAGTGTATTAGGGATGGTTTTCTAGACCAATATGTCGAGGAACCATCTAGAGGGCTGGCCATCCTAGACTGGGTGATGTGTAATCTGAAAGGACTAATTAGCAATCTTGTTGTGCGAGGCCCCTTGGGGAAGAGTGACCATAATTTGGTAGAATTCTTTATTAAGATGGAGAGTGACACAGTTAATTCAGAGACTAGGGTCCTGAAATTAAGGAAAGGTAACTTCAATGATATGAGATGTGAATTGGCTAGAATAGACTGGCGAATTATACTTAAAGGGTTGACGGTGGATAGGCAATGGCAAACATTTAAAGATCACATGGATGAACTTCAACAATTGTTCATCCCTGTCTGGAGTAAAAATAAAACTGAGAAGGTGGCTCAACCGTACATAACAAAGGAAATTATGGATTGTGTTAAATCCAAGGAAGAGGCCTATAAATTGGCCAGAAAAAGCAGCAAACCTGAGGACTGGGAGAAATTTTAGAATTCAGCAGAGGAGGACAAAGGGTTTAATTAGGAGGGGGGAAAATAGAGTATGAGAGGAAGCTTGCTGGGAACATAAAAACTGACTGCAAAAGCTTCGATAGATATGTGAAGAGAAAAAGATTAGTGAAGACAAACATAGGTCCCTCCTAGTCAGAATCAGGTGAATTTATAATGAGAACAAAGAAATGGCAGACCAATTGAACAAATACTTTGGTCTGTCTTCACGAAGGAAGACACAAGTAAACTTCTGGAAATACTAGGGGACCGAGGGTCTAGTGAGAAGGAGAAACTGAAGGAAATTCTTATTAGGCGGGAAATTGTGTTAGGGAAATAGATGGGATTGAAGGCCGATAAATCCTCAGGGCCTGATATTCTGCATCCCAAAGTACTTAAGGAAGTGGCCCTCGAAATAGTGGATGCATTGGTGATCATTTTCCAACAGTCGATCGACTCTGGATCAGTTCCTATGGACTGGAGGGTAGCGAATGTAACACCACTCTTTAAAAAAGGAGGGAGCGAGAAAACAGGTAATTATAGACCGGTTAACCTGAAAATGTTGGAATCAATTGTTAAAGATCAGCATGGATTTATGAAAGGGAAATCATGCTTGACAATTCTTCTAGAAATTTTTGAGGATGTAACTAGTAGAGTGGACAAGGGAGAATCAGTGGATGTGGTGTATTTGGACTTTCAAAAGGCTTTTGACAAGGTCCCACACATGAGATTGGTGTGCAAAATTAAAGCACATGGTATTGGGGGTAATGTACTGACGTGGATAGAGAACTGGTTGGCAGACAGGAAGCAGAGAGTTGGGATAAATGGGTCCTTTTCAGAATGGCAGGCAGTGACTAGTGGGGTGCCGCAGGGCTCAGTGCTGGGACCCCAGCTATTTACAATATACATTAATGATTTAGATGAAGGAATTGAGTGTAATATCTCCAAGTTTGCAGATGACACTAAGCTGGGTGGCGGTGTGAGCTGTGAGGAGGTCGCTAACAGGCTGCAGGGTGACTTGGACAGGTTAGGTGAGTGGGCAAATGCATGGCAGATGCAGTATAATGTGGATAAGTGTGAGGTTATCCACTTTGGGGGCAAAAACACGAAGGCAGAATATTATCTGAATGGCGGCAGATTAGGAAAAGGGGAGGTGCAACAGACCTGGATGTCATGGTACATCAGTCATTGATAGTTGGCATGCAGGTACAACAGACGGGGAAGAAGACAAATGGTATGTTGGCCTTCATAGCTAGGGGATTTGAGTATAGGAGCAGGGAGGTCTTACTGCAGTTGTACAGGGCCTTGATGAGGCCTCGCCTGGAATATTGTGTTCAATTTTGGTCTCTTAATCTGAGGAAGGACGTTCTTGCTATTGAGGGAGTGCAGCGAAGGTTTACCAGACTGATTCCCGGGATGGCGGGACTGACATATGAGGAGAGACTGGATCGTCTGGGCCTGAATACACTGGAGTTCAGAAGGATTAGAGGGGATCTCTTAGAAACATAAAATTCTGACGGGACTGGATAGGTTAGATGCAGGAAGAATGTTCCCGATGTTGGGGAAGTCCAGAATCAGGGGACACAGTCTAAGGATGAGCGGTAAGCCTTTCAGGACTGAAATGAGGAGAAACTTCTTCACTCAGAGTGTTGTTGACCTGTGAAATTCTCTACCGCAGAAAGTTGTTGATGCAAGTTCATTGGATATATTCAAGAGGGAGTTAGATATGGCCCTTACGGCTAAAGGGATCAAGGGGTATGGAGTGAAAGCAGGAAAAGGATACTGAGGTGAATGATCGGCAATGATCTTAAAGAATGGTGGTGCAGGCTCGAAGGGCCGAATGGCCTACTCCTGCACCTATTTTCTAAGTTTCTATCCGGATTAAATTCCATTTGCCACTATTTTGCCCACCGGACCAGTACATTAATATCTTCCTGCAGTTCACAGCTTTCTTCTTCATTATCAATCACACAGCCTATTTTAGTGTCATCTGTAAACCTCTTAATTATACCCCCAACATTCAAGTCCAAGTCATTGATATATACCATAAAAAGCAAGGCACTCACCACTGAGCCCTGTGGAACCCCATTGGATACAGCCTTCCAGTCACAAAAACACACATCACCCATTACCCTTTGCTTCTTGCCTCCAAGCCAATTTGGGATCCAATTTGCCACTTTGCCCTGGATCCCATGAGCCATTACTTTCGTGACCAGTCTGCCATGTGGGACCTTATCAAAAGCTTTGCTAAAATCCATATACACTACATCATATGCACTGCCCTCATCGACCCTCCTGGTTACCTGCTCGAAAAATTCAATCAAGTTAGTCAGACATGACCTTCCCTTGACAAATCCATGCTGACCTTGATTAATCCATGTCTTTCCAAATGAAGATTTATCCTATCCCTCAGGATTTTTTCCAATAATTTTCCCACCACCGAGGTTAGGCTGACGGGCCTGTAATTACTCGGTCTACCCCTTTCTCTCTTTTTAAACAAAGGTACAACATTAGCAGTCCTCCAGTCCTCTGGCACCGCACCTGTAGCCAGAGGATTGGAAAATGATAGTCACAGCCTCTGCTATTTCTAAGACAAAAGGCTATAAATCAATAGAAAAAGAACTAGAAACCAGACAAAAGTTAAAGCAGAAAAATAATAATTGGTGATGCGAGTAAAAACTAATTGTGAAGCAAATAGTAATTCCCAAAAGATGCAATAGAAGACTCATAAACAGATATAATATAACACGTGCATTCACATTGGCAAAAATGGTTGTAAATTAAAAAAATAAAAATAAACGAATAAGAGAGAGGAAGGAACTGGAGTTTAGTTTGTTTGTGCAACATAAATTAATTACTGACAGTAAGAAGTAAAGCCTGGATCATGAATCAACATATTATAACTGGTAATATGGAATTGAATCGATTAATAGAGGAACTAAGAAGAAAAATGTGACTAACTGAAAAGGTTAGGCATGAACAGCAATGGAATTATTGGCAATCTTGGAGTATTAAGAAGCAGAGAGGAATCAATAAATGATAGCTGAAAAGAAATGAAGAAAATATCAACATAAAAATAGAAAAGAATGAATAAGTACTGATGAAATCTGGATAAATCTGGATAAGTCAGAAAATGTTAAAGTAACTAACGAGTCAGTAAAAATAAGAATATGAGTCTGTGTGAAAATTGCAAATGTCGCAGGTCAAAAAACGTGCGATATCGGAATGTCCATCTGTTATACACTCCACTCCGATTTCCCTATCCATTCACTTCCTCCATCAGAATTTCCCCATCGGAGAACCAGGGAATTCTGTTGTTTGCCAACGTTGAAAGTTCTGGTGACTTTGTGACATTAACATACAAATGCTTAACGCGTCAATATGATATTCTTTTATCTTCTATTTTAACAGAGACATTACTGGGTAATGCCTCCATTGAGATAGCAGACACAGGAACGTCATAGGAATATGTAAGATATTCATCTGCCAATATGGCAAACAGTAATTTCTAACTGTAAAATGGGAATTTTAACCTAAAACAACGGGTGGGTTAGGAGCGGGAGAGGTGGGGGAGGGGTTGCTGGGCGTAGAGGGATAGTTAAATTGCTAAAAATCGGATTCCCGACGTGAACTCACCTCCAGCTGCCCACTTCCGGAGACGGGACGGGGCGGGCAGCCAACCTGCTGCCAGGAGGTGGGACATTAATGTAAATATTATAATGAGGCGGGAAGCCTCTTTTTTAACCTCCATTATGTTTTTAACTCTATCTGGATGGGTTTTACACACTTCATAACACCCAGGGACTGCTGGATCTAGGAGGTGAGTGCCTTTACACCTATCACCTGCATCCAGGATCTCTGCCTAGCCCACCCCCTGCGATCGGACACCCCCTCACGAGGCCTACGATCGCTGTCCCTGAGTCCTGTGTACAGCAATGCAGCGTGTGTGCTCAGTTAAGCGACGTGCCCAGAGAGGCACCACTAAGTTTGTGGTCCTGGCCCTCCAGACCATGGTCGAGAATCCATGTCGATGATGCGGGCCCGTTTCTCGGTAAAATGTTCCTGGTGGTGGTGGATGCTTTTTCAAAATGGATTGAATGTGAAATAATGTCGGGAAGCACCGCCACCACCACCATTGAAAGCCTGAGGGCCATGTTTGCCACCCACGGCCTGCCTGACATACTGGTCAGTGACATCGGGCCATGTTTCACCAGTGCCGAATTTAAAGAATTCATAACCCGCAGTGGGATCAAACATGTCACCTCGGCCCCGTTTAAACTAGCCTCCAATGGGCAGGCAGAGCGGGCAGTATGAATAATCAAACAGAGCCTTAAATGAGTCACAGAAGGCTCACTCCAAACCCACCTGTCCCGAGTACTGCTCAGCTACCGCACGAGACCCCACTCGCTCACAGGGGTGCCCCCGGCTAAGCTACTCATGAAAAGGACACTTAAAACCAGACTTTCGCTGGTTCACCCCAACCTGCATGATCAGGTAGAGAGCAGGCGGCAGCAACAAAATGTAAACCATGGTCGCACCACTGTGTCACGGGAAATTGATCTGAATGACCCTGTGTATGTGCTAAACTATGGACATGGTCCCAAGTGGATCGCGGGCACGGTGATAGCTAAAGAAGGGAGTAGGGTGTTTGTAGTCAAACTGGACAATGGACAAATTTGTAGAAGGCACCTGGACCAAACGAGGCTGCCCTGAACAACCCACAGCAGAAACCACCTTTTTCGAGCCCACAACACACACCCAAAGGATCAACGACAACACCCCGGACCAGGAAATCGAATCCATCACGCCCAACAGCCCAGCAAGGCCAGGCTCACCCAGCAGCCCTGCAGGGCCAACAACATGCCAGCCCAGCGAGGGCACAGGCATCACACCAGAACAGACATTTGTACCGAGGCGGTCCACCAGGGAAAGAATGGCTCCCTACCACCTCATCTTGTAAATAGTTTACACTTTGACTTTGGGGGGGAGTGATGTTGTGTATCTGTAAAGCATGCACTCCCATGTTCCGCCACCAGGGAGCGCATCCCCTGAAGTCTCAAGGGATCCCAGCATCCCTTGGGAGCACTGTATATAAGCCGGCCCCTAAGGCCTGTTCCTCACTCTGGAGTGTCTTAATAAAGACTGAGATCACTGTTACTTTAACCTCCCTGTGTGCAGTCTCACCTGTGTTAGGAACACAATATTTGTCATGTTGAAATCGACCTCGCTGTCAATCATGAGGATGAACCCACCGTTCCTGACAGTCTGGTCAGACAGTGCAGCAATGGTCCAACTCACACATGCCAGGGTTTGAACTTAGACGATCAACCAGGGAGCGAAGGGCTCCGGATCGCCTCAACTTGTAAATAACTTGTACCGAAGACTTTTCGGGGGTATGATGTAACAATGTAATACTTGCCACCAGAGGGCGTGACTGTTGGAGTCCGAACGGTCACCTGCACACACGTGCAGGGGGCCAGTATAAAAGGTTGGCTGCCATGTTGTTTCGGCACTCTGGAGTTGTAATAAAGAAGGCTGAGGTCACAGTACTCAGTCTCGTGGAGTTCTTCTATACACAACAGGCAGTAAGAGGGAGCATCAGGCAAGGGGTTAGCTATTTGACACTACAATGGCACCTAGCTTTGAGATGGAACTTGAAAAACTCAATTTGAGGTAAGTATAATAAATAGATCAGCTTAAGTGTGACAGACAGGCACGGCAGACTAGCATGATGGGGAAACCATGACAGGAAACCATTACAGGAAGGATTATTATGGAAAGTATGCCTATTTATTCTATTTCAGTCTTTTCATTTTTGCTGATGGTTGCCATGTTGGGCACTGACTTTCAGAACAGTCCATATAATTGTTACCAGATGACATCTGTATTGCATAGGATTAATGACTATGATTTGGATTGATTCCTGCAAAACACATATGGGCTAGAAATCCGGTAGTGCCCCATTTGAGGCATTAATTTTTGAAATGTTGAAAAATTAGTGCCAGGGGCTAATGATTCTGAGCTTCCATTAAATTGGCTGTTAACTGTTAAGTTCAGAATAACTCCACGAGACTGTGTTGTAAGCTCAAACCATTGTGACCTTGGTCTCTTTAATATAACTCCAAAGTGAGGCAGCAGCGTGGTGGACTGCCTTTTATACCTGCTTGCTCCAGGGTACAGAGGTGACCATAGGTCTCCCACAGGTGTGCCCCCTAGTGGCAAGTCTTACACACAGGTGAGGTTCACATACATAACATCATTTCCCCCCCCCCCAAAGTCTTGAGTACAAGTTATTTACAGGTTGAGGCAATCTGGCGGTCTACGTTCCCTGGTCAATCGCCTGAGTTGAAATCCTGGCATGGGTGAGTTGGTCAGATCATTGCTGCACGGCAGCTCAGCTGGTCTGATCAGACTGTTGGGCAAGGTGGGTTCATCCTCATGGTTGACAGCGAGGTCAATTGCTGGTTGGGTGTGTGTTGGTGGATCATAGATGGTAGGGTCTCCTTCAAACTGTTCTTGGTTGTCCGTGAATCGCAGTTTGGTCTGATCCAGGTGCTTTCTGCACGTTTGCCCATTCAACAATTTCACAACAAACACTCTATTTCCCTCCTTGGCTAAGACAGTGCCAGCAATCCACTTGGGACCATGACCGTAATTTAGAACAAACTCCGGATCATTGACTTCAATGTCACACGAGGCCGCCGTGCGATCATGGTACACGTTATGCCTGTGCCGCCAGTTTCTACGTGGTCATTGAGATCCGGGTGGACTAAGGTGAGACTGTTTTTGAGTGCTCTCTTCATTAACAATTCTGCAGGGGCAACCCCGGTGAGCGAGTGAGGGTGTGCGTCCGGTAGCTGAGCAGGACCCTGGATAACCGGGTCTGCAAGAAGCCGTCCGTTACGTGTCTTTAGCTTTGCTTGATAGTTTGGACTGCCCGTTCCGCTTGGCCGTTGGATGCGGGCTTAAATGGGGCAGACCTGACAAGCTTAATGCCATTGCGGGTCATGAATTCGTTGAATTCCGAGCTGGTGAAACATGGTCCATTGTCACTGAAAAGGACGTCTGGCAAACCATGGATGGCGAACATGGCCCTAAGGTTTTCAATGGTGGCAGTGCATGTACATGATGATATTATTATACATTCAATCCATTTTGAGTAAGCGTCCACTGCTACTAGAAACATCTTCCCTAGAAATCTATGTGGACCTTGGACCATTGTTTGGAGGGCCATGACCACAGGCTCAGCGGGGGGTCTCCCTGGGTGCGTTGCTCAGCTGTGAGCAAGTGTCGCATTGGTGTACGCATGTCTCTAATTCGGAGTCAATGCCAGGCCACCAGACATGCGACCTGGCGATAGTTTTCATCATGACTATGCCTGGGTGGGTACTGTGTAGGTCGCGTATAAACGTTTCCCTGCCCTTTTTGGACAAAATCATGCGATTGCCCCAAACGAGACAATTTGATTGGACTGACAGTTCATCCTTGCGTCGGTGAAAAGGCTTAATTTCATCTTGCATTTCCCTGAGAACCCCCGACCAGCTCCCATTGAGGATGCAGCTTTTTACTAGTGATAACAGGGGGTCTTGGCTGGTCCAGGTCCTGATCTGGCGACCCGTGACTGGTGACCCCTCGCTCTCAAAAGCATCCATTACCAGAAGCAAGTCAGCGGGTTGTGCCATTTCTACCCCGGTGGTGGGCAATGGCAACCAACTGAGGGCGTCAACCAACTGTGCCTAGTCTGTGGCGGATTACATGCATACGCAGACAATGTTAGTGCCCATCTTTGGTTGCAGTACGAAGCATTGGTGTTGATACCTTTGCTTTCTAGAGCAGTGAAGTAAGCGGTTTGTGGTCAGTTTCGAGCTCAACCGGAGACCAAATAGATATTGGTGCATTTTCTTAACCCCGTATTTACAAGCCAACGCTTCTTTCTCAACCATACTGTAGGCTCTTTCAGCCTTGGATAAACTTCTGGACGCATATGCAACCAATTGCAATTTGCCTGACAAATTTGCTTACTGTAACACACAACCGACCCCATACAACGGCGCATCACATGCTCGTACTAAGCGTTTACATGGATCATACAATACAAGCAACTTGTTAGAGCATAGCAGCTTTCTGACCTTATTAAAGGCTGTCTCTTGAGATTTACCCCAAACCCAGTAGTCACCCTTGTGTTGCAATAGATGCAAGGGTTCCAGCAAAGTGCTCAATCCCGGTAGAAAGTTACCAAAGTAGTTGAGGAGTCCCAGGAACGAACGCAGTTCTGTCACATTCTGTGGTCTTGGTGCATTCCTGATGGCCTCCGTTTTGAAGTCTGTGGGTCTGATGCCGTCCGCTGCAATCTTTCTCCCCAGAAATTCGACCTCTGGCGCCAGGAAAACACACTTGGAGCGTTTCAGCCTGAGTCCCACTCTGTCCAGTCGCTTTAGAATCTCTTCCAGATTGTGCAAGTGTTCGGTGGTGTTGCGACTAGTTATCAAGATGTCGTCTTGGAACACCACTGTGCATGGAACTGATTTCAGCCGACTCTCCATGTTCCTCTGGAAGATGGCCACCGCCGAGCAAATCCCTTTGATGGTTCAGCCAGCTCCTGTGTCATGTAAATGGAGGTTAGGTCTAGCTTGGTGAACAACTTTCCCCCTGCCAACATTGCGAATAAGTCCTCCGCTTTGGGTAGCAGGTACTGGTCCAGTAATTAGACTCAGTTGATCGTCACCTTGTAGTCCCCGCAGATTCTGACCGTCCCAATCGCTCTTTAGTACCGGCATGATTGGACTGGCCCACTCGTTGAACTCAACTGGTAATATAATTCCCTCTCGTTGAAATCTGTCCAGCTCGATTTCAACTTTTGCATCATATATGGGACTGCTTGGGCCTTGTGATGAATGGGCCATGTCTCAGGAACAAGATGGATCTGCACTTTGGCACCTGTGAAGTTGCCGATGCCTGGCTCAAATAACGACGGGAATTTTTTTTAACACCTGGGCGCACGAGGCGTCATCCACTGAGGACAGTGCTTTGATATCGTCCCAGTTCCACCGGATGTTGCCTAGCCAGCTCCTGCCGAACAGCGTGGGCCATCGCCTGGTACAATCCATAGTGTTAAATCATGCACCATTCCGTCATACGATACTTTCACTGCCGCACTGCAGATAACAGGTATGAGTTCTTTGGTGTAAGTGCGCAGCATAGTGTGACTCGGGCTCAGTTTTAGCCTTTGTGCTTTGTTACTCCACAGTTTCTCAACGACTCATTGGGCAGCAGGTGGTGGGTGCCGTGGCCGTCGGCGACATCGACCCCCTTGGGGGCAACAACGGTATCTTCATCTCCTCTGCTTCTCTCACCCCACTTCCCCCTTATACTAGAAGCATTTCTCACTTTCCAGCTCCTGATACTGTCTGCATTCCTTGCTCCATTCCTGCCACCCTGTCCTCACAATGCGAGCCTTGTGCTTTTATATTTTCAGATAATCAGCAACTAGATGACCAGCCTGTCCCTGAGCATCCCAGTAAGAGCGAGGCGGGAGAAGAGGAGGACAAGCAAAGCAACGCACCACTGCATCTCTCACCCATCGGCACCAGCTCAGATACTGGCACCACGTGATCTTTAGAGACAAGTTTAGTAGAAGTGTCTGCACTGGGTGATGCACCGGGAAAGGAATGGGCTGCAGCAAGGCCAAGGGGAAAGGGTAGCTCCGGAGCCAGCTCTCCAGAGAACAAGTTTGGGTATGAGTTTTGCTGCACAGGACTCAGATGAGGACCTTGATGGGGAGGCGTTCACAAGAAGAGTGATGGCCATGCACTCTGAGATGATAGGCGCAATGGCAAGGGTGCCCGAGAGTCTCTTGGCAATGGTAAGGAGCGTGGAGGAGTCCGCCTCCAACATTGCACAGAATTCTGCACACACCATGGAACCCATCACTTCCACTCTACAGAGGATGGTGGACTCACAGAGAGACAGTGGGGACCCAGTCCTTATAACGTGTGTCATGGAAAATGTGGCAGCTTCCATTTCAGCACAGGCGGAAGCCACGCAATGTCTTAGTGCTGTAATGCAGACGATGGTTGCTGGCATTGAATCTCAGACTGCTCTCGTACAGTCTCAGCTGGATGTACACAAGGTCTGACTGCTGTCATCATTGATGGGTCCACTACAGTCCACTGGGGATCTCACGGTGTCACAGCAGGCCACCAGTCTGTGCTCAGCAGATTGGCAGGGATGCTGAGGTGCTGTCTGGGGGAGTGGCAGTGGGTCAGTGGAGCATGAACCTGCTGTCCTCTCTCAGGATGACAGCATTCCTGATCCCACCACTACCACTCCGCCATTGCACTTGTTGCTGCCTGTCATCCAGCCAGCCTATACTGCTGCCATTCATCCTGAGGTGGTGCAGTGTACAGCCGGGCCTTCCGGGCCCAGAGCTGGTCGAGGGTGTCCTGCATTGTCTCTGGCACCAACACTCAGCCCTGCTGCAGCCACCGGGGAGCAGTAGATTAGGAAAAGGCACTGTAAAGAGGGTTTGCACAAGGGTGATTAGTTGATATTGTATATATGTGGTTACTAAATTTGGATACATTTATTCATGCACTGTGGCTGATTTGATGGTGTGTCTCATTTCAATTTTGGGGTGTGATATGGAATGAGAAATGATGGAATGATGGGGACGTGCTGAGCAATCAGAAATTGGCCTCAAATTCATTGGAACCGATGTCTGATGAGACAGCCATGGACCACCCTTTCACAAGGCCGGTTGAGTGGTTGGCTCCTCCCTCGCTGCTGTTTGTGCTCCTGTTGCTCCTCCTCCTCGTCCTCTTCTCGCCTCCCTCCTCCTCCTTCTGAGGTGATGCGGCTATGCCTAGTGGTAATGGCTGCGCCCTCATGATGGCCAAGTTGTGCAGCATGCAGCAGACGACGATGAAAAGTGACACCTGCTCAGCCGAGTACTGGAGGGCTCCTCCCGCGTGGTCAAGGCAGCGGAACCATTGCTTGAGCACTCCAATGGTCTGCTCAATGATGTTCCTGGTGGCAGCATGGCTGTCATTATATTGGGGTTGAGGAGGGGAGTAATGAGAAAGAAAGACTTGCATTTATATAGCGCCTTGCACGACCACCGGATGTCTCAAAACGCTCTACAGCCAATGAAGTACTTTTGAAGTGTAGTCACTGTTGTAATGTAGGAAACGCGGCAGCCAATTTGCACACAGCAAGGTCCCACAAACAGCAACATGATAATGACCAGATAATCTGTTTTAATGATGTTGATTGAGGGATAAATATTGGCCAGGACATCAGGAAGAACTCTTCTTCAAAATAGTGCCATAGGATCTTTTCCATCCACCTAGGAGAGCAGATGGGGCCTCGGTTTAACGTCTCATCCAAAAGATGAGAGACCAGGTGGAGAACAGAGAGTGAATAGCCCTTGTCTCCCAGCAGCCAGCGCAAGCTTGATATGGTGCCTGGAACAGTGCTGGCACACCGGTCTGGTGCAGGATGAAGGCACTGTGGCTGCTGCCAGGATAGCAGGTATTGACAGTCAGGATGCGCTGTGTATGGTAGCAGACCAACTGCACATTAAGTGAGTGATATCCTGTGCGGTTATGGAATACCTCAGGATTATTATGCGGTGCCTGCAAAGCAATGTGGATGCAGTCAATGGCGCCCTCCACCATGGGGAAGTCCGCCATCCTGGCAATGCCATGTGCACACTCTTCCTGCTTCGCTCTGATGATGGGGAAGGAAATGTAGTCCCTTCTCCTTCAGCAAAGAGCATCTGTGATCTTGCGGATGCAGCAATGCACGGCGAACTGCGATATGTTAGATATGTCTCCATTACTGCTCCCCGTAGGTGCTAACGAGAGGTGACAATCAGGCCAATTTCTCCCCCTATTATACACAGATCCAATCTTTTTTTCCTTACAAATTCTGATTACGTTCATCGAGAAACTACATTAAACTGAAAATGAAACAGGGAAAATTTGAACTATTTGAAATCTTGTATATGAACTGATTTTGTAGATCAAGGAATTACACATCTGTATTTTACGATACTAATTTTACTTGTAACTTTTTGTAATTTTTGAAAATGACTTTCTATGGCTATCATAACATAAACATTTCCATCAGTATCGTTGTAGTAATTTATCCATGTAAACATCACCAGAGAGAAATTCTTTCATTGCGTTTCTCTGGTCAGTTACAGATATTTTGGAGCAGAGGACTCTCTCCGAGTTTTTGGTTCACGTTTGGCTGCAGGAGCCCTGTTGGAGTCATAAAAGACAAGCTCATTATTATAACTGACAACACATTAGATGCAAAATAGAAAGTACTTTTTTAACTGGCAAAATTATCAATCACTTTGACAAGCACTGTACCTAAAATGTCTTAATATTCTTAATTTTCGCAATCTACTATGGTGCAACAGATCTTTTCAGAATGTACTTGCAAACAATTTAGAAAACAATCACACAACTATACCAATTACAATTCTAACTTCTTTTGTACATATTTTGGAGTAAAACAGACTATAGATACGAAAAAAGAGAAAATGGATGTTCTACTGATTGATCTGAGAGTTAATTAGTGAATATTTGACTTTCCACACAAAAAGGCTTTGTGGCATTTTTATTGACCCAATTGAACTAGAGATCATTTATTTTTATTCATTTTCTTTCTCAAATATAAAACCTATGAGAGGAAAGTTTAGTTTAAAAAGGGCCAGGTAAGATGAAAAAAAAACACTTAATTATAATTCTAGATATCTACTATCTCGGTACATGAGTTAATCTTAGATCACACTCCAGCCAAGATGAAGCTGAGCACATAGACCTTAGACATGATATAGTTCAGTCAGTGCTATATAAAACATTTCATCCAAAGCAAAATGGTGAGCGTAGAAAGAGGTATGTCTGCAGATGCATCTTCAAACCAAATCTGCTAAATTCATGAATAATCACCACCAGTTTCTCATTAGGTCATCATTATCAGAGGCGGTCCCTCGAAATCGAGGAAGACTTGCTTCCACTCTAAAAGTGAGTTTTCGGGTGACTGTACAGTCCAATACGGGAATTACGGTCTCTGTCACAGATGGGACAGTGGTTGAAGGAAAGGGTGGGTGGGGTGTCTGGTTTGCCGCATGCTCCTTCCACTGCCTGCGCTTGCTTTCTGCATGCTCTCGACGATGAGACTCAAGGTGCTCAGCGCCCTCCCGGATGCTCTTCCTCCACTTAGGGCGGTCTTTGGCCAGGGACTCCCACGTGTCAGTGGGGATGTTGCATTTTATCAAGGAGGCTTTAAGGGTATCCTTGAAACGTTTCCTCTGCCCACCTGGGGCTCGCTTGCCATGTAGGAATTTTGAGTAGAGCGCTTGCTTTGGGAGTCTTGTGTCGGGCATGCAGACAATGTAGCCCGTGTAACGGAGCTGGTCGAGTGTGGTCAGTGCTTCGATGCTGGGGATGTTGGCCTGATCGAAAACACTAACGTTGATGCATCTATCCTCCCAGGGGATTTGCAGGATCTTGCGGAGACATCGTTGGTGGTATTTCTCCAGCGATTTGAGGTGTCTACTGTATATGGTCCACGTCTCTGAGCCATACAGGAGGGCGGGTATCACTACAGCCCTGTAGATCATAAGCTTGGTGCCATATTTGAGGGCCTGATCTTCGAACACTCTCTTCCTCAGGCGACCGAAGGCTGTGCTGGTGCACTGGATACGGTGTTGAACCTCGTCGTTGATGTCTTCCCTTGCTGATAATAGGCTCCCGAGGTATGGAAAGTGGTTCACGTTGTCCAAGGCCGCGCCGTGGATCTCATTAGGTATCACTAAGTCCTGGGTCCATTCCCCTGCTTTACAGATGAATTATTTTCCAGCTTTTGAAAACAATTCTTTTGTCCACCAACAAGTAAGTTAGCATGGTGTTATCTTTTTTTATCCCACATTCATGGATTAATGACTCAGGCTATCTACTGAGGAGACTGTCATGTATGTAACCACAATGTAACACCACTGTATTACTGTATACACTCAACCTAGATGCATACCTTGACCACAAGGGTTAAACTTGTGGGAGACACTCCTTACCTGATCACTCAGGTATAAAAAGGGAGGTCACACGCAAGGTCACTGCTTTTGGAGTCCTGTGAATAAAGAGTTCAGGTCACAGAGTGACCTTATCCCCAGAATGTGCCTTGTGTGGTTTCATACTGTAAAGTAAGGACTTTACATTGGTGACGAGAAACGGGAATTCACGACCCACGAGAATGGCCACCGGTAGCACAGAGGAACGGTACTGTGTTGGGGAAGACTGGGACGATTTTGTCGAGAGGCTTCAGCAAAGCTTCGTTATGAAAGAATGGCTGGGGGATGCAGCGGCCGACAAGCGAAGGGCTCATCTCATGACCAGTTGCGGACCAAAGACTTAAGCACTCATGAAGGACTTACTAGCACCTGAAAAGCCGGCAGACAAAATCTTTGAAGAACTTAGCAAATTGATCGGGGAGCACCTCAAACCGGCGAGTAGCATACATATGGCCCAACACAGATTCTACACCCACCGACGTCATGAAGGACAGAGCAAACCGGACTTCATAGCGGACCTCCGGCGTTTGGCCAGCCTCTGTAAGTTCACAGACGCCTGCAGGGGGAAGATGCTAAGGGACTTGTTTATCGAGGGTATCGATCATGCGGGAATTTTCCGCAAATTAATTGAGACCAAGGATTTGAACTTGGAAGCGGCGGCATTGATGGCTCAAACTTTCATGGCGGGGGAGGAAGAGACAAAAATAATATACACGCACAATTCTGCCTCTAACGCGGCGATGGATCAGGGAGTTAACATCATCGATGCGACTCAGAGCCCCGCAGGCAGGCAGGGGCAGTCCGAAGCAATAGACCCCAGAGCAGGACTTCAACAGAGACAATGGCAGGCTGAACGGACATTCACGCCATCACAGTGGACAATACGGCCCGGGATGGGGCCATTGACACCCACTAATACAGTACTTAAGAGCAGTAAAAGGGACAGTCAGCGCAGAATGCCTGGTCATAGCCCTTTTGTTCCCAAAAATGGAAACTTTAACTCATGCTGGAGGTGTGGGGGAAAACACTCAGCTAGATCTTGCAGATTTCAACAGTTTGTCTGCAGGAACTGCAATCTCAGTGGCCACTTAGCTCGAATGTGCAGAAGCCTGCAACCAGACTAATATATGAGGCAGATGGACCAGAAGAGGGTTCTTTGAGGCAGGATGACCTTTGGGGCAAATCAATGGACGCCAAGGTGCAGCGGGTCCATGTGGCAAATATTCACAGTTCATACACCAAAACGCCACCAATGATGATGAGGGTTTTATTAAACGGTATCCCTGTACGCATGGAGCTTGACACTGGGGTCAGCCAGTCACTCTTGGGCATTCAGCAATTTGAGAAGTTATGGCCACTTAAAGCCAGTAGACTCAAATTAACACGTGTTGACACACAATTATGGACTTACACAAAAGAAATCATTCTGGTGCTAGGCAGTGCAATGTTGGCTGTCACACACAATGGGTTAGTGAATCGGCTACCGCTTTGGATTGTCCCGGGCAATGGTCCCGCACTGTTGAGGAGGAGCTGGTTAGCCGAGAGGAACAGGAAATGGGGGGATGTTCACGCAATGTCACCTGTGGAGCGAAGTTCGTGCTCACAAGTCCGACAACAATTCGATTCACTGTTCCAACCTGGCGTCGGGACTTTCAAAGGCACTAAAGTAGTGATACACACCACCCCGGACGCCAGGCCAGTGCACCACAAAGCCAGAGCGGTGCCGTATGTGATGCGGGAAAAGATTGAGAGCGAACTGGACCGGCTGTTGAGAGAGGGCATTATCTCGCCTGTCGAATTCAGCGACTGGGCGAGCCCCATCGTTCCCGTACTAAAACCAGATGGCTCTGTCAGGATCTGTGGTGACTACAAGGGCACCATCAATCGGGTGACCCTACAAGATCAATATCTGCTTCAGAGAGCAGAGGACCTTTTCGCCACACTGGCAAGCGGCAAGCTGTTCACCAAGTTGGACCTCACTTCAGCCTACATGACCCAGGAACTGGCCGACGAATCTAAACTACTGACCACCATCACCACGCACAAGGGACTGTTCGTTTATAACAGGTGTCCGTTTGGCATTCGATCAGCGGCCGCGATTTTTCAACGAAACATGGAAAGCCTAATTAAATCCATTACTGGAACAATTGTATTCCAGGACGACATCCTCATCACGGGTCGGGACACCGAGGAACACCTCCACAACCTGGAAGAGGTGCTACGCCAACTGGACCGGGTAGGTCTGTGACTCAAAAATGTTTGTTCTTAGCTCCTGAGGTTGAGTTTCTGGGCAGGAGGATTGCTGCAGATGGGATTCGGCCCACTGAATCCAAAACAGAGGCGATTCAACGAACACCCAGGCCCTGCAACACATCGGAGTTGCGTTCATTCCTGGGACTGTTGAACTATTTCGGGAACTTTCTGCCGAACTTGAGCACGTTGTTGGAGCCGCTACACGTGCTCCTGCGAAAGGGTTGCGATTGGTTTTGGGGGGACTGTCAGGAACGGGCTTTTGATCGGGCGCGAAACCTACTTTGTTCAAACAAGTTGTTGACCCTGTACGACCCCTGAAAAAAATTGGTTCTGACATGTGATGCATCGTCCTATGGGGTTGGGTGCGTGTTACAGCAGGACAATGCTGAGGGTCAACTACAACCTGTGGCTTATGCTTCCAGGTTGCTCCCTCAAGCAGAACGGGGATATGGAATGGTCGAGAAGGAAGCGCTTGCATGTGTCTACGGTGTAAAAAAAATGCATCAGTACCTATTTGGTAGGAAGTTTGAATTGGAGATGGACCACAAGCCATTAACATCCCTGTTGTCAGACAGCAAGGCTATCAATGCCAACGCATCAGCTCGCATACAGTGATGGGCTCTCACGCTGGCTGCTTATGACTACTCCATCCGGCACCGGCCCGGCACTGAAAATTGTGCCAACGCGCTCAGCAGGCTTCCACTGGCCACCACTGAGGGGGCAGCGGAGCAAAGCACCGAGATGGTCATGGCTGTCGATGCCTTTGACAGCGCAGGCTCCCCCATCACAGCCCGCCAGATCAAAATCTGGACAAACAAAGATCCCCTCCTATCCCTGATTAAGAAATGTGTCCTGACTGGGGATTGGGCGCCCGTACACGGAGCATGCCCTGAGGAGGTCAGACCGTTCCACAGACAGATGGATGAACTCTCCATCCAAGCCGACTGCCTACTATGGGGTAGCCGGGTAGTTATGCCCCAGAAGGGCAGGGAGGCATTCATCAGGGAACTCCACAGCGAGCACCCAGGCATTGTGCTGATGAAGGCCATTGCCCGGTCACACGTTTGGTGGCCTGGAATTGATTCATACCTGGAACACTGTGTTCACAGGTGCACGACATGTGCCCAGCTGGGTAATGCCCCCAGGGAGGCCCCACTCAGCCCCTGGCCCTGGCTCACCAGGCCGTGGTCACGCATTCATGTTGACTACGCGGGCCCGTTCATGGGTAAGATGTTCCTTATTGTGGTAGATGCGTACTCAAAATGGATCGAGTGCATCATTCTGAATTCATGCACGTTATCCACCAACGTGGAAAGCCTACGTGCGATCTTTGCAACCCATGGCTTGCCGACATCCTGGTTAGTGATAATGGCCCATGTTTCACAAGTTACGAATTCCGAGAGTTTATGTCGGGCAATGGCATCAACCATGTCAGGACTGCACCGTTCAAGCCAGCCTCCAATGGCCAGGCGGAACATGCGGTCCAAATTATTAAGCAAGGTATGCTCAGGATTCAAAGGCCCTCCCTACAATGCCGCCTATCGCGCCTCCTGCTGGCCTATAGATCCCGACCGCACGCGCTCACGGGGGTCCCGCCCGCAGAGCTACTAATGAAACGGACACTCAAAACTCGGTTGTCCCTCATTCACCCAGTCCTGACTGACATAGTTGAGGGCAAGCGCAAGTCACAAAACGAGTACCATGATCGTAATGCGAGGGGGAGGTGTATAGAGATAAATGATCCTGTATTCGTCCTTAATCACGCCATGGGGCCCAAATTGCTTGAGGGCACTGTAATTGAAAAAGAGGGGAATAGGGTCCTCGTGGTAAAACTCAACAATGGTCAGATATGCCATAAGCATCTGGACCAAGTAAAAAAAAAGGTTCAGCACCGACACGGAGGTACCTGAAGAAGACCATGAGATAGAGCTCACCACACCGCCATTGAACGAACAACAAGAGCAATCAGAAGAATGCACAGTCCCTGCGATCAGCCTGGACAGGCCGGAATCACCACAGGTGACAGACACTCAAGTCAGTGTCCAACAACCAGAGCCCCAACTGCGGCGCTCCACGAGGGAGTGTAGATCACCTGAAAGACTAAACCTATGATTCCAATAAGACTTTGTGGGGGGAGGTGATGTCATGTATGTAACCACAATGTAACACCACTGTATTACTGCATACATTCAACCTAAATGCACACCTTGACCACAAGGGGTAAACTTGTGGGAGACACTCCTTACCTGATCACTCAGGTATAAAAAGGGAGGTCCCACGCAAGGTCACTGCTTTTGGAGTCCTGTGAATAAAGAGTTCAGGTCACAGAGTGACCTTATCCCCAGAATGTGCCTCGTGTGGTTTCATACTGTAGAGTAAGGACTTTACAGAGACAATAAGCTTTGACATTTAAAATAGCCAAACCTCAATGCATGGATGACAGATAAATAGATGCCAAGGCTCTAAGCTCTGAAATTCCCTCCAAAACCTCTCTGCCTCTCTACCTATTTTTCCTCTTTCAGATGCTCCTTAAAACCTACCTCTTTGCCCTAATATCTCCTTATGTGGCTTGGCGTCACATTTTATTTGATAACACTCCTGTGAAGATGTTTTACTACATTAAATGTGCTATATATATATACACATATAGTTGTTGTTGTCGTCGTCGATCAGGAAGCTAATAATTGAGTCGGACTGCAGTTGCTGCTCTCTGATTGCTATGTGCACCTGCTCTATATGTGCACCATTATTGGAGGTCAGCTCATTTAAATACATTTCTGGTACAGGGTACTCCCACTGCATAGAGCATGTTGGGAGCATGCAGGGGTCAGTCCAGATAATCTGGCACCAGCAGCCTGACTGCAAATATTTTCAAAAAGTGACAGAAGCAAGGGCAGAGGCAAAATAGCACCATTCCAAGATGCTGCTTTGGAGCTTCTTGTGCAAGAGCTGAGGGGCACCCTGCAGTCAAGAGCACTATCATAGCAACCTGGATGGAGGTGCCAGACAGAGTTAATGTGGCCTGAACCTGGGAGCAGGTGAAAGAGAAATGTACCGGGCTACTCAAGATTGCCACGATAAGTGTACAACAACTATGTATAATGTAAAAATGATGTCCTACAATCATCTTAATAGCACTTCAATGCGTCAAAGATTATATTATCAATCTTTATGTTGTATTTGGTGAATATTTTCACATACAAGAGATAAAACATGGCATATGTCCAAAGAAGATATTTCCATAAATATAAGCAGATCACAAGAAATGCTAATTTATTTAACTGACAATTATAAAGATTTAAACTGAAGACTATGTACTTTTAAAAAAAGTCACTAAGAGCATTTAAAAGTCTTTTCCAAAAGGTTTAAACTCTTTTTGATCAAGTCTCTCTCTAACTGTCTAATTTGGTTAGAATCAGATTTTAAATTAAACTGTCATTCATCTGGTTGGACTTGTAACTGGACCTCAAAGGGTCATACTATCTTCTGTTGAGCTGTTTCACACTGTATTGTGCTGATGCTTTATTTTTCCATTTGAAAGGGCATTATTTGTGAGTGAAACCAGGATTGTCAGTGATTTTTTTGTTGTTTCTAATGGCATACCTGCAGGGTATCAGATTTGCTGAATGCGGGATGTAAAAAGAACAGCTGATTCATTTGGTTCATGAGACAAGTGTGAACCATGTATAAAA
The DNA here is from genome assembly GCF_044704955.1 of Pristiophorus japonicus. Lineage (NCBI taxonomy): Eukaryota > Metazoa > Chordata > Chondrichthyes > Pristiophoridae > Pristiophorus > Pristiophorus japonicus. The sequence continues at coordinate 192,151,899 of NC_091982.1, read as the reverse complement.
TGAGTATTAACATGAGCCCTGAGAAGATAATTAACTAGCTAGAACACCAATATGTTCTTAGACAGTATTTATAATCCACAAGCTTATATACTGTTCATAAATTGTATTGTCACAAATACTTGGTTCTTGGATTTAAACACATTTTGTCAGTTGTTCATAAGTTAATTCAGCAACATGGCTTACAAAAATAGTGACTATTAGAGCTAATAGTTATCAGGTGGCTTGTATGATTATCATCAAAATCTTTAGATTTGTAATAAAACTAGCTGCTTGGCCCCATTAAACTGCTCAGGAATCAAATCAAACCTACAGGTCAGGATTTTAATAAGTATTGATAAGGCTCATAGCTCCCACACACAGAAAGGTTTTGTAGTCCATTCTAAACTAAGTGACAGACATTTTTTAATACAATCTGCATCTGAACAAGACCTCTCAAGGTGGATTATTGCAAAAAGGATGATGAGCAAGAAATAGTCTTGGAAAGCAATTGGAGTCAGGACTTAATGTTCCAGTCATGACGTGGGCACTCGGAAAAAACAAAAGAGTAGCATCTTGTTGGGGTACTGAACTTCATTGAAGCAATTGACATCTGGCAGTCATAGTTTCAGAGACATGCCTGTCCAATTGAATGGCACCTTTCAAAGGATCCATGTTACATAGTTAGTCAACTTAGAACATAAGAACATAAGAAATTGATACAGGAGTAGGCCATACAGCCCCTTGAGTCTGCTCCGCCATTTAATACGATCATGGCTGATCCGATCATGAACTCGAGTCCACTTCCCTGCCCGCTCCCCATAACCCCTTATTCCCTTATCGGTTAAGAAACTGTCTATCTCTGTCTTAAATTTATTCAATGGCCCAGCTTCCACAGCTCCCTGAAGCAGAGAATTCCACAGATTTACAACCCTCTAAGAGAAGAAATTCCTCCTCATCTAAGTTTTAAATGGGCGGCGCCTTATTCTAAGATTATGCCCCCTAGTTCTAGTCTCCTCCATCAGTGGAAACATCCTCTCTGCATCCACCTTGTCAAGCCCCCTCATAATCTTATAGGTTTCGATAAGATCACCTCTCATTCTTCTGAATTCCAATGAATAGAGGCCCAAACTCCTCAACCTTTCCTCATAAGTCAAACCCCTCATCTCCGGAATCAACCTAGTGAACCTTCTCTGAACTGCCTCCAAAGCAAGTATATCCTTTCTTTAACATGGAAACCAAAACTGCATACTGTATTCCAGGTGTGGCCTCACCAATACCCTGTACAACTGTTGCAAGACTTCCCTGCTTTTATACTCCATCCCCTTTGCAATAAAGGCCAAGATTCCGTTGGCCTTCCTGATCACTTGCTGTACCTGCATACTAACCTTTTGTGTTTCATGCACCAGGACCCCCAGGTCCCGCTGTACTGCAGCACTTTGCAATTTTTCTCCATTTAAGTAATAATTTGCTCTTTGATTTTTTTTCTGCCAAAGTGCATAACCTCACACTTTCCAACATTATACTTCATCTGCCAAATTTTTGCCCACTCACTAATTTTCCTGTCCCATTAGTAGGACTGTCTTAGTAAAAATTAGGATGCATAAAGTCATGCTTTGCCCATCGCTGATTCAGAAGGTTTCTACAAGTTTCTAAAAATGTTGTTAGAAGGTTGCAATAAATCTAGGTTAAAAAAGTTGTGAGGAACTTTTGACAGAAAGGGCATTAAGAGTAAAAGTTGGAAGATTAAAGAATGTTAAGTATGTTTTTGAACAGAAGTAAAACTTGTGAAGTTTATCGCAGTTGTTACTTAATAGCTCAAGTCTCTGAACCCAGAAAGTAAAGCAACAATATATGATCCATAGAGATAACAAATATAAATTTTGTTAAGCTGGGATGAGTATATATAAGCAAAGAAAGAAGACAACAACCAGAGACAGTTACTTGCCATCAGCATCTTTAGAGAAGCTAAATATCCCAAAGGAATGCAGATCCATCCAATGCTACAGCAGCCAGACTACTGAAAGGAAGAGGTTGTGTGTTTCATTTCATATTGCAGAGGAATAGCCAAATGCTAAGCTGCTACAGAGGATGGAAGTGTAATGGTTATGGTACTAAACTAATAACTCAAAGGTTGTAAATTCAAATCCTACTCGTGGGAAGTTATAAAATTGAATTTAGTAAATCTATAATAACTTCCATTTATATAGCGCCTTTAATATAATACAATGCCCCAAGCAATGTTCCCCATCATCTTTTTTGGGTGCACAGTCCCTTTAACGAACTGCACGGCCCATTCAAAGTTTCAAGCATTCCCGAAATTTAACATTTAGAAAGCCGGCCCGGGCTGCAGCTTAGATGGGATGTTGTCCCTAAGATGTTTCACCGGAGCATTACCAAACAATATCTCACCATTTCTGGGACCACAACTGGTTTACTAATGCCCTCTGTCTAGTCTATGTGTAATCCCTGTCCTACACTACCTGGTTCATTTGAATGCCCTCTGAAATGGCCTAGGAAGCAGCCCAATGTTTCTTTGAACAATGCTCTGTGATACTGTTAAGTAAAATCCAGGTAAGGCAGAGATATCGGTCCAAATTTTGCTGTCGTAATAATGGTGAGACTAACAATGCTCACAGTTATTAAAGTGTAAATAGGACAACAACTTCTGGCAACCGCACATGCGCAGTTAAATGCGGAAACCAGGAAGTTGCTGTCCGAGTTGCCCTGTTCCTCCAGAAACTGTGCTAGACTGGTACCTTGGCATTGAAATACATTGGACGATGTGAAGTTGCTATATTTGCCTTTCACCACTAAACTCACCAGAAAAAGTTAGGGCTTGTCTATTCCAGTGTAGGTACATTTTTAACGGCATAATAAGTTTTAATTACTGTCAAACAACCTCTCTGGCACTGAAAATTTAATTTTACAAGTGTGGAATCTCATTCATTCAGATTTTAATTATGGGAGGTTAAAAAAAAGTTAATAAAACATTTTTTTAAACTTTTCTTTCTATCTCTTTTATCACTCTCTCTTAATCCCATCTTCCTTTCTCTTTTTTCATTGCACTTTCTATGCCTGATTTGACATTGAATTAATTATTCTAACTGAAACTTTCTGGTTCAGACTCTGCGCTCCTCACTAGCAATTCTTCAATCTGATTAGTTAAGGAGATACATAGTTTCTTTCCCTGTTCAAACAGATCCCAGATGCCCTATGGTCCAGTGCAAAATCCCATAGAATGTCTGTGGACAAGTGCATGTGAAATGAACAGTTGCCGCCATTCGTTCGCCACTGAGAGTAAAATCCGACCCATTGTGAAGTTAAGATTGTGCCTATGGTAATCTAGACTCTGCCAATAATATATGATCAAGTGCTATAATTCTCAGTGCATAACCTTGAGCTGGTGTTAGTTATGTTATCACAGATGTTCTTAAATTAGGTAGTATTAGTTAATGCATCTTTATGACTGACTTCATGTGTGATGACTCAGGCCAGCAGAAGCTAAATTACACTTCACTCGCTGTTGTCTTGCATTCTGGTTGTAATAATGGTTTCCTTGCATAAAGATGAATACAATTTGCCTTGGGTTATGTGAGACCGTTCAAAGGCCAAAGGTGAGCTAATAATCTTCTAAACCTTAGCAGTGAATGATAGATTCCAAACTAATTTTCTGCTGTGTATACATTAGAAAAATGGTGGGGAGGGAGGGAAGATTTGAATGATGTCCTTTGCCTAATATCAAATACAATTTCAGATACAATATTTATTACACATTTACAGGATTTACTAATCATCCATTTTACAGATTTTCGTTAATAATTCTCACCTTTTCCTCA